>NW_005842124.1:1896677-1911364 GCF_000455745.1 Alligator sinensis
CTCTTCCCCTTTTCCCCCCCCCCCCCCCCCCCCCCATTAGATCTAGCACAGGGGTTGGAGAAGCAGCCCAGCTGGGCTGACTTGCCGCCCCCTACCGGATCTCGTGATGGGAATGGAAAGTCAGCACAACTGGACTGACTTCCTATCCCCAGCCTATGGTTGAAACGTTTTGACTTTCGAAACGTTTCGACCAGCCTCATTTTGTTTTGAGGCTATTTCAAGGGCTTTTGTTTTCTTTCGATTTTGCTGTTTTGACCTCAGAATTGGTCAAAACAGTGTTGAAACGAAACGGATGGCAAAATTTCGCACAGCCCTAATTCCTTTGCCTGGTTTGGGAGTCACATTACACTGTTTTAAATAATTTCAAAGCAAAGTTGAGTGGAACAACAGCCTCTCTAAAAGCTAGGCGCAGCCTCTTAGGCTGTTTTTGTTTCCCTCCCAGACTTGATAATTCAGGTGACTGTTGATAAAAATGAAGAGCCACATTTCAATACTTCCAGCATTAAGGATTTTACAGTATCGTGAATCAGGCCTCCAAGAATCCTGAGACTTTTAAATTGGTTATTTGGGTTCTTTTTGCTTCCTGTTTTTGGGGCATTTAAGATTCTAATTTTCAACATTTTCTTGGCTGTCAGGAGGTCCACAAACATGTTTCTAATGAAAACTGAGATTACTTCTTAATCAGATGTGTTCAAAAACTTGTGATTTCAAGAAAAACACAAGAATCTCAAGAATCGACAGCACTGTGAAGATTCCTGTAAATGCTGCTCCAATTAAATGAGTGGATTTGCTCTTATTTGTACTATTAAAGAATTTGATCCAAAGCTGCTTAACTAAATCTGTCATCAGTAGCATGAGGGTCAATATTTTTCCTGGATGGGTAAGCAAAAATTGTAATATTTTCAGTTTTCAATGTAAAGTCTAAGCCTATAATTGATTGGCACTTGAAGTAATGACAGACACTCTGGCCCAGTTGTGTCAAGACCTTTATGAATGGGCAAGGGGGAAGAGAGGGAGATAAGAGCAAAGATTCTTCCTGCTTCCAAGCAAGGTGGGCCCAGCCAGCCTCCATGCTTGCATCCCATATCACAAGATTCTGCCTTTAGCAGCTGCATTAGTATCCAGTTAAATCTGAAGGGGAGTCATAGCCCGAACCCACCTCTCTGTACAGCAGAAATAGCCCTATTCCATGGTCTGTCAAAGATTGGCCTAGGAACTGTGTTCCCCCTGCACTCCTCACAAAGCATTGTTTTCTGGCATCCCCATGAAGCAACACATTTCATACTGCCCTCGCATCCACAATTGTGCCTTAATATGGCAAGCCATTTACTACTGAGAATAACTTTAGCACATAATAAATAAATAAATAAATAAATACATGCATGCTTCCCACAGTCTTCATCCTGAAAAGGGAGAAGAGCCAGAGACTCCACTGAAATCCATTTGGGACTTTGTTGCTGCTGCTGATTTAATGTTGGAGGCACTCAGATGCTTTGATAAATGGACAGCAGCCAACAAGGAGAGAAGCAAAACCAGTGCAGACTGTAATTTTCAAAGGAACATAATGGAATTATGAGTGCATATGAGTCTCAGTCTCCATTCTTTTATGCTCAACGCTATAGGCACTTGCTAATACTTTGCTTTATATATGAGTTTTAGTTTGGAGACTAAATATGTTGTTTCTGCCATTTCAAATGGCTTTGGACTGAACTTGATATGTTATTTGCCCATCCAGATGCAAAGGGTAGAAAAGACTTGCACTTTTTTGTACATGAGAAAAACCATTTATTAGTTTGAAAGGAGTAAGAGTGAGGTTTCATGTTTTTATTTTAATATTTGATGCTAGAAGCAGCTGAAATAAATCGTAATTTCATGAAATTTTATTTTGCCAACATGGCCAAATCCTGACTCATGCCAAGTGATTGTAAAGTTCATAGTAACCCATTCAGTATGTCAACTGGTTCTGTCCAAATCAGGTGGAAACATGGGATTGGCTGGTTTGGGGATTGGTAAAAATTCTCTACCTGCTCCATGGACCAGCAGTCCTGATGTGAATCTTGGGCTTCCTGAAAAGGTGAAGAACAAAGAGTAAAGCAAGGTCCAGGTGATGGAGGCACTTGAAAGGCTTTCTAGTTCACATAGGCTAGGGACAGACATTACACATAAGCCAGTTGAAGGGATCAGAAACTGGTTTAAACCTATAACAGAACAGACATTCAGTATACATAAACCAGTTGCAAAATGGCTGAAACCGATTTGAGATAAACCTTGTTGAATGTAGTATCAGACTTAACTGATTTAACTCGAACTGGTTTATGCAATGTCTGTCCCAGACTCCTTCCTGGTTTAACTTAAACTAGAGTCCCCCAGCATCCTAGATACTTTGCAGCCCTGGGTGGGGTGCTCTGCTCCAGAGAGCTGGCCTGGCCCCTCCCCTCTGCTCCCTAGCTAGAGTTCTGGCAGAGACAGCAGGTACAGCTGTGTCCCCTCCCCCTAACTCCCTGCTCAAGCAGGGATTCCCCCATCTCCTCTCCCAGAGCATGGACTGTAGTTAGCACATGGTATGCTAGCTAATGCTGACAGGTGTCTGTGTAAGGCAGACAGGACAGTGTCCACCTAGGGCTTTTTGGAGCTAATCAACAGGTAGCTGGTAATGTCCCTCCATTTCTTCCTTGGAAAAAGTTGTTTAAGAAGAGTTTGAACTAATGAGAGAGGTTTTTGTTTTCTTGATGGGCTGATAAACATTGAGTTAGGGATGATAAACACTGTGTTATCAAATCCCTGCTGGGCTGGGCTGGAGCTGGGGTGGGGACCACTCCCTAATCAGAGAGTCCTGCCAGGGCCTGGCCACACACCCGTCATAGCTCAGCACTGTACATGGAAAGGGAGGGCTGCTTTAGTGCCCCCTGGCTTCTAGCCTGAGCCACTGCAGGCATGTGCCTGCATTTCTTCAGTCTAAAGGAGATGTCTTATCGGTTACAAACCTGTTCAGCCTAGTTAGGTTAGACTAACCAGCAACGATTGAATCAATTCAGGCTCAGGCTTTTTTAATGCCTGTCCTTAGCCACAGGGTATTATATTGCTAAGAAATTAGAGAGTAACTCTCAGTAGCATAACTAAGGCAGAGTTATTGGGGCATTAGCCTTGGCTGCCAACTTGGAGGGCTGGTGGCAGAAGAATAACATCTACCACTGCAGCCACACATCCACACCAGCAGCACAGACAGCCAGAGGTTACCACTGCCTCCATGTATCACAGCTGCCCTGGGTACCTAGCTGCTTTTATGCCTCTGGTAATCCCTACCCATCTTTGTCTTTCCTGTAATTATCACTATGGAATCTGAATATTTGATACCTATCTTCTCACATACCAAGGTGTAGGTAGCCTGGCTAGTTTGCTGAAGCTGTTAACTGAGGTCAAAGAGGTAACTGGGGTCAAAGCCAGAGGGTCAGTGTCTAACCCAGAGCCTAAACACTAGACAGGACATAGTCAAGGAGCAAGCTGTGTCTGATACCTGCAAGAACCAAGTTCCAACAATTCAAAACATGATGCAGAGGTCAAAGTTCAAGCAGGGTCAGCAACAGGTGGTCAGTTCTAGTATCAAGGCACAAAGGCAGAGAAACACCAGAGGCTCCAAAGACAGAAAGAGCCTCATTGTCCAGACAGCTTCCCTAGGAAACAGGAAGTCTTACATAGGTGGGAGACTCCAATCAGGGGCAGGGAACCCAGGCCAATCAGGGGCCAGTAGTAGAAGGTCTTTCCCCAGTGAGGTCCCTCTACTTGCAAGAGGGAAGAGAAGGTAGAAAGCTTCCTTTGTGAACTGTGGCCTGGTGGAGGGTTGAGCTGGTGCTTGGTCCCTGAGCTCCAAGATCAGGGGTTTGGGTCTGGTTCCTGACCTACTGGAAGAGGGAGTGAACAGAGTAAAACTATAACATTTAATTGATATGTAGAGGCCAGGAAGTGGGAAGCCAGTTTATCTTACAGCTTGCTGTTAGCTGTTTTCCTAGCTATGTTTGCATTCCAGCCTCTCATGTTTGTACATACACTGCATCCTTTCATTTATGCCCATTTCTCTCGCAGCTAAGTCCTGTCTTTATTAAATCACCATTTACGGCTCCTCAGCATTTGTTCCAGAAACGTTTATTGAAGCTGAACCTGCTTATACCAGGTTTAGACTTTGCCTTCTATTGGTATACTTTGTTTAGACAGGAACTCCATTCTTACAAATGCACTAGGCAGGCTAGTTGCTCTTTATGCTAATACATAGAGAGTTGGTTTGATTCAGTGATTCATACAGACAGCTTATTTGATTTACTTTTAATGCTGCAGATCCTTCTGGCTTTATGTAATGCTTTTTGGTCTTAGAGGACAGCAGTTATTGAAACAGCTTCTGACTTTTTGAGTTGCAAAATTAAAAATCATGGTTGAATAATCTCATACAGTCTTATTTAAACATAAAGGCCAGCTCTTTAACAGGGAAGGCTAGGAAGAAAGGAAGGTAGGCTACTAAAATGATCCCCAATGAAGCATGAGTAGTTGAAGGGATACTCCAGGTTAGATAATTCCTAGCAGTTATCCCTCCAACACATCCTAATATGGAGGTAGAGAAGAGCAGTTGAATTAGATTAGAATCTGACCAGTTGGCTTCTGACGAAGCAGATTTTTTGGCTTTCCTTTCTTCAGTTCTGCACATAGGAAACTTGATACAGGTGAGGATTTGGCCTTATGTGTAAGAGTTAGTAATACTGCTAGATGAAAATTGTATATCCAAGAAGTTTGAGCTGGTGGATGCAGCAAAATACCCTAAGTTATCCTTGGCTCATATTTGTCAAGAGAGGCCTCAACTACCCTTTTAGGGCAACTTGCCAGTTGCTTCATGCTACCGAAGTTGGGACCAAGACTCTGGACCTATCCATATCATCCTTCTCTGGAAGAATGCATTTGCTTTTGCAGGGTTAGCATTGCTTCAAAGTAACATTTGGTTTGGTAGCAGCTCCTAGAGTAACAAGGTAGTTAGTTATGTGCAGTGACACTAGTAATTTGAATGAGAAATGTTTGAAGTAGAAAGGGGCCTGCCTGGCCTGATGCAACAGGACATTTGACAGATGCTGAGTGCCCTCAGCACCCACAGACATCAGTGGGAGCCAGACTTGCTCAGCTTGTCACAGTAGGGTGGTGTGTAAAATAGCTCTGTGTTGGGACTTAACTTTACTGGCCATGGTGTGGTGTTCATGAAATATCTTCAAATGTTGGATGCATCTGTGGAAATTTGAAGCAAAAATTGTGTTGCTTAAAATTCAAATGGAATAGAGGAGGTCAAGGGCCAGGTTCTTCTGTCTTAACTCATGCTGTTTAGTTTCTTACTATAAAAATAGTCCCAATGTTGGAATGAATAAGGGTGGCAGCATCAGAGAGTTATTAAGGTTTTCAGATTTTTTTGAGTGCTCCAGTTGGTATCAGGTGCAGCTGAACATTCTTTACTTTTAGCCACATGAACTTGTGGACCTTGGGCTTTTGGGTGCGCTGTTGAGCTAAACAAACTGAGGAGCTAAGCACAGCCTCTTCAGTCTTGTAGAACAGCACAAGCCAATCTGTACCCAAAAAAAAGAAGAAAGAAAAAGGTGAAAGTCAATTTAAAAACTAAAATGTGGGAGGATTATGAAGCTGATTTTTTTGCCCAGATTAGACAAGTGGAATAAAATAGTAACAGACAAAGGGGACTCATAAGATAATTCTTATGCATCTTTACCAAAAGCTTTTTTCAATGATCAATTGCTGAGTATTAGAGAATAATATCAAGCTCTTTATATTGGGTAGAATCCACTGTAACAAGCTATTTTATGAGTATACTGGTTTCTTTCAAGTGTGCTACTAGGTGCTGGGTTAAATTTTTCTAGCCTTTCTTCAGAAGGCCAGTTTAGATTGTGGATACATTTGCAGTAAATATTTATCTGAAGCAAGCCTCTTAACATTACCCTGACCCTGTAGCATTCATTCAAACAATTTTCCTGCTCTGTAGGATCTGCAGTGCTGTGCTGAAGTCCTCATAAAGCATGGTTCTTTTCAGCTGTTACTATCATGCATAACAAGAGGCCATGATGGCATAACTGTAAACTTACACAGCACGGTCCATTTGTTCAGCCCTTCCTACACCTGAGATACTGATTAGCAATTCTGGGCAGTTCTTTCATTCCTCCCTGAGCAGCTGCTGTCATCATGGTATCACACTGCCTACTGTGATACCAGCTGCTCTCTGGATTGGTCTCAAGGCTTTGCTGCTTCCAGGATGGCACTGAAGCAATAAGACAGCAGGCACCCTCTCCACCTACGAAATGAATGTGTCATCCCTGGGACGTATTGTGCTTTTATTAGGCAGGGCCTACGTTCCTTCCTGTCCAAGTAGCAGCCAAAAACAGCACTTTGCTCATCTGTCAGGTTAGAGAAAGCAGTTCTAGACCAGCAAAATCACTTGTCACTCCAAAAAACACTGAGATGTCCCTTACTTTATACTCTCCTATTTCAATTCACTTAGAAAAAGCTGATTTTTGTAAGAGCCCAAAGTTGAGCAGCATCCCAAAAACTGTGCAAAAAATATCTGCAATTAATGTTTTTCAAAAGTAACTGAGTTGGAAATGTCAGTTGGTTGTAACTGCTCATGCTGAGCTCTGGTTCCACAAATTCTTAACAGTTGCAGAAAAGTGATATGAAGATTTAACTGTTTTAACTACTGCCATTTTTTTAAACACTGTGAAAAAACTGAATCTAAGGCTTTTCTCTACCTTTTCTTTCTTCACATGGATAATTAGACTTTAGTGGGTATGCACTTTATAAAAATAGCTAAACAGCAGAAATGGACATGGAAAATAAAAGCAAAATAATAATTAACACTTGTATCATGCAATAAATATTAAAAGTGCTATGCCAAAATTAACCAGCCAATCCTGACAACCTGCCAGGAGGAGGGGAGGAAGGTAGGTAAGTATTTCAGTCTCTGCTTTATAGATGGAAGAGACTGAGTTGGAGAAAGGAATGAATGGCCCAAAGCAACAGCAAGTCATGGGCACAGTCAGGGTGGCATGTTGGGACGTCCTGACTCTGAAATCCTGCGCTCAGTCTTCTAGACCAGAGATGCCCAGCTCATTTGGCCCTGTGGCCTGGATTCAGACTACGAAGTTTCTCTCAGGCCAGACAACCCGCCTCTGGGGGTAGTGCAGTGGCTCGTCAGCACAGCTGGAGCCACTACACTGTGCTCCAGAACCCAGGGGGTGAATGCCACCATTACTCACCTCCCTTTTTCCCGTGACTGTTGACTTCAGTCACCAGAGGCAATCCAAAACCCTGAATTTTGTGGAAGGCAAGGGGGTGAGGGGTGAGGTAGCAGTGGCATTCACCCCCTGGGTTCTGTTATCCTATTTAAAAAACACAGAAAAAGGATTTAATCTAGAATGGTAGAAAAAGGTTTGTCTGTCATTCAGTGTGACACATTTAGAACATCTCAGTGCTATGGAAACAATTGGTTTAGAAAGCTGGCATGGATTAAAGGTTTTTTGCATAACAGGCAGTTACACTGAAGATATGAACTTTGGAGGGTTTTCACTGGTAAACTAAAACACAGCAGAGATGAATCCCCCCCCCGGTGATGGTTAAAAGTCCAAGTATATTAAACGGTGGTTTGTGAAATTACAGCCATTGGAGTTCTACATGTGGTTTTCTTTGATTTGGATAAGAGACCAGGAGTGTGCATCTCAGCACAGAATTTGGGAGCTGGTAAAATCTATTGTTTTAAGACATTACATAAAATAATTAACATGGGGAGTTAATGGAACAGCTGTGGTATATGTGAATGCCTGCTGATGTCTTAACTCTAGTCTCCTCAGAATCAGAATTAAAAGAGGAATTATCATTCTGGTTTTCTTTCAGAATGTCTAGAAACTTGGCCAATTTCAATCTCATAATCTCCCTTATTATTGTGGATGGGCAATCTAATACATTTTCATAGATTTCATAAACATTAGGGCTGGAAGGGACCTCGTAAGATCATAGTGTCCAGTCCCCTGCCCAAGGGGTAGGAAGTCAGCTAGGCTCAAAGGAGCCCAGCAAGATAAGTATTCAAATGTTTCTTGAAAGCGTCCAGTGTAGGTGCTTGTACCACCTCTGGAGGGAGTTTGTTCCAGGCATTGGGGGCTTGGACAGTAAAGAAGTTTTTCCTTATGTCCAGCCTAAAATGGTCTTGCAGGAGTTTGTGACTGTTGAACCTTGTCATCCCCTGGGGTGCCCTGGTGAACAGGTGTTCCCCCAGATCCTGATGCACACCCCTTATGTACTTAGAGGCTGCCACCAAGTCACTCCTGAGCCTGTGCCTCTCTAGGTTGAAGAGTCCCATAGCTTGCAGCCTCTCTTCCTAAGACCTGTTCTTATGCCCTCTGATCATGCATGTGGCTCTCCTCTGGACTCTTTCAAGCTTCTCCACATCCTTCCTAAGTTGTGGAGCCCAGAACTGGATGCAGTACTCCAGCTGTGGTCTCACCAAGGTCAAGTACAGTGGGAGGATGACATCCTGGGTCTTGCTCGAGATGCATTGATAGATGCAAGCCAGAGTTTTGTTTGCTTTGCCGTCTGTGGTATTGCATTCGTGGCTCATGTTCATCTTGTGGTCAGTCATGACCCCCCCATGTCTCTTTCGGTCATGGTGCTAGCAAGTGTAGCACTGCCGAACCTGTAAGTGGGATGTGGGTTTTTGTCCCCAAAGTGGAGCATCTTGCATTTCTCCATATTGAATGCCATCAGGTTTTCATCCGCCCACCTTGCAAGCCTATTGAGGTTGGCCTGGATCAGCAGCCTATCCTCAAGTGTGGACACTCTTCCCCAAAGTTTGGTGTCATCAGTGAACTTGGCCAGCCAGTGTCCAGATCGTTAATGAAGACATTAAAAAGTACAGGTTCAAGAACAGAGCCTTGGGGGACATCACTAGTCACCAAATGCCATGTTGATTTGGTTCTATTTACTACCACTCTCTGGGTCCGACCTCGGAGCCAGTTTCCCAGTCATTGGACTGTGGAGTAGTCGAGGCCGCAGTTGCCCATGGGGACATCATGGGACATCAAGTCAAAGGCTTTTTTAAAGTCCAACTATATGACATCAACCTCTTCCCTTTTGTCCAGGTTATATGTCACCTGGTCATAGAAGGAAATGAGATTGGTCAAGCAAGATCTACTCACAACAAACCCGCGCTGGCTATCCCTCAGAATGTTGCCTTCTGTTAGCCTGTCAAGAATGGTTTCTTTGATAATTTTTTTTCTAAAATCTTCCTGGGGATTGAGGTCAAACTGATAGGCCTGTAGTTTCCCGGGTCGTCTTTCTTCCCTTTCTGGAAGATGGGCACCACACTGGCCCTCTTCCAATCTTTGGGTACTTTGCCCAAGCACCATGAGTTCTTAAATATCCTTGCCAGTGGCTGCACTATGGTGTCTGCCAGTTCCATTAGCACTCAGGTGCAACCAGCTGATTTATGGGGGTCCAGCCTCTCAAGATGCTCCCTCACAAGATCCATGCCAATGGTGGGCATATATTCATCTTCACCCCAGTCACACTGCATTATGTTCAGCAGAGTGGTGGTCCCTTTGGGCTGGTGAAAAACCAATGCAAAGTAATCATTAAGCAGATTGGCTCTTTCCTGGGTGCCAGTAGTCAGCTGTCCCAGCTGGTTTAGCAGGGGTCCAACGTGGTCCTTGTTTTTCTTTCAACTCCTCACATATCTGAAGAAGGACTTTTTATTGTCCTTGATTAATGTAGCCAGATGGAGTTCAGTTGCAGCCTTGGCTTTTCTAGTTCACTTCCTGCAGGTGCGGACCAGTACAGCATACTCCTCCTGAGTGGTGTTTCCTGTCCTTCATTTATTAGACATAAGAGGTCAATGAGTTCCCTGTTGAGCCAAGGGGGTTGTTGAACTCTTTTACTTCCTTTCCTATGGGTGGGAATAGATTCCTCTTGTGCTTCTAGGATCGCTTCCTTAAGGAGCAACCACTCCTCATGAACTTCCCTTCCTGTGAAATCATGGCCTCTCAGGGCCTCAAGACCAAGCCGCCTGAGCTTGTCAAAGTCAGCTTTCCTAAAGTCAAGGACTACTGCATTGCTGGCTGACTTGCCAGCTTTGCGATGGATAGTGAAAGTAATCAACTCGCGGTCAGTGTCACCCAGCTTCCCTTTGGTTCTTAGGTCACTGCTTAGATCATCCCCTTTGGTCAGTACCAGGTCATCCACGCATATAAGGAAGCTTTGTGACCAGTGAGATTTGGCCAAGTGCTCATCACACGAGATGTCCAGGTAGCTGAAGTCTCCCATGACAACCGTGCACTGAGAGCGTGGAGCCTTGGCCAGTTCCCTGGCAAATTCTTGGTCAGGCATTTGTTCCTGGTTTGGAGGTTTGTCATCGACTTTTACCATTGTATCCCCTTCACTATGTTCCCCATGTATTCTAACCCAAAGGGTCTCCAGTCATTCTCCTTGGATGCCAATCTCAGCTTGCAGGGACGTGTTGCTCTCCTTCCCATAAAGAGCTACACCCCTGCCCCTCTTTTCTGCACAATCTCTCCTGTACAGGGTATAGCCATTTATACTGGTAGTGCAGACATAAGAGGCGGCCCACCAGATCTCCGTGATCCCTATGAGATTGTAGTCGTTTCTGTTTAGCAGAAGGACCAGCTCTTCCTGTTTATTCCCCAAACTCCTAGCATTAGTGTACAGGCACATAAGTTTGCCGTTGGAGGCCCTAGGCTTCCTTGTACTCATGGAGAAGCTGGGGTAGGAGTGGGTTCCCTTGAGCATCCTAACCTGCTGGTATTGCGGTTGATGCTTAGTGAGCTTGCTCCGATGGCTGTCCACCCATCCTCCAGCGAACTTACTTGACTTTAATGTTAGGTTGGCTCAAGATGAAGGGACCTCTTTAAAATGTGATGTACATTATAAACAGCCCAACTTGATTTAATCTGTTTTGTAGGTTAGTTTCAGTTGAGGAAAAATATTTGTCTTTTCCTTGCTATATTATTTTTTCAAACGAAATACATTAATCAGTAAGTCAATTTTTCCATATTTCTGCAAGATATTTGTCATTTATTGAATCACGATCTGCCAATAGTAATCCTTTTGCTACTGCTGCTGCCAAAAAAGAAATAAATGAAAAATGCAAACATTAGCAAAATAGATGCGTTAAAGTAGAGAATCAAATTTTGCTGAGTTAAACTGGTGTCAATCTAAAGTTAACTCTCTGTGGCCGCATCTACACAAGACTTCGATTGCACAGTAGCTAGTTACTACTGCACAGTAGTGTTGTGTGGCAGGAAGTTTTTCACAGTGCTACTGTGCAGTAGTAACGAGCTACTGCACAGCATCAGTGACTTTACTGCGCAGTCATTTAGTACTTGTTTATACCTTACTGTAACTAAGCAACTTTTACCATATAACATATTGCACTGGTCATAGACCCACTTTAAATACCTATGATAAGGTTAACATGTAAAACAGATCAGAGAGCCAGGTCCAAAGGCTGTTTATTATCATCAGCTGTACATACATGTCAAGCAAGAGAATAGAGGTGCATGATCACTACAAAATTACCCGCAACTGTCAGCCACTCAACACCTACTCTCCGGGCCAGCAGGCTATGAGAAAAAAGATGCCAAAGAACTGAAAACATCAAGGAGCACTTTGCCTAAAAGAGCGAGATTGCTGTAAACTGTGTCCATGACAGCAGGGTTGGAAAAACCTGCTGCCTACTGGATTGCCCCTGGTGCCAGTGATGCTGCCATGTATATAGTACTGGCAGGTTCTACCCTTTCCTCAGCACGTTATCTGAAGGTTTTGATTTATTGAAAGCAAACTTTTTTCCATTAAAATTGGGGTGTATGGAGCAAGTATTTTCAGCTATGCTAAATTTCTTTATCCACTGTTGTTAACTGCATCAACTTATTGTTCACTTCAACTCCTGTAGCAACCCGGTGTTTGTTTAACTAAAGATATAGAAAAGTCCAAAAATTGTGATATGGAATGTATATGATCTCAAGAAACTTGGAATGAAAATGAAAAGCTGAGTAGAAAATAAATCACTATTTTGGAATTTGAGGAAGTAAAAAATCATGCCAAAAGGCTTGGAAAGCTGTACATTTTTTAAAAGGGTCTCCCTTAGCCACCTTGTTATACATTCAGCCTCACTCTTTGTATGTGTAATTGAATTACAAATCTGCCTGCCTATAAGCCCCTATAAGTGATGTAACCTTGTGAGATAGGAAAGTACTTTTCCTATTATATTCACAGGGAATGGAGGCAGGAGTAGATTACATGACATGCTGCAGATCATATGAGAAGTTTGTGGCAGAGAAATAAGGATAGTTAGATGGCCAAGATTTAATCCCACAGGTCTTTTGCAGCACAAAAAATGCACTCCTAAAAACAAAAAAACTCCTCAGTCTGACTGAAAATATACCCTATGTGCTGTTGGACAGCTTAGCACTTTGATGAATGAGTTGGTCTCACTAACAAGTGAAAATAAATGTTGCATCCTGCGTACTGCCCTGCAGTCCTTCTCTTACAGTATTTATACCATTCCATTAGTGGATGCAGGGTAAGTGCAACATAGGTATAAATTTTGTTTATGGATATAGTTATGTATGTTTTTAGTACCGTGATGAAAATAATGGCACCAGTCCAAGCTATAGGGAAAAAAAATCAGTGCAAAGACTTCTTCTGGCTTCAGTCGCTTGGAATTAGGCCCATATTTTTTGCTTCACTGTAGGAAGCATTCCTACCCTAACAGGGTTTAGGTTGTGCCCCAGTGACTCTCTAGCAAGTTGACAGTAACAAAGTAAGATTCTTTTTCATCCTTGTGTGTATCTGTTTCATATGGTTATTGTAACAGGTGCTCTCCTTTATGTTACAGATTTAAATGCAGCAGAGAGCCAATACCCAACACCATACAGTGCGAATACTGCACAGTAGTGTTGTGTGGCAGGAAGTTTTTCACAGTGCTACTGTGCAGTAGTAACGAGCTACTGCACAGCATCAGTGACTTTACTGCGCAGTCATTTAGTACTTGTTTATACCTTACTGTAACTAAGCAACTTTTACCATATAACATATTGCACTGGTCATAGACCCACTTTAAATACCTATGATAAGGTTAACATGTAAAACAGATCAGAGAGCCAGGTCCAAAGGCTGTTTATTATCATCAGCTGTACATACATGTCAAGCAAGAGAATAGAGGTGCATGATCACTACAAAATTACCCGCAACTGTCAGCCACTCAACACCTACTCTCCGGGCCAGCAGGCTATGAGAAAAAAGATGCCAAAGAACTGAAAACATCAAGGAGCACTTTGCCTAAAAGAGCGAGATTGCTGTAAACTGTGTCCATGACAGCAGGGTTGGAAAAACCTGCTGCCTACTGGATTGCCCCTGGTGCCAGTGATGCTGCCATGTATATAGTACTGGCAGGTTCTACCCTTTCCTCAGCACGTTATCTGAAGGTTTTGATTTATTGAAAGCAAACTTTTTTCCATTAAAATTGGGGTGTATGGAGCAAGTATTTTCAGCTATGCTAAATTTCTTTATCCACTGTTGTTAACTGCATCAACTTATTGTTCACTTCAACTCCTGTAGCAACCCGGTGTTTGTTTAACTAAAGATATAGAAAAGTCCAAAAATTGTGATATGGAATGTATATGATCTCAAGAAACTTGGAATGAAAATGAAAAGCTGAGTAGAAAATAAATCACTATTTTGGAATTTGAGGAAGTAAAAAATCATGCCAAAAGGCTTGGAAAGCTGTACATTTTTTAAAAGGGTCTCCCTTAGCCACCTTGTTATACATTCAGCCTCACTCTTTGTATGTGTAATTGAATTACAAATCTGCCTGCCTATAAGCCCCTATAAGTGATGTAACCTTGTGAGATAGGAAAGTACTTTTCCTATTATATTCACAGGGAATGGAGGCAGGAGTAGATTACATGACATGCTGCAGATCATATGAGAAGTTTGTGGCAGAGAAATAAGGATAGTTAGATGGCCAAGATTTAATCCCACAGGTCTTTTGCAGCACAAAAAATGCACTCCTAAAAACAAAAAAACTCCTCAGTCTGACTGAAAATATACCCTATGTGCTGTTGGACAGCTTAGCACTTTGATGAATGAGTTGGTCTCACTAACAAGTGAAAATAAATGTTGCATCCTGCGTACTGCCCTGCAGTCCTTCTCTTACAGTATTTATACCATTCCATTAGTGGATGCAGGGTAAGTGCAACATAGGTATAAATTTTGTTTATGGATATAGTTATGTATGTTTTTAGTACCGTGATGAAAATAATGGCACCAGTCCAAGCTATAGGGAAAAAAAATCAGTGCAAAGACTTCTTCTGGCTTCAGTCGCTTGGAATTAGGCCCATATTTTTTGCTTCACTGTAGGAAGCATTCCTACCCTAACAGGGTTTAGGTTGTGCCCCAGTGACTCTCTAGCAAGTTGACAGTAACAAAGTAAGATTCTTTTTCATCCTTGTGTGTATCTGTTTCATATGGTTATTGTAACAGGTGCTCTCCTTTATGTTACAGATTTAAATGCAGCAGAGAGCCAATACCCAACACCATACAGTGCGAATCGCGGAACCGTCCAACCACAGCAGCTTGCAGATGCATTCCTG
>NW_005842124.1:1911412-1918218 GCF_000455745.1 Alligator sinensis
TCCTGCTGAGCCCACGGCCTGACAGGGTACAGGATGCAGAAAATGGAGACAGAGTTGAAGAAAATATTGTTTACCTCTGATTGCTCCTCTAATACCCATAGCACTTTGCATAATATTGTGTTTTGCTTTTCTAAATGTTTGTAGTCACTCTTTGTATGAGCAAATGGCTTTAAGGGATGGTATTTAATATTCAGTGCAAGATTTTCTCAAGGTAAATATAACAATTAAGTTATTTTTTAAAGCATTTAATCTTTAATTTATGACACATGGTTCCAAATGCTTCACAAGAATCAACATGAAGGGCAACTTCAAAAGGTTTGGACATATAAAGATGCTCCAATAAGATTGCAGATGGGAACTGTAGAGACTGGAGTCACTTTTCTCTTGAGTCTTCAGTTTAAAATGCAAGTACAAATGCTTAGAAATAAGTACCTGCTGCTAGAGATCTCATAGTATAAATCAGTGAACTTTAAAGACAGAGGTATTGTAAGAGAAGGTTAAACAGTGGTGGCTACTATCTGTATGACTTGTAACCTTACTTTCAGGACTAGGAGGGTGAATGGGTTGCTTGCCTTGCAGCTCTGCAGACCCGAATTCTGACATGCATGCATCACGGCGGAGGATGTCTTTGGTCATTTTTGGTTAGTGCTTTGTCATTTTTTTATGTGAATAACCTTCACTTTTACCAGCCTTTCTGCAGAGGTGCCTCAGGTCTATTTGTGCTATATTCTAACTAGACCTGGTTATAGCAAGTGCCCTTACCTGTACCAGCCTTAAAATTCACCAAATGAAACTTTCTTATTGTAAAACGTAAAAGAGAAGGGGTAGTATATTTTTAGTCTAACTGAATCCTGCTGCTTTACCATAGAAGAAGAAGCCTTTTGCTTTAGGATGAGTGTTGATGTCTTAGAGAGTAATAAACCAGGAGCTATTTTTGCCTTCTGTTTTCCAGAAAATTTTGTATACTTTTGTTGAATTTAAATAAATATCCCATACCACTCTAAAAAGTTTCATTTTCATGACATTCAGATACTCTGCCTGCAGACAAAAGGAAATCTAAACAAAATTGGTGCTCTCTGGACTTGCATCTGCCCTTTAGTACATGCCCTCCTCTCCTGTCGTGCACAGCAACCACTCAGCTCCAAACATACTAATGAAATGCTAACTGGGGAGTTCTGTTAGCCTTTGTGAGCCGACCTGGCATAATTTCTAACCCTCAGCTAGCATTAATTGCTGGTTTGACACAAGTTGGGAATTAAGTCTATTGATATGTTTTCGTGTTCAGACCTCAAGCTTGCAAGATTGATTCATTCCTGCCAAAGGGTGAGAGTTTGAGGGGAGGAATCTTCATACTTCAAAAAGTCCACAAACAACACTTTTTTTTTTTGTTTTCAAATGTAACAATAAAAAATAGTAATTTAATAAAATATTGCTGCTGGACTTCTGGCCTGGGAACAAAAAAGTCTCTCACTATGTCACTGGTCAATGACATAAGCAGTTTTTTAATGAGTTTCTGAATACCAGGGCCAGGGCCCAGCATACGCCTCATTCCAAGCGTGTTTAAAGGTGCATAAACCAGCTGCAGACTGGTGGGAATTAGAGATGATTTTTCCCCATGAGTCATTTACTCCATAGTTTTCCATGATGTGCATTTCTTTCTGATACCTTCACTGTAGCCTGGTAATACTTACTGTCAGGGACAACATACTGGGCTAGGTGGGCCACTGTGCTAATCCAGTATGATGATACATATGGACAGGGAACAAAGAGATACTGCTACTCTCTCCAAATTTAATGAGGCTGGAAAATTCCAGAAATGGCTGGGCTCTGCTTCCGCTGTTGACATTCTTCAAGTCCCTTAACATCAGGCAGTGTTTTATTTTGCTCACCTGTGTTTACAGTAAAACTTATGTTTCTGAGAAAGGTAAGGACAGGAAACAGGTGGTCTCTGGATTAAGTATTTTAATTGAAGAAAATATTTAAAATATAGGCCCGCACACTGCAGGCAGGTGGTCTTTAACTTGAGATCTATTATGCACCCTGGACTCTATCCATTATTTAGACATTTCTTCTGTTTAGCTGAATTTAAACATGAGCCCTTAAAATCCAGAGAGAATCAGATAAGTCAGGGTAGCAGCAACGAAATCTCTTTATTGAAACCCCATTGATCCTTTTACAATGATTGCCTTAGGAGGCAGGTTTTCATGCATTGTCAGGCATACATTAATGATCCTTCCTCTTTTGACAATTTTTATATGCAGCTGAGAAGAAATGTATTTCAAAGAACTACTGCTTTTCCACTTTCCTTTCTCTCGTCTCCTACAGCTGTCTGATAGTATAAAGCACATTGCCCATTCTTACAGTATTTAGCAGCTGGTGGGGTTTGTCATAATTATTTTCAACTCATCAGATACATTCTGCTTCATTTTTCTGCCATGATTTCCTGAGTATCTTATATTTGAAGCTCATCATTGAGAAAAGTCATACATGTCAGTACTGAAAATTAAAGAAAGGCTTGCGTCATTGGGAGGCAACCTCTCTGGTGGCTATGCCTTTTCTCTGAGAACGTGCAAAAATTAAAAGTGTTCCTCAATTATTTAACAAAGAGGATTTCTTCAGTTTAACACCTGGACAGTGCCCAGGGCTTTCAGCTTGATGCAATTACCTGATTCAAAGCAAAGGTGTCATACCAAATGGCTGTGCTAGTTTCTAACCAACTCAGACCTAAGCTGTTTGGTGAATCTGTAAATGTGAGCCACAGGCCAGCTGAGGAAGAGTTAGTTCATGATGGGCTCAGTCATACAAGGTGCTAAGCACTGATAGACTCCGGGCCCTCAGGAACTCTGAGGATTGGTTCAGCATGTAGTAAATGGTTTCCTTTTTGTCATTTACAGCATAATGTAAAAAACACCTTTAGCTGCCTGTTAACATTCTCCAGAGACACATCTCAAGCTTTGTCCATGCACAGAGATTGTATTTTTGAAGTGATTAGGCCAAGTCATTTTCCAAGAATGTGACTAAATTAAATAAAGTTTTGGCTTCTCAGCACAAAAGCACAGATTATTTACTGAGGTGATTTTTAAAAGTATGTTAAGAGATTTGCCATGTTAAAAACAAGCAATCATTTTACTTGCTGCTGCCCCTTGGGCTATATTAATTTGTGCCAGCCCTGTATAGGCAACATTGACCAAGACTTTACACTGCGTTTCATCAAGTTGGTGTAAATTCTATAGCAATGTGCTGTAACACTTTCCAGCACACTCACTTTTATATAGCTGTTAATTCAGAGAAAGACAAACAGTGTGTAGTATTGTGAAGGTGCATCTCTTAGGACTTGTTTTGATTTAATGTTGAATGGAAAGGAAAGGTGTTTCTCCTCATGGTAGAATGACATTACAGGGGCAGTTTCCCACATGGATTCATTCAGACATGAAGAAGTCAAGTGACTTCCCTGGGTGAATCAGGCCTTGAATAAAATTCCAGTCTTGAATTTGTTTATGCATTTTGTCTTGGTCACTGGATGACATGGATAACAGCAAGAACCAGAATCCAGGCCTCCCTCCTCCCCTCCCAGAGGAGTACCCTCCTCTCTGGGCTATAAATTAAGCTATTCTTTATCCTGTCCCTGGCCCCTTGCCCCATGATGCTTTCATGCCATTATGCACAGTAGCCCAACTACAAAGAGGGTCTTTGTCTTCCTGGCCTAAAAACACATAGTTGGGGCACTCCCTGGGGAAGATATCAGTTTGAATCCACTCAGAGTGAAGAGCTCCCTGCAGGCCATCCACTTTCTGGACGAGTGCTCCAACCCCTAGGTTTCTGCATAGAAGGTGAAAACCACCACACCACCAAGGTAGTGAGTGTGATAATGTCAGTGTCCTCTCTGAACATGCATACTAGCCTGGGCCTCTCATGGGCATACATTTCACTCCACCTAGTTTATAAGGCCATTTGGGATCTAGGTCAAGATATAAAAAGGAACTTAGCCATTGAGCTGTGGCACCTATACAGGAGCAACAAGGCTGCCCTGACATGCTGTAATTATAGTGTGTCGGACCAGACTTGATTAATAGAGTCTGCTGGAGCATGGTAATTACTGCGTTCCAGCAGACTCCAGGATCTCATGTATCAGTGTCCCTGTGCTCAAAAATGGTGATGGGGGCGCTTTAACTAAAGCTTGTTTGACTAGCTTTAGATAGTGCCCCCGATGCCATTTTAAAGTGTGGGGACGCTGATACACAAGACGCTCTAGGCACTTTAGAGCATCTCTCCTACATACACACTCTCTCTCTCTCTCCCCCTCTCTCCCAGAGCTAGGTTAAACACATGTCTGAACTCCTGCTCCTCCTAATGGCTAGGCCAGTGATTGTCAACTTTTTAGCCTCAAGGCACCCCTCCATAACTTTCTGTAATTTAGTGGAATCTAGCTGGTGCCAAGTAAGAACAGTAAGATCAGGACCTCACTCCACCATGTCCTGCTTTTTCCATACTCTACCACCTCACAGTCCCTGGTGTGTACCTGAGGGGGCAAGTGTGGACCCCACTGCCAGGGCTGCTCCCCTGACAATTTGCATATGGGGAGCTGTAATCACATGTACCTGCAGCCCCTCCTGCCAGCCTCAGGAGCATGGGAGAAGCAGGGGGGTGATCTGGGCTGAGAAGTATAGCCCTGCGGCCTCGCATTCTTTGTGCACAGCAAAAGTGTGCTGCTGGGAGCATGGGAGCTGCAAGGGGTGCAGGGAGCACCTGCAGGTGCTGCATGACTGTAGGATGCTAAGGTGCCTGGCAGAAGGAGGAGTGATAGCTTACCTCCTGGCACAAGGGCTAGGCATTATCACCCTTGGAAGGATCTCGCAGCACCCCGGTTGGGACTTACAGGGCTAGGCTGTGTGGTAGCTTCTAACTCTCCCAGTTGAAGCCGGCCCATTTGCAAGCCATAAGTGCAAGAGAAGGAGAGTAAGAAAGAGGGGGTGTGAAGCAAGAACTCGGTGAGTTGAAGTTCCTAGTCCCTGTTGCTGGGGGGAAGGGGTTTTTTTGATTTGCATTTACATCAATGATTATCTAATATAAAATGCATAAACAGTCACAGACTCATAGGGTTGGGGATCATCTGGTCCAGCCCCCTGCACGGATGCTATTCCTAAATCATCCTTGAACATCCCAGCCTCCTCTTAAAAGCCTCCAGTGAACAGTTCATTTCATTGCCTTGCTGTTCTAACAGTAAGGAAGATTTTCTTGATAATGAATCTAAATCATTCTGGCTGCAATTTAAAGCCATTGCTTCCTGGCTTTCCCTTTGTGGCAAGAGAGAACAGTTCTTTCTTCTTTATGGCAGCCTTTCAGGTACTTGACAACTGTGCTCATCATGTCTCTCTCCCTTAATCTCTGTTGCTCCAAGCAAAAGCTAGTTCTCTCAACCTTTCCTCTTACCACTTGTCTTCCAACCCCCTTGTCACTTTTGGCACCTGAATCATCATCATTACTGCATGCTAATCTCAGCCATTTGATACCCTGCCCCATAAATGGCTTCTTTCCGCACACTACCTGCATGGATCTCTTGATTCTGGTACCAGATGAAAAAGTGAGTTAAAAGTTTGAGTGAAGATGAAAAAAAATGGAAGCCGAAACAGGTCGAAAAAGTAATTTCTCCAATTCTATATTGAAGCTTTTTTTTTTTTTAAAGGCCAAAAAAGAACCTTCCTATTAACCTACACTGAAGCAGCCAAATCCTGCCCTAAACAGTAAGGCTGTGCAGAACTTTGGTCCCTGATTTGATTTGACAGAGATTTGATCCGATTCGGTGGCCAAATATCTGAATCGAATCAGGAGACCCTTTAATCTCTCCAAATCAAATCGGAACCCTCCGAATTGATCTGGAGAGATTTGGAGATTCAGACACAGAGACGGCTTTAAATGTTTTTTCTACATACCTCTAGGTAGCAGGGGCTCATGAATGCTGTGATGCTGGGGTGCATGGAGTATCCTACAGAAGCGCGGAAGGCTCCCCGGTGCACTCACCAGCAGACCCGGAAGTGGACAAGAAGCACTTGCGGTCCACTTCAGGGTCCTCCAGGGAGCGTGCTGCCCCCCACCACCCCCTTCTGGCTTGGCGACTGGTGCCTCCTGGGTCTGGGGGGGCACCCAGGGTTCCCCTGTGGTTGATCACTGAGTGCATTGGGGGAGCACAGGGCGCCCCCAACACGCTCCCCAGCAGACCCAGAAGTGGACCGGAAGTAGTTCCGGTCCACTTTTGGGTTCACTGCCAAGCACATGGAGGGCCCCCTTGCACTCCTGTGGGACGCTCCATCCGCCCCAGCATCGCAACAATCAAAAGTCATGTCTGGTACCTTGAGGTACATAGAAAAAACTTTTAAAGCTGTCTCTGTGTCCGAATCAGCATCGAATCTTAGATTCAGTCAAATTGAATCGGGGACAGTGATCCGAATCAATTAATCGAATCGCTGTCCCTGATTCAGCCCGATTCCGAATCGAATAGGGCCCGCTTCGCACACCCCTACTAAGCAGCTCTCCAGAGTAGTAAACCGTATCATTAACCCAGGGTGCCACATAACCAGTAACAGAACTAAGACACAAGCACTACAAAAAACTATCAGTCTACTTGACCAAACAGGTCATGCATAATATGGATTTTTTGAACAGTTTGGAACCACTTCCCCTTTACCAATCAACAAACATCCACATGCATTTTCTGAATGAAGCATTTTCACTCACCACATAATCCTGCAAACCCTAAAGGAGATGTTACCCAAGCTGTGAATATGACTTATGGCCTTCCTGACTAGGGA
>NW_005842124.1:1918249-1925749 GCF_000455745.1 Alligator sinensis
GGCAATTGTTACTTTTGATAAAAATAGCCAATGCCTCATTCAGGGAAGAAAGTTTACCTTCCTCCTTCAAACAGAACAGTTCAACCAACCACGAAGAAACCCCTTACAGGTGCATGCAGCATCTTAAATTCCCATTGTAGCATCTTAAATCTTCTGTTTCTTGGTGAGCTCTTAGATGAGCTATCAAAGTCCACCTACAGGCTCATTTGAGACATCTATGTTAGCTCCAGCCTAATTTGGATTCAGGAGAGGAGCTGGGATGTAGCAAGACTGAAACATAATCATCTGTCAATGGATGGAGAATACAAATCCATTCTCATATTCCTGCAGCATTTGACATTGTTGCTTGTGAGTTACTGATGTTGTGTAACCTGGTCTAGGCTGAAGCCATTTTTGGAGGGAAGCTCCCCCACAAGTAGTGTGAAATTTGAGCACCTTTTGATATTCAGTGAGGCCTATGGGACCTAACATTTGAATTCTCTTTCCAGTCCTATTCTATTTCTGTATGGCGCTACTGGGTGAACAGACATAGACAACTGCCACTGCCATCAGCAGCATAGCCACTGATGTTGCCCCGTGCACTGCTGCTGCTGTCCAGGGCACAGAAGTGCCCAGGTACAGTAGCATAACTGGTTGGGGGAGCAAGAAGGGCAGCCCTGGTGCTGACTTAAAAGGGGTACTGTAATTATTTTGTATCCCCCTCCCCCAGAGTCTTTGCCACATTTGCAGCAACTCCAGAGCTCCCCTGGCCATCACAGCCAAGCTGGAGCAGCCCTGTGCTGCTGAGCTGTAGGAGCGATGTGTCAGGACACAACAGGAGCAGCCCCGTGATACCCAGCCATAGGAACCAGGTGTAGGGACATGGCAGGAGTCTCTTTGAGTCCCCAGTGCAGGGCTGCTCTAGTTAAATTTCTAGGGCCCTGTGGCATGGAGCTGGTCCTACCTACTGTGTCCCAACACCTACCTCCTACAGCCTGGAACTTCTCTAGCTTGACTCCTACAGTGTTTGGGAGGGGGAGAGTGGGGACACACGGCTGCTCCAGATATGGCAAAGGAGCTGTGCTCCTGCTCCCGCTCACCACCCTCATGCTGTCCCCCAGGGCACCCAAATGTCTGGTTATGCCTCTGCCCAGGTAGGTTTCTGCTGAAGCATGTGACAGATGTTGGGCATTCAGGTAACACTGTGATAATGTTAAGAAGGACGGTATAAGAACATACATAGAATGTAATAGTAGGTACTAAAGAATCTTTGAGGTGAGTTTCATATGTGAAGGATCAATAAGTCAAAAGCACTAATCAGTACTATGCTTGGACCTCTGATTGAAGGGCCCTTGTGACCCTTTAGACTGGATGATGCTTCCAGTACATTTTTGGAAATGCTTTTCAGCAACGAGCAATTTAAAAACTCAGACTTCTAGAATGTTTTGTACTTCTGGGAAATCTAGAGCTCTCTCAGCATCAGAGTTGCTAAAATGACCTAAAACACATTCCCACCATCTCTAATGTCAGTTAAATGTAAACTTAATTAGTGTGCAGCAGTTAATTTCCCAGTGGCTGTCAGACCAGCTGAAACACTTCCCTAGACATTGTTTAGATGTTTCATATCCATTATTTCTCTAATTTCTGCCAACAATTCTAGAGCAATTTTAGAGAGAGGACTGGCTCTGAAAATTTGGGAAATTCAGACCTGAATCCAAATGTTAACCACTCCAGCCAAACTCTTTTCAAATAAAATGTTTTCAAAGTTACAAGCTAAAAGACACATAAATACACAATCAAAGATAAATGGGGAACTTGCTGCACTAGTGAGAACGCAGCTTATATAACCTAATAGATATTATGTAACAGGTAAGAATTTTTAACATTTGGGTTTAGCATATAATTAAAATGCAGACTTTGTAGGTGTGTTCTAATCAAATTGCGCAGAGGGGTCTAAAGAAAATCAACTCAGCTAATGAGAGGGGTCACCTGTATCTATGGTAGACCTCTCTTTCTCTCTGTCTCAAATGGAGAGATATGTGGGTGAAATACTTACATTTGGCCCTCCCTGGAGGAATCTGTTAAACAGTGTCTAAGTATCCATTGCTTTCCGTCAGCTGTCTCCACGCTATAAGCTTTTCTTCCCTACAGACAAGGACACTTCCAGGCTAGATAGCAGGCTGGTGAATTTGTCACTGCATATGCATTAGAATGACCTTGATTTCCATCCAACTGCAAAAAAGGTCTGGGACTTTCAGGAACAGCCTAATTCTGCTAAGAAACAGAGAGGAGAGAATGGTCTCTTGGAGGCTGTGTGAGGGGATATGTCAACGTACTGCAGTTTTAAGTGGTTTGGCCAATACAAACATCCATTTATTTCAGCATACATGAGAGTACATGTATAGACCAGAGGTGGTCAACCTGTGGCACATGTGCCATAAAGGGTATAGGCAGCTTTTGAGCAGCTGAAATGCAGTGGACTGGGGAGGGGACAGGTAGTGTATTGACAGATAGAGCAGGGAACAGAAAGCAGAGCAGCAGACTGGGATAGGAGCAAAAAGTAGAACAGCAGCTCAAGCAGGAGAAGGGAATCAGAGTGACTCTCAGAGAAGGTGTGGGACTAATTTGTGGCATCCCTGCCAAAAAGGTTGGCCTCCACTGCTATGGACAATACACATACACTTCTCCCTATATTGAGTAAGCTAAATTGATCTAAATCAGTGGTGCTCAAACTTCTGGCCCCTGTGCCAGCCCAGCCCTGGGTACTGGATCCAGTTGTGGCCTGATCTGGAGTCCTGGTATGCTCTGATGTATAGCATCCAGCTCTTGGGGATCCCCATGAGCCTGGCCATTTGGCAGGGGGGGTTATGACAGGGTTAATTGCTGCAGCTTTGGGAGCAATTAATGCTACCATTGCTCCCCCAGGCCAGAGGTTGAACACCACTGCCCTAAACTCTTACCATGTTGTCAATTTACTTGGTGTTCTAAAAAGTATGAAGATACACAGTGGGGGGATGGGGAGGGAGGTGGCGATTAATGAAATTCTTCTGCTACATAAAGTCTCTGTGAAAGCTGAAAATTTGCTCATGTTTTTTCCCCAGGAAAAAGGGGTTGAGCCTGGATATATATACTAACTAACAACATGTGCATTGTTTAAGCTTCAAAGTCAGCTCTACCTTTTAAAGATCCATCCAGTAAATATTGTTCCTCTTACTTCAAAAGGAAGCAGTAATTAGATTTCCTTGGGCTGAGATTAAAGTTTAATTTGTAAATACCTTTGGAACAGCAGTTTTGTTGGACTATAGTAGCAAAAATCTTTCTTTTTAAGTTGATGTGCCCTTGTCAAATATTGAATGAAAACCGGTTTACATTAAACAGACAATCATATTTTTAATGCATATTAAACTGCAAATGTTAGCTTTGCAGTGCAATGTACTTTTCACTTTACTGTCCCCAAATATATATATAATATCTTTGATTTGACTGTAGGCCAGTGCTTCTGTCATTTATAACCGTACCAGAAGGCAATATTTAGAGTGGAGTCCCATCTCTCTTGCATCAGGTTTATAACTCCATTGTCTTCAGTGGAATTAACCTGATTTACATCAGGATAGAGAGATTTAAGTCAGGGAGCCAGATTCTGATTTTGTGCTATTTTGGGAAACCTCCTTCATCTCTCCTAGTGGAGATTCTCTGCTGGTGAGGTTCTGGGGGCATAGAGTTAATGTGACTGGCACTTAAGTCACCCCCTTCACCAGCAGCTTCTGGTGTAGGCACAGAAGGGCAGACAAAGAGTATGGCTGGAACATTCTGCACTTCTAATCCCAATTGGCAAGTGACTCCTTTGGAGCGGTTACCAGCTGGCATAGTTTAGAGCAGTTTGCAGCTTGCTCTACACTCTGCTGTGATTGGCATAAAACTGCCTGTGCGCTTATGATCTATAATTGGCTGCTTGAGGCCTGTGCCCAGCAGACACTGAGAGCAACAGATCTGAGCCAGGCTTAGTAGGGAGTGTAAGCAGCAAGGATATAGGGGCCTAATCTTACATGATCCACTCAAAAGTTATATAAAAATGAACACATTTTATTTTCTTGTGCTGCTTTCAACGTAGCTGGCAGGAAAGAGCATGACAGAAAGACAAAATCCATAAGGGTACAGGTCTCTTTCAAACAGACACCCAAAATGTACAGATTGATCATTATTGTTAATGTTTGCTGTCCTTTGGACCCCAGAAAAGGATTATAGGGTATTTCTTGCAGTACCACACAGTTGGTCAGAGACCACAGTAATTGAAGGACTTAGGAAATTATCCTTTGTTGTTGTTTTGAAGCATTATTCTCCTTTACATATTGGTTACAGGAATGGCCTTGAAAACTGTGGCCGTTGATTTCCTGCAACCCAGAAATTTCTTAAAAACCACAAAGTAGTAATGGGATCTTTCCTTCATCTTGGAAACAGCATGCATCTGCTTCTTTGGGGATTATAATGAAAGGCATTACACTTTACTGTAAGGAAATACAAAACATGAGGTCACCTGTAGGAAGGATTCATTCTGTTCCTATCGAGAGCAATGTCGAGTTAATACAGAAATATTGCTATGACTATAATTTGAATAAAATATGTAGTGTAAAATTATCTATTGAACACTCTAAGTCAGCAATCTGTTAAGCACTGTTGCCATGGTGACCCAGTGAAGGTAGGATTAATTAAGGCCTGAGCAGATGCTGTGAAGTATGTAGTGTCATTTGTGCATTCTGCTTATAATTAAAGAGAGAGAGCATGTGCATGTTGTGAAAGAGAGAGGGAGAAAGAGACAGACAGACAGACAAAAAAGCTTGGCATGGTTGTTTGACAGCTCTTCAAGAAAATGAATTATTGATAAATGAAGAAGATTTTCCCACACAGCCATCTCATCTACAATAATGGTAGGAACAGAGGCCTTCCAAACCCAGTTTTGGTCATGATGTATTGTATGAAACACATAAGTGAATGGTAAATGGAAAATACACCCCCGACACTTGTGTCCCCACTTTTCCAGTAGCTGGAGATTCAGCAGAACCAGTCAGCTTACAAGCATAAAAATAGTTACCTTAATAAGCTCACATTGATCTTTTTAGCTAACAGTTCAATTAGAGAAAGTGAGTTTTATGCATGTATGTATATACTCCCATATAGAGAACATGCACACATGCATGCATGCACACACATCTTTTATCCATCCTGCTTTTACTGGAGTCCATGCCAGTACTTCTTAGTTCAAAGTAAGAAGAACATTTCAGAGCATGAATGGATGGCAGTGTTCCAGTTGTAACAAAGTTCTTGGTATTTCAGAAGAAATCTAGTTTAGGGTCTTCATGCTACAGTGCCAGATGCTTTGCTGGTACAGTACAAAATTTCAAACTAGGGTGCAGACAGAACTTACATGTGTCAAACAGTCGGTCCCCAAGAGTGCTCTACAGCCATACTGTGACACATGTGCATGGCTGTAGAGTGCTTTAAAAGTGGCCGATTGCATGAAAAATTAACCCTCATCTTAGGAGGGTTCAGATGAAGGTGCTCCAAAGTGGAGTGTTTTAGGGAATTTCTGTTCCACAGGGTCAGTGCTTTGCATGATTGGGGCTGGGATGATGCAGCTCAGCCCCGGCTCTGGTGCTGCCTGCAGGAAGGGAGGGGGAATTGAGCTGCGGGCTGGGGTTTGCTTGGCCTGAGCTGGAGTGGGGGCAGGTGGTTTGGAGGCTCCCCACCTTGTGGCCTCCCCAGCCCTTCCCCCCCCAGCTCAGGCTGGGCAAACCCCAACCCATAGCTTGCTCACCCTCCCTTCTCCCTCCCCTCTTCCTATAGACAGCACCAGAGCTGGGTGAGAGGGGTACAGGGCTGGGGGAGAGATGCTGTAGGCAGGCTCCTTTGCTTGATCAGCTCCAAGGGGTAGCTCAATTACCACCGCCCCCCCCAGGTAAACATTTGTTGGGTCAGGGGGGCCAGTCTAACTCATGGTATATTATGTAAAGCACTGTATAAGTTAGAGCAGGGATCAGCACATCTGTAAGCACCCCTAGATTTCTCCCTAGAGAGCTGAGCTAGGGGAATAAGAGACTTACATATAGGACCATCAGGCCAAATAAGATTTGAAAGTCAAGGGTAGGATCATATCGAGTATGGAGAGTCTGTTCTTTGGTAAATGATCTTTCTGCAAGTGGGAAGGGGAGAGAACATAGCATGTGCTTTTGTTGGGTAATGAAAGACCCTTGGATTTCTAAAATCCCAGTTAAACCCAGGAATGGGAATAGGCAGAAGAGATACAATGGCAGAAATCACTCATCCTAGTTGATCTGGACCTTTGAGAAGCACAGTGTCCTGAGGTAGAAGCCATGGCTGATGTGAAAGTGATGCCAGCTAGTTTGAAATGGCAATATATACTTTTTTACAAAATGTTTTTGTTTTAACAGTTTGTTGAAATTTTGAATTTTTCAGATGTTTGTCAAAGGGGCAGTTTTGCACAAATAATTGCAATTTTTTTAACTGAAATTTTGAAAAAATTCTATTAGCAGGAGCAGATGCAGAGGAGCTGTGGCAGTGCAGTTGTACCCTTGCTTTGGCTGTGCTGCACATGACCTCTTAGTGTGGTGTCTGCCCAGAGCCCCTGTTTTCCATGGCTCCAGAGCCAGGGTGTGAGCACTGCTGTTGCTTATCCTCTCACTTCCTCTGAGACTGAATTTAGTGGAGAGGGGAAGGGCAAAAAGCAGCAGTGTTCACCCCCAGAGCTCTGAAGTCATGCAAAAGCAGAGGCTCCAGCCAGCTTCTAGCCTGATCATCTGGTGAGCTCCTGATTTCTTCGCTTGCACAGAGCTCTGGCAGAAGGGAGCACAGCCAAAGTGTGAGGGGGTACATGCCCTTGCTCTGCTCTTGGATTTGCTTGCTATTTTCTATTAGTTCCAAGAGAATAAAGATGGATCACTGTTTCCTGGCAGGAAAGAACATTGCTACAAATCATGGTTTTTAGACAGGGTACACGTGGGCAACTGGTGCCACCTGAGTTGGCGGGGCACATGCCCCCCCAGCGGCAAGTCAGCAATGGGAGTTGGTCCTCCCATGACCAATCTCACCGACTGGGAGGGTCCTCCCACAGCCGATCTTGCCAACCGGGAAGCATGAACGGTGCTCCCAGAAGTGCCAGCAGTGCTTCACCTGGCGTCCCCACTCCCCAGCCGGCATTTGCAGAGGGGGCACCAGCGCTCCTGCCTGCCCCCTGCCTGTCACCTAAGCGAGGAGCGGTGCCTGTCAGGGGGTGCACCAGCACTCTCAGGGGGTGCACATGCACCCCCGTGCATCCCCTATGCGTTGCCACTGAGGGTAGATTTGCAGCATATAGACTTAACTAAATCAGAAATGTAGAGCATGAGCTTTTGTGAGCCCAAGTTCACTTCATCAGATACTGGCTGGAGTGAGTTTGGGCTCATGAAAGCTCATGCTACACAGCTCTGATTCAAAGATTCATAAGGTGCAAATCTACCCTGCCTTCTG
>NW_005842124.1:1925759-1926683 GCF_000455745.1 Alligator sinensis
ATGCTTAAGAGTTTGACGATATAGCGAGCCAGGTCAAGAGCAAGTCTATTAATATGCTAAAAGCAATTGAAGTAGAATATTTTGGTGTCACAATGTACATCCTAAAGCCTATTTCTGAACAACTATCAAGTCCTAGACTTCTTCAGTGTAACTTCACATATAAGTCTGCTTCTCATATACTAATCAAAATATTAAAACATATATGTATGAAATTGAATTATTGGCAGCTTAGAAAACTCTATGAATCCTCTGTGTGACTTTACAGTACAAAGTGATCTGCTGCTTTCTTTCAACTTATGAGAGAGAACTGTCAGACTGTCTAATAAATGCTGAAGCATGTCTCCTTCCCAGGTGCTCAGTTCTCCTTTTCTCTTTCCAATTTGCTTACTAAATTGGCTGCTTTTTCCACTGATTTCTTAATATCTGAGGATTATCTCAGATACACTCATGGGAAATGCAGCTTACTTAGGGTTATGGAAATAATTAGAGGAGATTAAGTTCTGCCTTTTGAATGAGTCTAGATTTATTTCTATTTTTCTTGTTGCTAATGAGAAGCTTGCTTCCTCTTTGATTTAGAGAAACTCTTTTTTTGGAGCAAAAAGTACAATCTGCTCTACAATGTGAAGAAAAAAAGCGAAGAGGTTTTTAAAAAAAAGACCAAAATGGTTGTGTTTTTGTGGAGGGCTAATATATTTCCGATTAAAAAGCCTAGAGAATAGACTAGAGTTGTTGGCCCTGCTACAGTATCACTAGGAAGAATCAAGGGAATCATAAGTGAAAATGGACGTTTGCCTTGAATGTTCCAAAATTTATGATAGGTATTTCAATTTTAGTTTTACTCAAGCACAGTAAGTAGTTTCTATTCTCAACTTGGTCTCATTCCTGCATCATTAAGTCAATGTGAGCTGTGCCATAGTTTTCAGC
>NW_005842124.1:1926693-1955352 GCF_000455745.1 Alligator sinensis
AAGCTCATAGTCCAAATGTTCACATTAGCATATGGAACCATTTCTTCAAATATCTAATAGTAGTTTCTATACAATAGGTACTTATTCCAGATTCTATAGACCCTAAAGAACTCTTACACTTTGCCCACTTGGTCACTTTTACAGTTTACTCTAATCTCTTCCTATCATAGGCCATATATCTTTTCCATTGCTGGTATGTAATATGAAGAGTCCTTACCCCTGCCATCCTTGGAATACCAAAGGAATGGCTTTTCAACAGATGCTTAATGGGTCTGTCTTTCATAATTTCTACCACACATCCTGCCCACTCGATTCTTCAGAGACCTCCAGCAATTTTTATTACATCTTCTCCCCACATCTTTTTCCCTTACTAGGTCCAAATCTCATCTAAATACTTCTCAAAAGTATCTAGTGACCTTTTCTTCTTCGAAATTATCCAGAATTTACATACATATGAAGAAATATAATGGTCGTATTTATTGGAGGCTCAGAGAACATAGATCCTGTAGCATAATGTTGAGATACCAAGCTAGCCTGACATGAGTTAGTTCAGGTACTGGGTTAAGTCAAACTATGGCAAGGTAAATGAGCTACGTACCGGTGCCTTAATTTCCTCCCTCATCACATTATTAGAAATTAATGTTCCTAGGTATTTCAACTGCTTAGCTTGTTGATTATCTGTGGTTACTAAATGCTCAATAAGTCTGTGGCTTATCCTCTGGCCGGTTTGCAACAATGTATTTGGTTTGATTTATTCAATGATTGTCAGTCCTATTTTGCTTGCCACCACCTTTGGGTCTCGAGCCACCCTTTGTACCTTATTTTCTATCTCTTCTATGATAACCAAATCAATGGCATAATCCAAATAGTTGTTTTAGGCCAATTTTGCAATGCTTGTACTACTTTGTTATAGCCACATTAAAGACCTTTTGGCACAATGCAGCTCTTTGCTTTAGTCCCATATAGATGTTAAATGAGATAGAGAATGCAAGCAGAAAGTGAAATCTTTTTTTTTAAATGTAAACCCACAGTTGTATCATACTTATCATAGTAACCTTATGAAAGAATTTGGATTCCTTTATTGCAGCTATCTCAGAAGCGGACTGGCCAAGTTTGCCGACGACACCAAACTCTGGGGTAAAGCGTCCACACCTGAGGACAGGAGGGCGATCCAGGCAGATCTTGACAGGCTCAGGAAATGGGTGGATGAGAACCTGGTGGTCAACACTGAAAAATGCAAGGTTCTCCACCTTGGGAGGAAAACCCTGCAGCGTGCTTATAGGCTTGGCAGTGCCAGCCTAGCCTCATTAGCACTACAGATTAGCCTGGTTAGCACTACAGATGAAAGGGATTAGGGGGTCATGATTGGCCACAAGATGATCATGAGCCTTCAATGTGATGCTGCGGCTAGTAAAGCGAGCAAAATACTGGCTTGCATCCATAGATGCTTCTCAAGCAAATCCCGGGATGTCATTCTCCCATTGTACTTGGCCTTGGTGAGGCCGCAGCTGGAGTTTCCTGCCTCCAGTTTTGGGCTCCACAATTCAAAAAGGATGTGGAGAAGCTTGAGAGAGTTCAGAGAAGAGCCACATGCATGATCAGAGGTCAGGAAAACAGACCTTATGATGAGAGGCTGAGAGCCATGGGACCCTTCAGCCTAGAAAAGCGCAGGCTCAGGAGTGATCTGGTGGCCACCTATAAGTTTATCAGGGGTGCTCACCAGGATTGGGGGAACATCTGTTCCCCAAGGGATGAGAAGATCACCCCAAGGGATGAGAAGATTGAACAGTCACAAACTCTGCCGCGACCAATTCAGGCTGGACATAAGGAAGAACTTCTTTACTGCCTGAGCCCCCAAGGTTTGGAATACACTGCCACCAGAGCCTGTTCAAGCACCTACTTTGAATGCCTTCAAGACACATTTGGATGCTTATCTTGCTGGGATCCTATGATCCCTGCTGACTTCGTGCCCATGGGGCAGGGGGCTGGACTCGATGATCCTCCGGGGTCCCTTCCAGCCCAAATGTCTATGAAAATCTATGAAATCTCGTGATTTAGTACCATATGCTTTCCTAATCTATAAAAAAAACTATGCACATTTTCTTTTCAGGTTCCCATGGTTTCTTGAGTAAATGAATTGACAATATTTGATCCACAATGGACTTCTTTTTTTGGAGTCCATGTTGACACTTCCCTAGTACCTCCTGTATATGGATTAAGACTATAAATTTTATTACACATAGGGTGCATCTACACGTGATGCTATGTTGCTGCAGTGATGCGCTACAGTGACACAGTGTCCATGGGTGTCTACATGTAACCAGCAGTGACTTTGCTATAGTAGTGCACTCCCCCATTATAGCACACCAATATGGTGAAGTAGCTGCTAAAAATAACTGTGTGCTGCGTGTATGGCACAGTACGGGTGTTAACTGCACATGCTTTAGTACTTCCGAAAGGCAGTAATAAAGCACAGTGCAGTAACAATGTCACCATAGGGCAATGTGTAGACACACCCATAGGATCAAATAGGTACTATTATGAAGGGAGAGAGAGTTCTTATATTCTATTTTGTCTCCCTTTTATAAAATGGTCTTATAACTACTTTCTTTCACTCCTTGGAGATGTCTTCAAGCTTTAAAACCAACAAAAGTATAACTAGGAAGTTTCCAGTTTTGTTCTTTACCATGATAAAGAGCCTTTCCCTCCATACATTTATATCTGTATAAAACACTCTCACACAGTTAGTGCACTTACTCTGTTCCATCCACCAAACCAGGTAAGCATTTTCTTCCCATCATCTTCTTGGTCTCTAGGCTTCATCAAATTCCTAACCGTGAGACTAAGTCCAAATTCTGAAGATATGCGTTTAGTTATCAAGTGCAACGATTTGTTTTTTGGTACTAGAACAGAGTACTGCTTACCTCAATACAGTTTCTTCTTTTATACAGAATGTTTTCTACTTGTATCTAATATAGTTACAGCAGTCATCATTAAAAGTCAGTATTCTTATATCTCAATTATGCTCATAAAATCTGCACTATGTAAAAGCTGACATGTAGCTACATTACCTCAAGAACAATACAGGGAAGAAATTGTGCTGCTGTTTGTGCATTTCACTTTCAATTTAGCTGAGCTGATGCAGGGAACAGAATTAAATGGATAGGTACTAATATGTTTTGCTCCAAGAATTTCTTCAGGTCTGGAAAGCACAAGTCTTAACTTCAAATGTTGTATTAAGATATTCCTCAAGGCCACTCAGGATATGAAACATGATAAATAGCCAAAACTATGTCCATTTTGGCTGTTTATGATGACTGTACTATAATGTTTAGATCAAAAGTTTTCAGGATTGACTTCTAATAGCTGTTTTTGCATAAGAATGTATCATACCAATTTGTATTGAGTTTTTTATCATTCAAATCCTACTAATTATTTCTAAATGCTGCATACATGAATGCCAGGATTTTTACTTGCACTGATGAATAGTTAGTTTTTAGCTTTTATTTAAGTGCATTGAAATCAAGACGTCCCTTGATTTTGAAAGCCCTGGTCCAAAGCCCATTATGCATTTAAAGGGGTAGACAAGTGCCAGCCTGACTGACAGGTGGCCTTTTTATCTGCAGAACAGATGCAGCACAGGCAACAACAGTGCACAAGCTCTTGCCAAAGTGCCTGGAGGGACCAGCTCTAAGGAAGCAAGAGAGAAAGAGAGGTTGAGAGTGTGAGAGAGAGACAGGAGAAGGACACTCAATCCATTCAGTCCTTGGCCTCAATACCATTTAAAGTGCTAGTCTACTAGGTTCTGGACTGCTCACCAGTCACTGGCCCAGAGGTAGGCAACCTTTTTGGTGGTGTGCCACAAATTAAGCCTCATTCCTTCCCAAGTGCCACTCTGATCCCCAACCCCACAAGGGTATCTGAGTTTGTCCTGAGGCAGAGAGAATGGAGGTGGGGAGCAGGTTATGGGTTGAGCCTCCAGCTGTGCAGAACAGAGGGAGAGCAAGATACCACCAGAAGAGATGTCAGGTGTAATCACTAAGAATCAGGTTAACCCTTCCCTGGCCCTGCAACTGCTGTAGTTTAAGCAAAGATCCAAAACCCGGAATTTAGAGGTTGGTGCAAGACCAGAGACGGAATAACCTGACTCTTGACAGTGACACCTGAAACCTCCTCTCACAGTGACCTCCTGCCTCCATCCCAGTCCACACAACTGGAAGCTTGAGCCCCCTTGCCTCCACTCCAGTGCCTTCCTTGACTGAGTTCCCAGGGCTTGCAAGCCACATACAGCAGCTGTGTGTGCCACTTGAAGCACATGGTACAGTTTGGCCACTCCTCCTCATTCATTAAGCTAATTAACTATGTGTAGCAGCCTTTAAAAAATGGACCCACCTGAACAGAATGGGAAGGGCTGCCTGGCAGAGACAGAGTTTGTCCCAGAGGGGACACTAGGCTCTAAGGGCAAGTGAAGCTGTTTGGGAGCAGCCCTGTTGGAAGTGGGAGGGGTGATGTAACCCCAGCACAGTTTGAAAGAGCCGTTAGCAAAAGCCCGGGAAGGGCCCTGAGCTGGGATTGGCTGAGAGGCTTGGATAAAAGGGGGAGCAGTTTTTCCTGCAGGGGGGAACAAAGAGAGAGGGGGCTGAGGGACAGGCTGGAGACCGGATTGAGAGTCTGAGCGCAGTGGTTCCCCGGAGAGCCCCCGGGAGAGGCCTGCAGGAGTAGTAGCGGAGAAGCTGCGGCGGCAGGAGCAGGCAGGGACTGCTGGTGTGGAGAACCCAAGTCTGAAGAGACCTGACTGCAGCGCTGTGGCTGGGTGAGCACAGCAGAGCCGGGCTGGGACTGCCAGAGTCTGCCCTAGTTTCCCTGGGGGGTGAGGGGCCCCAGGGGCAGGCCAAGCCCAGGGAGGGGCTGCATTTGCCGAGGCTGTGAGGCTGTGGGGGGCAGCAGGAGGGTTGCTATAGCCTGCAGCCCAGACACTGCTCACAGCAGAACCAGGGAAGGGGCAAAGGCAAGGGAAGGCTGTCTTGCAGGAACTGCAGAGGAGCTGCTGCTTGCCGCTCAGAGACCCCAGGAACACGGAGACGGACACGGACACCAGTGTCAGGAAGCGTCCACAAACCACGGGCAGGGACACAGTCCCACTCCCTGAGATACCCCACCAGGGGCAGTGCACACGGGATCCCCAGTACACTGTGTGCAAGTGAGAGACTGTGTAAATAAGTTCTTGAGGGTTTATTAGACAGTATATCCATGTACTTATTTAATGATTATTTGTTCTGATGTAAATAATTAAATCTTGTAAATAGTTTGAGAACTGTCTGCAAGGGTGCTTGATTGTAAGGGGAGGCTCTCCGCTCGGGGCACTGCAGCAGCTTCCCAGGGGGGCTGGGCAGGGCTACTGGCTACCTGCTACCCCAGGATCCCATTATTCAGGTGAGGGCGCATGTAGTGTCGCACCCAGGGTTACATATGTGACGTTACATTTTTGTCTTCCAGGAAATATCGAAGAAGGGTGTGACTAAGTGGTTGAGCATTTAACAGTAGATGGATGTGATCCATATTTTAAACCCAGATACTTCCTGAAGTAGGGATTTTTCCCTTATTGTGTTAAGATTTCAGCGAGAACTGGTCATATAGGTCATCAGAAGTACTGCTGACTCTGCTAAGTTTTCTCTTCCAAATGTTGGGTTTTTATGAGCAAACTGGAAAAAGTCCATAGAACTACAAAAATGATTAAAGGTCTAGAAAATATCAGAGAACAAACATTTGGGATTATTTATTCTGGAGAAAAGTGAGAAGACACTTTTATAACTCTTCAATACAAAAACATTCATCATGATGAAGGTGGCAATCCATTGTTCTTTGTCATCTGGGGACAGAACACAAAGTAATGAGCTTAAATTGCAACAGGTGGGATTTAGGTTGGCTATTAGGAACAACTTTCTAATTACAAGGGTACTCAAACACTGAAACAGATTTCCTAGGGAGCTTGTGGAAGTTTTCCCAGTGGAAGTTTTAAGTGCAAATTTGACAAAAATTTGAGATGGTTTAGAGGTGATTCTGCCTTGAACAGGGGTTTAGATAAGATAACTTTGGGTTGATTGAATTAAACAGACTTCAGAAGGGAACATTACTTTCTTATTATTATTATGCTGAAAGTCCAGAAGGTGCTTCAGAAGCATTCAAGATGAGCTCCCAGAAACGAACAGTTTAGAGTTTCCACTCTTTGGTCATTACTGAGTTGGAGTAGTTCAAAATAGTGGCACTAGAGAATTGAAAGGGTTATGCTGTCCTAAATCATAGAAAGACATGGAAACAATAATCAGTGGGCTTTGCTAATATGGCTTCCACTGAGAGATGCTTCAAATTTACAGTGGTGGTGCCTTACAAATAGATACATAGGCACACAGATGTTAGGAAGTTTTTAATACAGATTGAGACCAAGACAACAAGGATTATTGCATTGTAGCTATTTCCAGCTACAGATGATGATCACTTAAAAAACCAAGATGATCCAGTGAGTATTACTGTAAGACCATATACAAGCCACTGAATTTTCTGACAAGCTGCTAGGAAAGGGCTGAACTAATTGCTAATAAAAATCAATTCAATGATGACATTCTCCATGTAGGAAGATCAGGAAGTTAGGGTTGCAAGCCTACAGATTGTGCCTAATTTGATATTTTCTTCTTCCTTTTCCCATTAATCATGACAGTTGTTTGTTTTAGCTTTGTGAAAGGAAAGAGCAAAGGCTGAAGAGACTTCTTTTGCATCTGTCACTTCCAGGGAAGACATTTGCCCTTTTAAATGTCACCTTCACTTTTGACATTTCTAGTATTAGAGTTTGGGACTTGTTCTGTTGATAGCAAGGAAGAAAAATTTGGAATGCAGAAGTAAATGCCAAGCTTTGAATTGCAGAAGAAGGCTAAAGGAACTTTCAAACACAGGTCTTCTGCCTTCCCTTTCCACCTTCAGCTGGAGTAAAGACATTCAATGTATTTCACTTTTAAAATCTAACTAATAATCCACATATCAGCTGGTCACTTATGAACCCATGGAGGAGCTGACATCAATAAGGGACAGGCATGTCGAAGGCATTCTCTCCCCTGTTATATACCTGAGCAAAGATCAATGACAGTATGCAGGTACAGGTTCCTTTCCAATCTCACCACCAGTGCTAGCTGCCTGAAAGGTGATTCCAGAAAAGGGAAAGTAGTTCTGCTTTATATTTTTATATGTGTAAACAGTGTCTACATGTCCCACTGCAGCTCAGAGCCACATGGTGCGAAGTGCAATCTTGGCAGAAATGCAGTTTTGTTTCCTATTTTATAGATAAGGAATGGAGACAACGTGAGAGTGGTTCATCAAAATCATGCAATGGCAAGTCTTTTGGCAGAACCAGTTAGTGAACTCAGAGCTCCCCTTCAGTCCATCGCAAACACCAAACCATTGGAAGGCTAGAATGCTACAACCTATACAAAACAAGACCCTTGGGCTAGGGACAGAAGTTTCACATAAACTGGTTTAAGTGATCAGAAACTGGTTTAGACCTGTAACAGAACAGAAGCTCAGTGCACATAAACCACTTTCAAAATGGCTGAAACTGGTTTAAGATAAACCTGGTTGAATGTAGTATCTGATTAACTGATTTGGGTTCGTAAATCTTCTGTCCCAGACCCCTTCCTGGTTCAAGTTAAATCACAGTCCCCCAGTATCCCAGTATTTGGCAGGCCTGAGCTGGGCTGTGCTGTTTGCTCCAGAGAGTAGGGCTGGCCCTGCCCCTCTGCTCCCTAGTTGGAACAGTGAGGGGTGGAGGAGGAGCAAGCCCAGCTGGGGATGCAGCCCAGTCTGCGGGGGGGGACTGCCCACTCAGGCAAACCCTGGCTGGGGTCTGGGGCTAGGGAGTGGGGTTAAACACCCCTTTTCCCCACTTTAATTTACTGCTGGCTGCAACTGTGGACTACAAATCCCAGAGGCACCTGGAAGCAGGAAGAGAAAGTGAGGAGCAACCCTGAAGAGTTCTGCTGCTGTAATTTTGGATTGAAAATCCCAGAGACCTTGGGGGCAGCAGGAAGAGGAAGTAAAAAGACAACCATGCTGGCTCTGTGCCAGAGAGCCATCCTCTAGTGCCCCCCACCTCCCAGCTTTTGCCCTGAGCCACTGCAAGCATGTGGCTGCATTTCCTGAAACAAAGGTAAATGGGAGGACCATCCCCCTCCCTCCCCCCAGTAGAAATTGAACATCATAAATCCTTCTTGGGACTTTGGTTTCAAGGTGGCCTTTCCTTTGCTTCTCCAGCACCCCTGAGCACAACCTAGTTTTTTAGTAGGCTACTCTAGACTGCAAAGTCGTTTACCAGGTGCTAGAAGGAAACGAACAGAAAAATAGGCTTGCAGCCAATATCAGGACTGTTGTACCTCAGGCAATTGTAGTGAGAAGAATTTACATCTCTTAACTGTTATGTCCCATCTAGTAAAGCGTGGCATTCTTTTGTGGTCAAGATTTGCACCGGAGAACAGAACATCTGAAAGTTCAAATTCAGTTGAACAAGATATTCTTCTATAATAAAGGACTTAGTCTGACTATCTGTCTGTAACACACTTAGAGCACTCTGATTGGTTAGTGAAATAACCAATCAGAGTGCAGAGTGCCACCATAATGGCAGGGATGGAGCCAGGGGGATGAAGCCAGTGGCGAGGAGCAGGGCCAGGGGGAGGGGGAAGAGCAAGACCAGTAGTGGTGGAATTGGACGGAGGGGGTGGCAGGGCAAGCTCCCCCCCCCACTCCTGGGATGTGGTGCTCCATTCCTGTCCACATCCCCCCTTCCTCCCACCCCAGTCATTCTTAATGGACAATTCCCGTGTGTGTGTTTGTTCATCTAAATTTATTCCACTGAGCTTTAGTACTGGAATGTCATCTTAGTTACACTTTCAGCCCCAATGACCTCCATGAATTCATCCAGACTTATACCATGACTGCTGAAAGTTGGATTTTGCCTCTCATGTATTTTCCAGTTTCAAACTATATTCTATTTAGAAGACATGAAACAGTGAACTACACTTACATAGGAATGCTCTCGTGTGTCCCAGACAGACATTTTGGAGATCAGTCTCAGCAGAACAACACTATGGGAATTAATCTTGGTCTGCTCATTGGAAAAAAAAAGAAAAGAATAATAATTGTTTCTATTTCAGCAATTCTTAGTTTGGTTGCCTTTGAACTGTGGCTGGAAACAAATACCTTTCTTCTTTATTTTTCTCTTGGGACTGTCAGTAGATCTGCTTTCAGGTGGTTTAATTAGAAACAAGCCTCTTTCGACAGTGTTTAAAGAACATGATTAATTGCTTGAACAAGAGGCTGTTGGGTACCTTGGCTATTATCTGGAAAACCAGGGCTCAGTGGTAGGTAATACTGTGGCCCCTCTGCTGTGTGGCTGTTTCTGAATGTAAAAAAAAATTTTAAAAAATGAGCCAGGATATGCTACAAACAGGCAGTTATAGCCCTGCTGATGTTCTCATCTGCAGTGTTTCCACCTGCAGTTTTGCACCTGTTTGTCTTTGCCTTGTGAACTTAGTACTGTGCTTCATTTTTAGATGCTTGTGAACAGATCCTCTTGTATATGAATGTTGTTTTGCAGGATCATTGTAAAACAAGAGTCTTGAACCCTCTTAATGTGTCCAGTTAAAAATCTCCCTGGATCTTGGAATAAAGATTTGGTACTGTTTCCTTGGCTACCCCATCCAACCAAAAGTATAAGGATAGGTAATTAGGAAAAGAGGGATGTGCCTGTTGGTCAAATACACCAATCTCTAGCTGCTGGGATTGCTGCTTAGGGCCAGAGACTGTTCTACTTTATATCAGTAGTTGAATGATCCAGGATTAGGAGAAACAGAATTAGTCTAAGGATTCTTTGTGTAGCTGGGCTCATCTGAGCTACTGTTTGGACCCATATTTTTAAACTATTATAGCTTTCATGTTTAAGTTGTTTGGATACTTTTGAGAGAGAAATGTCTAGGGAGAGGGGAAGTCCCTTTTATACTAGTTCATGATACTGTTAAGCAAGACAGTGTTCCAATTTTATTTTAAGTGTTAACTACTGGAATGGGTATTCAGATAGGAATCAGGTAAGAAACACAAATAATAAATTTCAAAAATAGGGTAAGCTCAGAGATTACTACCACTGACCCATACTGGCTTGATTAGAGCTCTGGTTTCATGAGGCTGGGAAAAACTGGGAGACAAAGCAAACCAATCTGATCCTCTTCCCGCCTTCAGCAAAGTGGCCTGGGTCACCAGAATCTGACTTGGCAAAAGAAAAGGGGAAGAAAAGGGGAAAAGGACAGTCAGGGTGTTGAATAGGCGGGAAGATTTAGCTTTAAAATGGTCAACTGCATCTACATAATAGAATAATGCTCAGGAGGGGCTGCAATACCTATCTAGGGAAGTACTTGGACAATTAGCCTGTACAGAACTATGTGTTGCTATGGCTACATTGCTAAGAGCACCCAGGCTATCTAGTTTAAACATAGGTCAGGTGTGTCTACACAAACAGCAGCCACACCTGTAATGACAGTGTTGACACACACACTTGGAAAAACCAGAACCAATGCCAGTGTGTGGTTCTGAAAAAAGCCTGACTAGAGAATGCCTTCTGAGGTGATTGAAAGGTTTGGTGCTATGTACAGGCAAATAGTCTTGTGGCTTCATTGCTGTCTAGTTCCTTGTGTACAAGAAAGGAGTTTGGACATTAAAACAAACAAAATTATATTGAGGAAACCTGACTTTTATCAACAAAATGTCTTCTCCAAACTGGAATACCCTATAGGACCTTTCATTTTGACTTGCCCCAAAGATGAAGCATATTTTTCAATAGTGTCTCTCCCAAGCCTGGAGATAGAATTCTCCAATGGTCTGCTTCTTCTTAGAGTTCCCAGGCTTCCTCCTTAGTCCTAGGCTCCCCACACTTACTTACTTTTATCAGGGATAAGCTGGTCACCATTCTATGCCTCCTGTTTTCATGGGATAGTTGGCTCATACCTTGCATTCCCGTGGGCTGTTCAGCAGAATGGGCTGGGTCTGATCCCTGTTCAGCTTTATTCTAACCCAGTGGGGGCCAGCCTGTTTGTTTGGAGTGCCACAAAGTAGCTCTGGGCCCTCACCAAGTGCTACTGTGATTCCCTCCCCCTGCACAATCTGCTGCTCTGTCTGCTTTGTGTTCCCTGCCCTGTGCTCCCAGATCAGAGGCCTTGTTTTCATCCTCTTCTCAGACAGTCATGTGCTACACATAGAGGCTGCCCGGGCCACTTGTGGAACCCATGCCACAGGTTAACCTATGCTATTGAAGGGAATCTTCCAGCTACTAGTCCTGTTCTGGGGTCTTCTGCTTATTTCTCTTATCAAGTCTATTTTGTATGTTGTTCTTGGAGCTCTAAGAATTGTAATCAATAGGGCTGTGCGAAACAGCAGCGTTCGTTTTGACCAGCATTTCAACAGAACAGCGTTTTGTTTTGAATTTTGTTTCGATTTGAAACAGCTGTTCTGTTCCATTCCGTCGAAACAGGGTCAAAACGGCAAAACTGTTTCGACGTTTCACCCGTAGGATATAATGGGGAAGGACAAAACAGCCTATAACTTTGTCATTTCTGGCTTGATTTGGATGAAACTTGCAGGGCTGATAGCCCCTTCTGAGGGCATGAAGTCTGCCAAGTCTTAAGGAGATAGGTGCAGGGGGTTTGGGGAAACTGGGAGAACTTGTTCCCCCCCGTGCCCAAGACAGACACAGTTGCACAAGCACCCAGGACCTGAGTTTTGCCTGTCAGCAGCTAGAGGTGCAGGGCCCCAGAACCCAGAAGCCCCTGCACCTATCTCCTTGAAAGCTGACAGGCTTCGTGGCCACAGCAGGCGCTAGCAGGTCTGCAGCTTTCACCCTGCTGTGCCTTAACACACATAGTGTCACCCATGTCACATGTTCTGCTTGTCCGCAGCTTGAGGCACAGTTTTCTCCAAACCCCTGCACCTATTTCCTTGAAACTTGGCAGGCTTCGTGGCCTCAGCAGGGGCTAGCATGCCTGCAGTTTTGACCCCACTGTGGCTTAACACATACACGTGACACAAGTTTTGCTTTCAAACTTTGGGGTACAGTTTCCCCAAACCCCCTGCACCTATCTCCTTAAAGCTTGGCAGACTTCAAGTTCTCAGAAGGGGCTACCATTCCTGCATGTTCCATCCAAATCAAGCCAGAAATGACAGTTATAGGCTGGTTCAACCTTCCCCATTATAGCCTATGGGTGAAACATCAAAACAGCGTTGAAATGGTGAAATGTTTTGACTTGCCTCATTTTATTTCAAGATCTGTTTCAACTATATCTGTTCTGTTTTGATTTTGCCGTTTCGACCTCGAAACGGGTCAAAACAGCATCAAAACAAAACTGGCAGCGAAATTTCACACAGCCCCAGTAATCAACTTTTGTGTCCAGCTATTGGAGGATAAAGGCATTAAAATTTCTTTTCTGCTTCTCTAATTTTGCTGGTCCAAAGCTCACTTGATATCCCATGGGTAGGAAGATGTTGTGAGACTTGGTAGAGAATCTGAATAGATTTCTTGACTCAAAAGATTAATATTTTTAGAAAGTAAGAAACTTCCTCCCTACAAACTATGCACAATGCTAATTACTTTGAAGCATTATGACTTAAAGCAGCTGGAATATATCAGTACGGCATTAGAATTTTCCTGTATCACCCACCCAATAACAATGCATGCATCTGTCTCACACCTCTTTAATTTGGCCTTTTCCAGCTGTGCATTATGATTAAATGTATTAGCGTTTCCCATCTTGGCATGAATTGTTTTCAGTGTTTGCATTTCATTGCTATTAAAAATGGACTGCAGTTTACTCTGCTTCTAGGGAGAAATCTTGGCCCCATTAAGTCAATAGAAGTGTTGCCACTGCCTTCAACTGAGATAAGATTTCGCCAGTAGTCTGAAATGAGATAAGAATCCAAAATGTTCAGCTGGCATCAACTGAGTTGTTTTCCAGGCTATATTCCAAGTTAGTAAGTAAGGCAGTAACGATGTGGGAGCTAAGGGATGAAGAACTATACATCATTATAGGTGCTACTGTGGGAATTAGGGTCGAATTTCCAGACCTGTACATTTCAAACCATAAGAAGATTTTCCTATCCATAGTCTAGGATACTGTTGAGTTAGTCTGTGCAACTACTAGAAATTCCAGATAATACAATTCATATTAATACTTTAGCTGGCTCAGAATAATGACTGAGTGGTACAATCATCAAATTATGGTTAGTTTTCCAGATATTTTTCTCAGCTGGACAAAGCTAAATCACTTCCAAGATGGAAGCCTGGATAATCTCATTCCATTCAGAAGCAGTATTATCCCTATGTATCGGGTAAGGCAATATTGGGTATGTGAACTCTGAATTAATCTAGATTCTTCATAATGGGGTGGATTCTGTTCTTAACCCCAATGCAATTCCTTCATTACAGCACTGCTTCCTGCTGTACATTTTAAAGACTAGGATTCAGACACTAGGGCTGTGAGAAGCATTGGTCTCTGATTCAATTTGGCAGAGATTTGGCCCAATTTGGTGGCTGAATCTCTGAATCCAAATAGAATCAGGAGACCCTTTAATTTCTCTGAATCAAATCAGAACCTTCTGAATTGATTTGGAGAGATTGGGAAAGATTTGGTGATTTAGCAGGTTTAAATGTTTTTTTCTACATACCTCAAGGTACCAGGTGGCTTGTGAATGCTTTGATGCTGGGGCAGATGGAGTGTCCCACAATAGTGTGGGGGGCTCCCCAGCATGTTCGGCAGCAGACCTGGAAGTGGACCAGAAGCCCCTCACACCCTCCCGACTTAGCAACTGGTGCCTCCTGGGTCTGGGGGGCCACCCGGGATCCCCCTGTGGCCAATTGCCGAGCTGGGAAGGGTGGGGGGCCAGTGCGCTCCCTGACGGAGCCGGAAGTAGACCAGAAGTACTTCTGGTCTGCTTCCAGGTTCACTGCCGAGCACGCGGAGGGGGCCCCCCGCACTTCTGTGGGACGCTCCATCTGCCCCACCATCGCAGCATTCATGAGCCATGCCTGGTATCTTGAGGTATGTAGAAAAAACATTTAAGGCTGTGTCTATGGCCGAATCGCTGATTCTCTGAATCAGCATTGAATCTTCAGATTCGGATTCAGCCGAATCGAATCAGGGACAGTGATCCGAATCCATGAATGGAATCACTGTCCTCGATTCAGGCCGAATCCTAATCGAATATGGCCCATTTTGCACACCCCTATCAGATGCTCCATTCCATATCAATTACCATTCTGATGCTGTAGTTTATTCTAGTGACAGAGAAAGTGACATTGTAACATCCCATAATTGTCTTGTACTCGAGAGTCTTGTACTATGGTTTAGCATTTTGTCTAGGGTAAGAGTTCCATGGAATAAAAACACTGTTTCACAATCTTGCCCAATACTGTGATTCCCGATTCTCAGCTCAACTACTGCCACATCTATGAAAAACTGAGCTGCAGCTAGATGATGAGGCAATTATATTCTGTGCCTGGGATGAATCCATGTTGTGCTCGGTGCACTTCAGGAAGGGGCTTAGGTACTTATGGCTTTTACAGCCACTGATTGCACCCAGAGACTGTTCCAGGAGTAGTGTTTCAACCAGGAAAAAATACCATCTGAGCTAGGACCTCTACACTGGGAATTTAAAGTGGGTGGAATACTCCCATTATAGTAGCCTTGTTTCAGTAGAAGTTCCCTTTCTGAATGGCAAAACCTCCATTTGTCACTTTTATGCTTTTTGCTACTACATCAGCAGATGGTAGTAGTGAAGGATGCAAAAAGTCAAATTTTATGTCAGTATCTTAGTACAGCCTTTATTTTCCTAAGCAGTTGTGGGTGGTTTTGTTGTTATCACGGCAGACATCTTGGTTTTCTGTGGGGGGAGGAGGGAGAAGAATTTATGGTTTTGGTGAACTTATTTTGTTAAAGATTTGCTATTAATGATTTTCACATTTGTTAAACACTTGATTGCTATGATAGATGCAATGGAGTGAATTGGTTTGACTGAGGCAAGAAAACTTTCTGCTGAACATATAGATCATTGATTCACAACCACGGTGCCCTGACATCCTTTTAAGGGTGATATGGGCTGCCACTTAATATTAGTACTTTAGGTGTGCAACCTACACATAATTGACAAGATAAACTCATGGGCCGTGTTCACACATGCAGGCATGTGCGCTTGCAGCAGCTCAAATAGGACCGGCTTAAATTTGAGCTGGGGATTTTTGCCTCAGAGCGTGTGCCTGGACATGTGCTTTGGAGTGGGGCAAGTTGTGCCACTTGGGGCAAAATAACCCTGCCCAGCTCCTCCCAGATCTGCAGTCAGGGGGAGCTAGAGCCTGGGGTCAGCACCTGTAGCCTGGGAACTGTGGGGCCACTTTCGTCTCACCTGTCCATGCATGTTTCTTGGCAGAGTACCACTGGCTGGCATCCACAAGATCCTTGGATGCCTTTGAGGATTGGTGGGTGAGACCCAACAGGGCTCTGCTCAGTGTCCCCCTCAGGCATGCTTATTTTCATGTTTTGACCCTTTGACCCACATGACACACTTATCCTGTTTTTTTCATCAGTTGTCCCAAGAATTTAGTTGTTCCATTTGTCCATTAGCCCCCATAAAAAGGGGCTACTAGTTAACCAGGTGGACCTTGCCCATGGAAATCGGATGGACAAATAGGAGCTTCTGGGGGCTCAGTGAGGGTGTAGCTGGGGTGCCCCAGTGACTGAGCCTGTACTCCACCCTCATCCCATGGGCCACTGGGGACCTCAGCTGGTGGCTCCTCCATGGACCCATCACCATGGGCATGTATTTGGCGAGCTTTACCAACACCCTGGTCTCCTGTTCCTTCTGCGGGCAGAGGGAGACCCTGGTGCACATGTCACTAAAGCACGCCAGGCTGCAGCCCCTCCACCTCCAGAACCTCCTCCTGAGGTTTTGGATTAATTATACCCCTCACCTTTTTATTTTTGGACACCCCATCTGTGGCCCCACCAAGTCCCGGGACCTCCTGGTCAACCTCCTCCTGGCCAAGTGGATCCTGTACATGACCAGGAAGGAGGCTGTGGCTGAGAAGGTTCCTGGGGACAGCAGGGCTGCTTTCCTTTCACCGGCTCGCACATGCCTCTGAGCGGAGCACCACTGGGCAGCGTCCACCAGCTCCCTGGATGCCTTTGAGGACAGGTGGGTGTGGCCCAGGGGGCTCTGCTTAGTGTCCCCCTCAGAAGCACTCATTTTCAGGTTTTGACCTTTTGACCCTCACATCACTCCTGTCCTGTTTTTTGCCTTTGTTGTCCCAAGAATTTAGTTGTGTCATTCATCAATTGGCCCCATACAGTAGTTAGTGGGTGGGCCTTAGGGACCACAGTAAATTGGATGATACAAATAGACAGGAGCTTCTGGGACCTGGCCAATTGGTATCTGGGGACACTAGCCCCTTGTGCCAGCTGGACTGCTGCAGCAGCCCCAACTGAGAGTTCCTTGCACCCTCTACCCACTGCAGCAATCTGGCAGTGGGGGCTGCTGCCACCTGGGACAGCATGTGGCACCAAGGCTGCATACCTGCCAAACCTGGATGGTGACTATATGGCTGCAGCAAAGGCATCTGCACCTCTGGGCCAGCTGCCAGTGGGCTGTGGCTGCACAGTTGGCCTTTATGCAGCAGTACTGCCACGTGTGCCACTGCCCTGCCATCTGGGCAGCTATTGCCCAGAAGATATTCTCAGTGTGGTGGCCTGCTTTGAACTGTCAAAGCATGTCTTCCTGGCCCCAAGTGGCCAGGAGGCCAGCCACCTCCATGTAGGTCCCAGGTGCCAACTCTGAGCAGGTTCCTTTGCCTGGGTCCTGCAACTTGCCTCACTATTAGGAATCCTGGTGTTCCCTGTTTAAAAACTGCAAAATCTCTGATTAAAAAAAAAATCCCAAATTCACTCTTTAAAATACCCCCAAATCCATGTTCTTCCACAACTAAAACAAGACTGCTATATATATGGGGAGAGGGGGATGGGGAAGGGGGAGATCAGTTGGGCAATGCTTTACTGATATATGTACAATGTTAAAACAATTAATATTATTAATTAACATGGGGAACAAGCAGGAGGAACTAGCCCTCCTGCTCTCCAGTGGCCATTATGATCTAGTAGGGATTACAGAGACCTGGTGGGACTCCTCATATGATTGGAGCATAGCCATAAAGGGCTATGCCCTGCATAGAAGGGACCAAGTAGGGAAAAAAGGTGGAGATGTAGCTCTCTATGTGAAAGAGCACTATACCTCCTTGGAGGCTGAAGTAATCATGGAACCCCTGGTGAAGCTCTTCCAAAATTTGTGGTGCTCCGGGGAGGTCCCTGAGGACTGGAAGAGGGCTAATCTTGTGCCCATCTTCAAGAACGGGAGGAGGGAGGACCTGGGTAACTATAGGCCAATTAGCCTAACTTCTATCTCAGGCAAAATCCTGGAAAAATTCATTAAGGAGTCTTGTGGGGGCCAAGAGGGGACCGAGGATCGGGAATCCTTGGGAACACTAGCTGGGGTTGCGGCTGCGAGCCTGTGGTGGGCAGATGGGTACTCTCTATCACCCAAGTGGAATTAGGCACAGACGGGACACGTATCAGTTGGAAAAAACAGAGATAGCTTTACTTACACTGTAGAGTCGTATACAGCGCAGGCAAGAAGTGACTTCACACTTCTATCGTAGTTGCAACAATTCTAATCTCTAATCGCTAATCGAGGAGCTCTTGTAGACCGGATAGCTCGGGTCTAACTCGGGCATGCAACACGGAGGATACGTCGTAAGGCTTCGGCGACGGGGAGTCGTTGGCAGGTGATCAAGCTGCCGGAGTTCCACTCTAGGGGGAATCGCGGAGTTCTCCAACTAGGGCAGAAACGCCCCTAACCTTTTATACAGCTAGCGAGCCAATTGCCAGCCGCCTCGTGGGAATAATTTAACATCGCCCAATCGTGTTATGCAAATCTGCATATCCTCGGCGGGAACTCTATCCACGCCAGAACTCTTCACCATGCCGAGACTTCCCCTGCCTTACCGTGCCTTGTGCTAGAAAGTTCCACTGTGTCGAGGCACTAACTCAAATCAGTCTATGTGCAATAGGCTTGCAAAATGTAGGATTCTGAACACCAGTCAGCATGGCTTTGTCGCAGGCAGGTCTTGTCTTAACAACCTCATCTACTTTTATGATCGGGTGACTTGCCACCAGGATAAGAGAGAAGAGGTTAAAATTATATACCTCGACTTCCATAAAGCTTTCGATCTGGTCTCCCACAATATTCTCACAAGAAAATTGGAAGACTGTGGGCTTAACTGCAAGGCAGTCAGGTAGGTAGGAAACTGGCTGCGGGATAGGACCCAGAGAGTTCTAATGAAAGAATCTGTGTCTACTTGGCGGGAAGAGGCCAGTGATGTCCTGCAGGGGTCGGTGCTTGGTTGAGTGCTATTCAGCATCTTTATCAGTGATTTGGATGTGGGGTGAAGAGCTCACTGGCTAAGTTCGCGGACGACACCAAGATATGGGGAGGCACGGTCATGCTTGAGGATAGACTGCAGATACAGGTAGACCTAGACAGACTAGCAAGTTGGGCGGACCGGAACCAGATATAAAGTTCAACGTTGAGAAATGTAAAGTGCTCCACCTGGAGATGAACAATTCCCTGCACACCTATAGGCTTGGCAACACCAACATGACCAGCACTACGAATAAAAGGGACCTGGGGGTAATAATAGGCCACAGTATGAACATGAGCCGGCAGCGTGACACTGTAGCCAGCAGGGCTAACAATGCCCTGGCATGCAGCAATTGATTCATCTCCAGCAAAACCAAAGAAATGATTCTCCCACTCTACTTGGCATTGATGAGACCACAGCTGGAGTACTGCATCCAGTTCTGAACACTACACTTTAAGAAGGACGTGGTAAAGCTTGAGAGAGACCAGAGAAGGGCCACGTGTATGTTCAGAGACTTGTGTGGCAAGCCATACAAGGAAAGGCTGAGGGATCTGGGACTCTTCAGCCTGAAAAAAAGAAGGCTGAGAGGGGACTTGGTAGCAGCTTACTGCTACATCAGAGGTGTACATCAAGGGCTCAGTGAACCACTGTTCACCAGGGCACACTTGGGGAAAACTAGGAGTAATGGTCACAAACTCCTGGAAGACCTTTTCAGGCTCAACATTAGGAAAAAGTATTTCACATCTAGGGTGTCCAGACTATGGAATGAGCTTCCTCCAGAGGTGGTACAACCCTGGAAATCTTCAAGAGGAGACTGGACAGTCACCTTGCTGGGTCACCTGACCCCAGTTGTCTTTCCTGGTTGGTGCAGGGGGCTGGACCCGATGATCTTCCAAGGTCCCTTCCAGCCTTACAATCTATGACTCTAAGAATTTGGAAGCCTACCAGTGTCTCTATCATCATAATATAGATATTTAGAACTTATTTTATGTTTTGATGTTGGTTTTGGTTTTCTTATCATAGAACAGTTAGAGCTCTCCGTGACCCCTTCACTAACTAGGATGTGGGGACAGCTGCCCGTGCAGCCACAGATTCTGCCAGCAGGTCTCATTCTGTCTGGTAGCTAGGCACAATGGATGTGTGATGGGGGACGTGGGGTTTGCAGGAGGGGGGTGGGAAGGGTTAGGGACCTAAATAGTCCCTAACCTGTTCTTTCACCTCTCTTGACTGCTCACTTCCTCCCCAAACTGTGCTGCCAGGCACAGTGGTTCAGGAGCTGACCTTGCCTATGGAGACTGAGGTGAAAAGGGCATTGAGTACTTCAGCCTTTTCTGCATCCTCATTCACTAGGTTGCCTCCCTCATTCCGTAAGGGACCCACACTTTCCCTGATCCTCCTCTTGTTACTGCCCCTGCTGTGTAGATGAACACTCAGTGGCTGGATGCCTAGGCAGCAATCTGAGTAATGGCCAACAGGGAGCATTCATCCAGCTGCCATTACAACCACAACTATGTCACTGTTTTTGCAAATCTGATCTGTAACCAAATGATTGTGCATCTCATGTGCAAAAAACAGTTTAAGTCACCCACACAAATCCTACTCCTCCATAAGCAAATGGGCACCCACAAGCTCTTTAATAACTTATGCTCTTATTTTACTAACTATCACAAATCCAGTTCTGCAAAATAAGCATGCAATTTAGGGGAGCACTTTTGAAAAATGAGACTGTGTTACTTTACAGCAGCTGTCATCAGCTTATAATATTTTGTACCACAGAGAGAGTTAAAAGCCTATCCCAGTCAAAACATGAACGTTAATGCTTCTTCCATGTAACAAGGAGCCAGCCCAAATGGCATTAGCATTTAATGCAATCTTCCTGTGTGGCTTGACTCACTCAGCCACATACTTAGAGGTACAGGATCAGTGCTGGCCCAAGTCAAAGGCAGAAAGGAGCAAGTCACCCTTTTTGTACCTTCTGATCCCAAGGACAACTCTTCAGATCCTGTCTTCTGTCTATTGCTGTCTAATAAAGTTGACATCCAGGTGGGTGTTGGGAGATAGTATGAAGCTTTTACAGACAGAGTTTGACTTCATGATTGTGGACCTACCAGCAGGGAGTCAGATCTTTCCCCAAACAACTAAAGAAAATCCTTTGTTTCATACATACATCTCAGATACTTTATTCGCAGCACTCATTTTGTTGTGTTCTCTTCTTCAGTGAAATTCCCTTTAAATTCCTTCGTAGCTTTGGAAACAAGGATGTCAGTCTGAACAGAGTTTAGTGATATCCAAGTGTACAGCATGCCATTGAATTATCTGATGCTTTGGAAAGATTACCAAAACTTGGGAGAATGCAGGAATTCCTAGCCTATGCCCCAGACAGGCAGAGCCTAAGCTTGTGCTGTAGATAGGCACAGGGATAGTACTGAAAAGGCACTTTTTAAGTCATTTGTGCAACTTGCTCTCTGGGGACTGCCAAATCTTAGGTGGGCCTTGGAAAGTAGAGAATGGCCAAAACCCTGTACACTTTGACCATGCTCTATCTTTACTGTCTTGGACGGCCAGAGCCGACTCGAATTAAGTTAGAAATTGCTCGTACGTTAGGGCGGGCTGGTGAATGGAGAGGCAGACACAACTTATCGGTTGCAAAAAAACTTTACTCACGCCGCTTGCAATCACGACGCAGGTGGTCCGGTCATCTGAACAACCACATGAGTTGTTCCAGCTGGCGGGGCCCAAGCCAGTTAATCTGTCCGCAGTTCAAAACCAGCGGGGAAATACGTCTGGGATTGCGCTCGGCGACGGGAAGAAAGATCGATAGGTGATCAGTCTATCAATCAGCTAGCCGCAAGTCAGATCTCTTTAGAGGCACTCTGCAGCGTGCTCAAAGTTCTTTGACTTGGGCGGAAGTCGCGCGAATTTTTAAACGGCCAGCAGGCCAATTACCAGCCGCTACATGTGAATAATTTAGAGCTGGCCAATAGCGGGACACAAATTTGCATTCGAATAGCGGGAACTCTTTGCACCGTGCATTTCTGTGCTGCAAAGAAGAAATGCACCCTGCAAAGAAGGCTGCAAATTGGCGGGAACTCTCTTGCACCGAGGTTTCTCTGTGCAGCAAAACCCTCACTGTGCAAGAGGCTCTCATGTGGCAAGAAAATCCCATTGTGCCGAGGCACCAAAAATCACTGGGTTGTGACATTTACTTCTGACTTGCTGTCCTCCCTCATTTCCTTTATCCACTCTGCCTTGCTGTACTGATGACGGAGCAGGGCCAGACTACAGCTCTCAGACAAGCTTTAGACAAGCCAGAGGCCCCCTGCTCATGGAGTATTTTTTTCAAGACTCTGCTTCTATCCCATTTCTATACTGATAGAATAGCATACATGACCCAGGGGGTAACTTAAAATCAAGCCTTGTGTGACAGCTACCAGGCAGGAACGCAATAAATTAATCAAATGTTTAACTGGCAAGGACAACATTTATGCCCAGAGCAGAATGAATGAGGGAAAATTAGGCTGCCTAGTACAAGATATTCAAGTGAATAATAATTCTGATCAATCAGAAAGATCACATCCTATTGTATTTACTAACTACATCATTAGGAGAGACAAGCAAACTTAAAAGAACCCATTGGTATAACAAATAATTTTCTAATGTTTTTCATTTTACCTTGGTATAGAAACACCTTATTTTTTGTAAAGGAAATGCTCTCATTCTAGATGATATTTAATGTACTCCTTTTAAAAGTATGGTAGTTCCTTCTTTTATGTCTCAAGCTCCCCAATGTATTTCGTACACGCATTTCAGTTCTCATCATTTTTCAAAATTGCCCTCATCAAATTATCAGAGCACTAGGGGTCCAGTGATCACTCACTGTAATTAGATGTTTCATATTTTATTAGAACCTGCATATGCTATGCAGTGTGAAGGTCTCAAATGAAATACTCCATATCTTTGTACATCAGGCATAACCAATTCAGGTATGACAGAGGTCTCTCTCTAGCAGATTTTGTATTGCAGTAATAACTATTTATAGTATTTTTTAAAATAAGGTTCAGTTCTTCTAAATCAGATAGGCAAGTGGCTCCCAAGAATTACCTATTCTATGTTCAAGGCTTCTGAGATAAAAATCCAAAAGACGTATTATATTGGTAACATTTAGCTCCTGTTACCAATATGGAGATAATAAAAAAGGATGACTTTGAAGGGTCTAAGTAGGACATGGACCTTTGCAATGAATGTAGGTGTCTCTGACAATCCTCATTCTGGGCTTTCAACTTTCCTGAAAGGGATCTTTGTTTCTCTCTAATGATCAGTCAACCGTGTTAAACAATTAAAAGGGTTTGTACAAAACTCAAAGAGTTGCCAATAGTGTAAGAGTTTCATATTGAATTGCATTACTGAAAGTTCAATATTCCAAGATTGATTTGTCTCACCTTTCAAAAGCTTAGGTCTCATTAGGAAAGTTATAGGGGACTTTCAGATAGCAATTTTCACTGCTAAGACCATTAATTATAGAGAAGCATGACAGCAACAGTCTTACGTGTAAGCCAATACCTGAGTAACAGTCTAGTACTACCAGGCCATAAAGGAGGAGATGGAAAAAATGAGCTTTAAATGAAACTTGTTGGCCTTGAAGAATTCAAGCAAGAGTTGCTGAGAAATTACATTGTTGATCCAGCAGGCAACAAGACTGATCCCTACATTTACTCATCTCCTTGGATATGCTCTTTCGTTTGCAAACTCATTCACTCCCTGAGCAGAAACTAAAATGATCGTTGTAAGACCCATGCAACATACTTATTGAAAGTCTAATCTCCAGAGAGAGATAGAGGAAACAATTTAAGTAGGCATTAAAAAAATAATGTATTAAGCTACAACACAGCAGGAAGTTCAAAAATGAAAAAAAGTCACAATAACACAATCATTAAAAAAATGACTGAAACAAAGGAGGAGGCACATGAAATACCTATTCAGGCACAGAAGAAGAAATAAAAAGGAATGAACAATAAAAGAGACATATTAAAAGCAACCTTAAAAATAGCATCTACTTGATACCATTATACTCAGTTGCTTATAATCTATATTTTGAGACATCAGCACATTAAACTCCGGATATTGTGCTGGAAATCTGAGCTAGCAGTGTTTACAGGAACAAGTGTCTCCACGTCATTACTGAAAGGTACTGTATTTATTCAACAGCTAGCACTTTTGGTCATTTCCATTTCCAGAGTTCAGCAAGTGTCTTATTGCCATTCATAGGAAAGAAATGAGCTCTGTACTCAGCTCTGCCACTGACCTACTGTGCAGCTGCATGCAAGTCTGGAGTTGTTGTACATGGACTATGAATAGCTTAACCCTTTGTTTTCTTGAAAGTAATAATATTTTTGAAAGAGAGACTGCTTGATTACTACAGAGCTGAGAGCATTTGAAGCACTTTAGCCTGAAACCTTGTCCTCCTTCCCCTTTGGCCATAGAGGGGAGTTCTACCATAGGGGAATGCAGGCCTTGAAGAGGATTCTGCAATGTTCTGAGCACCCCAGAATGAATTCATGTCATAGGTTTTTTTGTAGGAGTAAGGAGAAGGCACAAAAACTTGGGCCAAGAGTCTGGGCCATGCTAGTGGTCCACACTTACTGGTCATGCTGTTACCCCTGAAGAACAGCTGTGATGTAGTGTCATGTCAGATGGAGCTAGGAACTGTAATCCTCAGCCGCATCTGTTGGCAGTTGGGTACAAGGCCTGCTCCACTTAAGTCACGTGCTCATTTGCAGATTTTCACTCTGACTGAAAAATCTACAGGATCTTTCCCAGATGAGAAATGGCCCTTTTCAAAGTCATTTCCATGATCATATAGGGAAAAATTAGTCATTTCAGACTTGAGGGTCTGGATTTTTCCCCTTCCATGCACACCTGTAATTCCCATTACTATTAATGTGACTTACGAATTCTCATCAAATAAGAACTAGACCCTTTGCGTTTGGAAACTAACTGGCTCTGTTGATACATTTTCAGCCTAAATGTAATTTCTAACAGTTCATTGGTTTTTTCTAAGTATTTCACACATGCAGTTGGGGTGGATATTCTCAATTCTAGAGAGTTTTTCTTTCTTTTTAAAATAAAGATTACAGCTCTATAGTTCTCACTCAGTGCTTCTTGGTGAGTAGCTTGGTGATTCCATAGTACAGTCTGGCACTTATTATTTCTTTCTGAGGGACAAACACCTAAAATCAGGATATTGTACTGGAAACTTGAGCAAGCTAGCTACACGTGAAGAACAATTGCTATATAATTCCTTCCAGAAGGATATAAGGCCTATAATGACAAAGAAAGGCAAAGGGCACAAGGAATACACAGATATCTATTTTCCAATGTATATATAAATTATTGCACATAGAAAACTATGTAAAAAAAATGTTATGAAGGTTGCAAAGGCAAGCAATTTTAAGTTAGGAAAATAATGTTGCCTAAATTATTAAAACGGGCCGTTTCTACATATGCATTCTGGTACTGTCTTTAATGAGATGATCATAGGTGATTTTTTCCCCCATCCAGGACTCCTGCCACAATTAATGCACAGAGAAAGTTGCCCTGTTCTGGGGTTGCTATCTAAGTCTCAAATACTTCCCTCACCTATTCCAATTTCCTTGCCAGATAGTCCTAGTTGTCCCACTGTGGCTCCCAATCTGACCTCTCTACTCTCCTGGTCCCAGCTCCCATTTCCAATCACCCACCCAACCCAACCCTGACTGGCTCTTTGTCCAGACAGTCCCAGCCTCCCTCTTTCCCCTCAGTTCTTTGTTCAATTTCAGCACTGTCCCTCAACCCGTTGCCTCCCATTTCCTCCCCAAACTCCTATCCCAGTCCAGTACCAATTTTTCCCTCCTCCTCCAGTCCTTGGCCTCATTCTACTAATTTCCTTCCTCCTGCCCTCTCTGTATTTTAATTAGACTATTTCATCCTCCATGCTGCCTGGGTGGGGCTGACACACAGCACAGACAGACTTTCCACTTACAGGTCCTGGTGTCTGGAACATACAACTTCACCCCTATATCCCTGTGTAGGAGCAGGTCTAGTTGCTTTGAGGGGATGGGACATGTGCTGTCTGGTCAATACTAGGAGCTCTGAAGAGGTCACCTCTGAAGAGGCCACCTACAAGGACCATACATGGCAAAGATTATCATAGATTTTTAGCTGCTAAAAATTAAGAGGTGTTTAAAACTGTGGTTTTTCCAAAAATTTATAATCCAGCCAAATTTGAGCAAACTTTCTGAATGATGCACACCAAACCAAACCAAACCAAAAATCCCTGATGCCAAGGCCCTACTGCCAAATTTCAAGATTTTGCCCGAAATCAAGGGAATACTGGAGCTGTTCAAAGAAGTCATGAAGAATTTTTTTTAAGATAGGCAAAAATCCCATTTTCTCTCATCTCCTCCTGGGAAAGACTGAATTATGAAGTGAAGGGCAAGGAAAGGAGGGAAAAGGCAGGGAAGGAAAGGGAGGATTCAGCCTGAGGCAAGTGCCTGGCACAGTAAATTTCAGCCCAAGTGGTTAAAATTGGCAAAGTTGTGAACTGAAAGCACGATCTTCCAATGGAAAGTGTCTGGTAGCCTTCATGCTGGGTATTGCTGCAAGCTAGTTTAATTACATTTCATTCAGCCGCACACTTTGCAAAAGGTATTTGAAGGTTTGTCTTGTGTTTTGTCACATTATTAAGCATGGAAAGATTTTACACATGGTTAAATAAGAGCTCAGACTTACCTGTACGTTGTTCTTTGGAGCGTTTCTGACTGAAGCTGTTAATGGACCTGGAGTTTAACAGCTGGTCAGTGCATTAGATTTGTACGTATGCATAGATGAAAATACATATGTGAAGAAACTGGAAATATTTACCTCATGACTGAGGTAATGTCACTTCAGTCCATTAGATTTGTATGCTGGCAATCTCTGATGGTTTACAAGTCAACTCTTCCATCTTTTCCATAAGAGAGTCTTCCGTCTTCTTTGTGCCAACTCCAGGATCTGAACATTCGCTTTGCTTCTCCCCTGAACTTCCTTGGTGAAATTCACTATGACACAGTGGACATAGCCAGAGCTTTATACAACATTCAAATGGAGCTCCCCAAGAAGAAGTGAATGAGAGGAAGAGAGTGTAAACAGTCTTTTGATACCACAGAGTGTCTACTATTGGATGGATGCCAAGGAAGAAGTCCTTGGATCTGCTTCTACTTGGCTGGTGATCTTAGACTACTATACAGCAGATGAAGAGATGTGAAGCTCCTATTTGAGCCTGCTCTAACATAAACTGGAGATAGGACTGACTCAGAATAAACCCAGGATTGGGCTTGGGTCTGTAAACACAGCCTCTGCCCCCTTTTTACCCCCTCTTGCTCCTCTAAATTTCAGTAAATGCTCTTTAGTCAATTATTTATTTCCAGATGCTAGATGTAATACAGAATAGTCTGACCTTTAGGTGTCTGACCACCAGAGTGGAAGCCAGACCACTGTGCTAGTTGCCAAGGCTCCCTACATGAACCCAGGTTCCTCAGAAAGGTGACTGTAAACAGCCAGCACCTTGAGCAAAATGTTGCCTAGAGCTAGCCAATAGGAAGTGTTGAGCACAGGGGTGTGGCTGAAATTCTGCCTTTCTATAGGGTTTACATACCTTGCTCAGTGCTCCAGAAAAACAGTGCACCTCTGTCCACCTGGGATCCACAGCTCTGAAATCATCTCCTGAGGGTGCGTGCCCATAGTTGTTCTTTAGAAGGACAATGATGATGGCAACCACAGGGGTGGTTGTGCTCCCACCCATGTCTCGTATAGTAATCAAATGGTTAAGACACTTGCCTCGGAAATGGAAGACCTAATTTAAATTTCCTCCTTAGCCTGATAGGTTTCAAACCCAGAGCTGTTGCACCCCAGAACTGTACTTTAATCATTAGGCTATAGCCTATTCTGGATAGGGCACTCTCCGTACCTCCTGTCACACTGGAATAAAATTCAAGATTTGAGTCAGGGATGGCCAACATGTGGCACTCATGCCACATGTGGCAGTCAGCCTCTGAATGTAGCATATAGCAGAGAAGAGTGGGAACAGGCAGCACGGCAGCAGACAGTGCAGGACTCAAAAGGCAGAGCAGGAGATCAGGCAGGGAGCACAAGGCAGAGAAAAGAAAGCCCAGCAGCAGACTGGGTACAGGAGTGAGATTGGAGTGGCACTCTGGGAGGGTGTGGGGTTAATGGGTGGTGCACCTGACAGCCAGGTCGGCTCCCACTGCACTGAGTCAAAGAGAGAGACAGCAGGAGAGAGCATGACTCTGGAGCCTACTGGCTAAGGAACTCAGTTGACGGGGAGAAACATGCATGCCTGTCCCTGTTCACAATGTGTTTTACACAGTTAATCCAATGATTGTTTATCCAATGTACTGCCCAAGTCCTGTTTTAGGCACCTAAGTGCTTTATTAGATCTGGCTCGAAGTTGTATGGGAATCTTTGTTGAGGCATCTGAAAGAAAAATGTCTATGTCCTATAAATGCTGTTTTAAGATAAAATCAATTCCTGCTTGCGCGCCACCCCACTCCACCCCCCATCCTCTACAAGAGAAGTAAATGATAGGATTTGTTTCTTATGCAATTAATATGAACAGTGTGTACAATCTAAATCTACACGTATATAACCATGCCAGAAAAAATACTTTAAAATTGATTTAATAGGAATCTGTTAGGAATGACCTGAAATGAAAGGGAATCAGTTTATCTGATCTCACTAGGAAAAAGCATTTTAGCACAAAGGACCATGAAAGTGAATGTTTGACCTTTCTTGGAGGCTATTTCCGTAAGGGGGACATGCTGAAAGACACCAACTGATGATAGCTAGAGATAAATCCAGGATAAAACATGGAGACTGGCTGAGAGTTTAGCTTGGTGGTTTATACTCCTGTTTTATCAATCCAGAAAGAAAACTGAGATGATTATATAGTACTTTGAACTGAAGATAGCAAATGGTTGATAAGATCTCTTCTTAAAAGGCATTCAAACATCGGCTGTTGTCCATTAAATTACTGCCAGGGCAGCTTTGGCTGGCAGCAAGCTAGTTCTTAGCTTTCATTC
>NW_005842124.1:1955362-1985843 GCF_000455745.1 Alligator sinensis
TAACCTTGTCATTCCAGCTGTCATTAGTCTCATAACAGACTTGATAGAAAACAAACTGAATTTGTGCCCTGCAAGAAATTCAGATATTTCAATTTTTCAACTTGAATTAAGTTTTAAAAATTGAAAATTTTGTGGTGTATAAATTTTGTGGGACTTGAGAAATATTTTTTAATTTTGAAATATCTAAGCATTTTGTTTTGGCATTTGCAACCAAAACCACTTAAATATTCTTGAATTCAATAACTGGCTTTTCTTTGACAAATTGAGGCAAAGTAGAGTTTGACATCAATCTGCCCATCTGCCTGAGTAGTCATGATGCCTCATGAGAGTTCTGGCTCAGATGCTTACTGTCTCTACTCTGCCCTCTCCAGCCAGATGACATCTCCCGTGCCTAGAAGACAATGACACGATCTGATTGACCAATGCCATGTACAATGTACAGTCATGTGTAAAACTCAGCTTTCATGTTTTTTAAGTCTTTCTTCCTGTTATGACTGCAAAAAAAGTTTGAAAACCTAAATCTCATAGGCTCAGGAAGCAGAAGACAAATGATTAATTAGATAATGTTTGGAAGAAATGTAAATGATGGTTTGGAACCTGATTTACGATTTTTGAATGCTGGGGTTCAGAAGTGGATCCAGGATTTTACAAAGCAGGGTGCAAGGACAGTGACTGCTGCTGCAAGGGTAGCTGCACTCCCTGCTTTCAGCCTTCTCCCAGCAGCTGCTCCTCCTTCCCCCCCTTCCCCACCCCCCCGCCACTGTCCTAGGGATGAGGGGAGCTCCAGAACCACTTCAGCCAAGCTCTGTGGGAGCCAAGCTCAGACCAGGACAGAAGCAGTAGCAAGTGAGTGGGTTCCCCCTTCTCTGCACCTGCTTCTGGAAGTACTAAATGACAGCGCAGTAACAGCCATTACTGCATCATCCCAGTGGCACACGGTTATTTTTAGCAGCTATGTCACCATAGTGACATGCTATAGCGAGGTAGCTCGTTGCTACAGCAACATAGTGTCAGAACCCATTGTTCATATGCCTATAGTACAGTGGAAGATTCCAGAGTTTGTTACAGAAGGCAGTCTGTCAATCATTTTGTAAGTAGGTCACAGGTGAAAAATTCCAGAGCCCAGCGACTATAGAAAAGTTCCCGCCAAATTGCAGCTTCTTTGCACGGTGGCGTTTTCTGCTGCAGAGGAGAACCCCGGGTGCAAAAGAGTTCCCGCCAATTCGTAGCTTTCTTTGCAGGGTGCATTTCTGAGCTGCAGAGAGGAAATGCATGTTGCAAGCAGTTCCCGCCATTCGTATTCAAATTTGAGTCCCGCAATTGGCCAGTTCTAAATTATTCCTACCTGACGGCCGGCGATTGGCTTGCTGGCCGTATAAAGGGCTTGAGCAGTTTCCGCCCAAGTTGGAGGACTCCACATACATCTCGTGGAGAACTCTGAGTACACTGTGGAGCCTAGCAAACTCCACGTGTGTCTTAGAGAAGAACTTAGCGGCCTGATCAACCACTAAGGACTCCCCGTCACCAACCCAAGGGGGCCTAGCACACCCGCACCCGAGACATAAGACGACTGCCGGCCCGAAAACCCCGAAAACATCTGCAGACCGACCAACATCTCTGTAATTTCTGCCCGACTCCTGTACCTGTTTGCAACTGTAACCGAAGCAAGCTTCTGACCTGCACTGTACGAGCAGTGTAAGTAAACAATCTTCTTTGTTTAATCAATACGCTTGAGTACCTGATTCCACTCCAAGCGTCACAAGTACCCGCCCACCGACTAGGGCTCCTAAAGCCCCGAACCCCGCGCTGTGGCTCTCGGTGGCGACACATAGCATCATCATCACGGTTTCTGCCTGCCGATGCTATATCACCATAGCAACTTAGCGTCACGTGTAGACATGACCTAGAAGACTGGAATTTTAAACCCACTTCTGCCCCTATTACTTCATCTTGGGCATATTATAGGTTTAGTTGCTCCAAATAAAGTCAAAATAATGATTCTATTTAAAAATGGGCATTACTTGCATCATTGCTGTAGGAGATAGCTGAGGTGGTCACTAGTTCTTTGGAATGACTGTGTGTGGAGCTTAAGGTATTATCAGTACTAAGAGGCAATAAAAATGAAAGCTTATGATGACTAAAACCAAAGTTACACAGAATACTAAAAACTGGGAAAGTGAATGACTTCATGCAGAAGCATGTCACATCCTTAGTACTGAAGTCAGTGCCTAGAAATACATCGGACCTTTTTACCAGCAACAATGGTGAAGCTTAGAATCTGTCAAATGGAAAGGGTAGGTGTGGATACAGTTTAGCACTAAGTGCTAAAAAATTGCTTTGAGCCTGTTAACACTAGGCTGTGAAAATTGTAAGTGACCTTGAATTTAATAGCTAGCCAACAGTGTTCCCCCCATTATCATTCAGACCTCCATTACAGAGAAAAAGCAGGTGTAAAAACCCTTTGCACTTACCTCTTTATAAAAACAGATGCAATCAGGGAAATAATGAAAAGATCATTATTGTCCCATTACAGAAGTGCATCAAATAAAAAGACAGTGCTGGCACATTCTGCATAGAGTCATTCAATGCTTAGCCAAAGCAATCAAGTGCTATTGCATTAATATAAATTAAATCAGTAAGAGGAGGAGGACTCCAAAACCTCCTTCATTTAAAAATCTAAAATCACTCTGAAGTGGTGTGTTTACAGTCTAACCTTAATGCTACTGAAGTCAATGGGAATTTATCACAATAGAGAGAGTCCAGTCATAGTTTCTTTGTGTATCTAATGTTTGTCAGTTATTTTTGTATTCCACTTTAGATTCAGTATTTGTAGCTTCTCCTCATCCTTTAAATAAGAATTCCATCTTTCTTTGCATCTAACCAGCTGCATGTATGTTACTTTAAACATAATAGAATAGGTTCTACTCAAGTGCTGCTTCCATTGGCATGGTTTAAAAGGTAGCTTTCTGTTTTTTCCAAGATCCCCTTATAAACAGTTACACTTGATGTTTTATATATCACTAGCCAATTGCCCATCAAGAATGATGGGTGGGGGGAGGGGCAGCTGGGGACAGAGGCCTTCGTCCAGTCCCGTTTCCCCCCCTACCTTCAGGGCTGGGCCCGCTCCTCCTCTTCCCCATCCACTACCATGGGGCTGGGTCACACCCTCCTCCATCTGCTGGCCCCATTCCTCCCCATTTGGTCTGTTGCCGCTGCCTGCTGGGCCACAGGGGCATGGCTGGTGTCGCTGGCTTTACCTCCCTTCCCCCATCTGCTCTGTTTTTGCAGCCTTCGGGGAACAGGGGGGATGGGGCCAGTGCCCCCCCCTCCATTGCAATCGCTTGCTGGGATGCGGGGTGGGGCCAGTGCTGCTGGCCCTGCCCTCCCTTTGTCCACTTCAACACTACCGCTGCCTGTCGGGGGCGGGGGGGAGGGCTGGGTGGGGACAGAGGCCCAGGGCTAGGCTTGCTCCCCCCACTGTTACCCCCACTGCTTTGGGGCCGGGGCTGGACCCACTCCTCCTATGCCTCACCAGGCAGGGTGGTAAGGACAGAGCCCAGCATCTGACCCTGCACTCCCATACTCCTTGTCTGACCCAGTCCTCCCTGGTGGTTCAGGTTCAGGCCTGGAGCTGCCCCTCCCCCTCCCCAACTGTGGCCTGAGCCTGAATTGATTCAATCTTTGCAGGTTAGTTTAACTTGGCTAAGCTAAACTGTTTTGTAACTGCACAGACATCACCTCTGGACTGAAAAAAATGCAGGCATATGCCTGTAGTGGCTCAGGTTAGGAGCTGGGGGGTGCTAAAGCAGCCCTCCCTTCCTTTCCATAGTGCTGAGCTGAGAGGGGGCATGTCCAGGTCCTGGAAGGATAAGCAGCCCAGCAGGGAGTTGCTAACACAATGTTTATCACCCCTAATTCAGTGTTTATTAGCTCATTAGAAAAACAACAGTCTCTGTCCATTAGTTCAAGCTCTTCTTAAACAGCTTTCCCAAGGAAGGAATGGATGGACATTACCAGCTACCTGTTGTTTAACTCCAAAAAGCCCTAAGCCAACATAGTCCTGTCTGCCTTTGTCCCATATGCCACTGCACCAACCATAGCCAGCATGTATTCTGCTAGCTAATGCTGAGGTGTCTGTATAAAGCAGATGGGAGAGGGGGATTCCTGCTTGAACAGGGAGTGGTGCTGGGGGGTGGAGGGAAGCAGGAGGAAGCCAGGCAGACCCTGCTGTGTCTTCATTCTCTTCTGGAGCTGCAATCAGGGAGCAGAGGGGAGGGACTAGCCCTGCTGGGCTGGAACAGAGAGAAGAGCTCTACCTAGCAAAGCATGTGGGATACTGGGGGACTCTGATTTAATTTAAACCAGGAAGGGGTCTGTGGCACAAGGCCACCTCTGTGGTTCTCCCCGAAAACTCTGTTCTGTGACAATTTGGTTAGGATGGGCTCAGCAGAGGATACACACCTTACCCTCTCTCTTTAGGTAACCTAAGCTGGATACATTCCTGAGGGAGGGGGGAAACCTGCTCCCTCTGCCTACGTGACTGGTATCATATACCTGGGTAAGGGGCTTGCTCCCTGGGGAGCTAGGAACTGCCAGTCTGCCCAGCAACTAGTGATGCATTTCAAATTGGTCGGCTGACAGCCAACAGGTGCTGCCTTCCATTGGACCAGGTAAATGAGGTCACAAGGGCTATATAAGTTAAGGACTGCCCAGGAGGAGAGGGCAGCAGCCATGAGGAAGACTCAGGGAGAGAGAAGAGCTGGACCATCTGAAACTTGCTCTCTCTCTCAAAACTCATGATCAAGAAACTGCCTGCCTCCAGAGGGAATCTCCACCTACCTCTGGATGATACTTGTGAGTAAGCTACCTGAGATCTAACTAGATATATAGCTTGCAGTAACTCAGATGCCTGTTCAAAGGCTACCCAGACATGGGAGTTTGCTCTATGGGATTTCTCTGATACTACTCAACTCTGTACCCTATTCCAACCCTACCCCTTGTAACCAATAAAGTTCTCCTTTGTACCTAGTGTGGGAGACTTATTGAGTGTGGGCCTAGATTATGCCTTGGGGTCCCCTTGGTTTGGCTGACAAAGGGAGACCACTACTTGTGCTTCCGACTGAGAGAAGCACCCCCAAGTGCTTGAAGTGAGTCAAGTACCCTCAAGGGCTACTAGGCCTGTGTTTTCCATGGTGCACAGAGCCAGAATCAAGCCCAGCCCTGGGTGGTGGCAGTGGAACCTCCCAGGCTAGTGGGTGTGCTCCAGGAAGGGGGTTGGTCAGACGTGAGGTGTCCCCAGGGAGGCACTCAGAGCCTAGAAGGTGGTCAGGTGCAGTGAGGTGGGTGGCTTAACGCAGGAGCACCCCCTACTGGCCCGTCACAGGGTCTGGGACAGACATTGCATAAACTGGTTTGATCCAAATCAGTTAAATCTGATACTACATTCAACCAGCTTTATCTCAAACTGGTTTCAGCCATTTTCAAACTGGTTTATGCACACTGAACTTCTGTTCTGTTGCAGGTTTAAACCAGTTTCTGATCACTTAAACTGGTTTATGTGTAATCTCTGTCCCTAGCCTATATGGTAACTATGAATGAATACTCACTCCTTATTGGTGGCCATTACCTGTATTTTCTCACATACAACACACCCTGCAATAAGATAATGCACCTTGTTTTTGAAAGGCAGAATGCAGAAACAAAAGATGTTTCTTTGCAGTAAGTAATTAAGTAGCAGCAGCTAGGGAATTAAGCCTGCTCATTGTTCTTCTCCCCAGAGATCCTCTGTAAACTTTAATTTTATCCAGCAGAAGCTTAAGTGGCAGAGACTGCTATTATGGTACTTCCTTGTTTATAAAGCACACTCCAATTTTCAGCAACTGGTTTTTGGGAAAAAAAGTTGCATTTTGCACATGAGAAAATATGTACATTCTCATTTCTGCACCTGTATAACAATAAGTGGTTAAACCCTACTCAACTATTTAGCATCATGATAATGAGAAATCCACTACATCCAGTTCCACTTGTTACCTCAGTTTGATAAATCAGATTTGATGGTCTTCCATCCCCTTTTTAACAGCAGTTAGCTGATGTTGGACCATTACTATTGGTATAGACATGTATAAAAATTATATCAAGATTAAATGGCAGTGATATATGCTGTTATGATATATGTTGTTATGCCTGCATATTTCTGGAGTGGTCCAAGTGTAGGAAAGTCATTGCAATTTAACCCTCTTTTGTTCATGGTTACAGTTACAGCAGTTTAGCTAACTTGTATCACAACAGCAGCATAACACCTGAGGTGTCCTCCTCATCATTAAATCAATTAAAAATGTATACACCCATAACCTACATTTCTGCTTCAGGTGACTGCATTTTGGTTGCAAAATTATTTTGCTGCACAGAGATTTTAGAAGAACTTTGAGGTTATGATTGAGTGTAAGAAGTAAAATATATCCCCAAAAACATGATATGCCTAAATCATTTAGTACGCAGAAAATCTTATCGCTGATCATTTAGTAAAATTCTGCTGCTTAAGCGGGGGAGGGTCTCATATTTAATTAAAAACTAATACGGGTGCAAAACTTCTTCCTCCTTTAAACTTGCTTCAGAAACTGGAGCTATAAAATGTAGCCCATATTCAGACTTTTTTGTAATAACGTCATGTTAACTCATTAAAAGATCAGGAAAGTAAGTGTGCATGTGTGTGTGTGTGTGTACACATAGGAGTAAGCGATAAGCTTTCAGGCTTTAAATAATGGTTTTAAAATATGGCTAGACAAAGAAAAAAAAGGAAACCAGCAAAATGCTGACCTAAACTAGCACCCTTGTTCTGGTAACAGGTGATCCAGATCTAAAATCAGCTTCATACTTCAGGGCTAGCTGCATAATGAACTAAGGCAAAATCCCAGGTCCTAATATTTTGAACAATTACAAAATCCTAGATCTTTACAAGCCTAAATCTGGCAAACATGACATTGAAGCTAGGTCTAGAAGGCTCAAACTGTGTTTTCTAGTGCAGACACATCTCTATGTTTCTGTAACACCTCTTGCATGATTGTGTCTGTGCTCTCATACTTACACATGCAAGTGTGAAAAATGTATTGCAGGTAGCAATAGTAAATGTCAGGCTTGACAGAGTGGACCAATACTTACCTTGCTCTCAGGAAAAACAAACAAACAACCCATTGAATTTGAGTGGCCTGAATATCTTGTTTAGTAAAGACCAATATATGGAAACTCTAAATATCAACACTTAGCAGCATCTGATGAAGCAGGCTGTCACCCAGTAAAGCTCATTTTTTCTCTGAATCAGTTAGTCTCTAAGGTGCCACCCTGCACTGCCTTCTGCCAGATCTCATACTAAGACTAATAACCACCTCTCTACAGTTAGGCCTGGTTTTAGGGTTTGATTCAGTAGCTAGCATCTTCACTGGATAAGAGCCTTAGGCAGGTATGACAAACGTGCTGTGGAAAAACACTGATGATAAAAAAAAAAAGACATCATGCATCTTAAAGGGTGAAACATTTAAAACTGAAAGGTGAAAGACACTGCTTCATTCTCTGTTAGCACTTTTGTGGTAAGCAGTGCTGTCTGCCTCTGCAGCCCTAAGTGCAGTATTAGAGCTTGATGCTACACTGATTTTTTACCAGCTTTGGCTCAGGCTCTTATTGCAGAGCAGGTCGAAAGCTGTAGCTGATATTTCTACCTTAATGATTTTGTCTTGTGATGTGTTTAGCTTCACTATGATTTTTTTTTTTCTGGCAATGTTTTGATGTAAAACCATTTTCATTGGAATTCTGTACTCCCAAGGGCCAGGACCTAGTTACCTTTCATGTTCATAAGTGACACACAGGTAGAAGCGTAATTGCCATTTTTGTCTGACATTTTTGGCACTTAAGCACAGTTTAGGATTCAGCATTGCCCTTGCCAGTTTGTTGAGCATGTGCAATAATGTTCTATGCCAGTAAGACAAGTCCTGAAATTTTAGTCAGAGAAAACCACAAGAAGTTTGGCAAGGGAGAGAAGAAGGACCCTCAACTTTTAGCTCAATAGCAAATATTTAGGGTATTTGCACTTGCACAAGGACCAGAAAGACCCAGGTTCTAGGCCCCATTTTCCCAGAGATAAATTGAATTTGCATTTCCTGCTTCCCAGCAAAGGGCTGCAACCACCAGGCCACAAGCAAGGCATTCTCCAAATGCCTCTCCTCCAGTGGAGTAACTGGCCTTCCAATGATTCCCCTTCAAATTTCTTCTTGTACTGCTTTCCAATCCACTTGATCTCTTGCTTGACCTGCAGCTGAGGTGAAGCTCTGTCCATTTGGGTGTTCTTTGTACAGTTAAATGTGGGTTTGGTTGATGGATGGGGCCCAAAGAGAACAAGCAGAAGAATGTGAACATAGATCCAGGAGCAAATAGGCAGGGATGACCTCTTAATGGACTGCCACCTTGATGGGGTGGAGAGGCTTGCATGCACCAATGATCATAAGAGCAACACGGTTAGAAGTCTTGTACTCCTGGTAGGGTCTTCCATGGCAGCAAGGTCAAAGGTGAGATATCAGATGAAGAGCAGTCCAACACAACACAAAGATCTCAATGGTGGAGCAGGCAGATGCAGGAGACATACTTCTCAACAGAGGCCAAGGTGGATGAAGACTGCAGAGCAATTTTCTTGGATCTCCTTGCCACTGGGCACAGATTTTTCCTCCGCCAAGATCTGTGCAGTTGTTGATGCACAACAGTTTCCTCACATTAAAAAAGTCATGTGCAGGCTTCTGTCATGGGAGTGATCATCCTCAACTGTGAGGGACCGCCACTGATGATAAGGAGACAGGGAGAAGTAGGTGCACATGGAGGTTATGAGAAAGTATTGAAAGACCATGGTAACCTGAGGTAATGGCTCATATTTTTAATGCATTAGCCTCATGGAGGTAAGGCTCATTTTAAGTTGCCACATGGTCTACCCTACGAGTCAAACCATAGTGGCTGACGTATTGCATCACTGTTAACTGTATGGAGATACATGAATATATACAGAGGTTTGCATGCAGTGAAAACAAGACCAGGGAGAGAGAGAAAGAGACCCCCACATCAAAATAGGGCAGGGGCACAGGGTACTGTAGACAAAGCTTGCCTTGTCACTATCTATGCAGGTATTGCTTGGGCAGGGAGGGGGGAGGGAAGTAGGTAGGGGCGCAGAAAAACCTGAACTATTACCATTTTTGAGCACTAAACTTATTTGAGGAGTTTATTATTAAATCACCTAAAAATCTCTGGGGCAAACTTGGAACTAGTTATAATAATTTATAAATGCTGTATTTGGCTGGGTACCATTTTATTTACTGTAATTCAAAAGTAAGTTTACCAACAAATGAGTCCAGGAAGGAAGCTACAATCATAAAGCCATTTTCAAATGGATAAATGAATTATTTCTCTGTTGAATGGAGCAATTGCTGAATTATTTTTAGGACCAACATGTTTCTGCATAAAGGAATGATTCTTACTTCATTAAACTATTCATAATTCTGTTAAAGTTAACATCTGGCTTTGAGCAACACTAAGTAGTCCAATATTGACAGAAGCAGGAAGTAGGCATCAGACAATGCAGTACTTACCTCACATTACCATGACTGAAGAAATTTCTCAGGAGTATGGGACTGGAAGGAAACTTCCAGTTCCCCATTATTACAAGCAACCAAGTCCCTTCATGAATTTATCCAGCTCCATCTCAACACTGGCTACCTTTTTTGCTCCTACTACTCTTACTGGTAAGGTGTTCTGGAATCTCACAACTCCTAATTTGAAGCCTAAATCTATTTGTGACTAGTTAATACAAAAGTACTTCCATGCCAACCTTGTCTATTATTTTAAATCATTCTTCTTCCTGTGCCATGCTTATACCCTTGATGTACTGACAGAGATGAATCTCATCCCCTCTCAGCCTTTTAAATATTTTTTTACTAGGCTAAGTAAGACGATCTACTTTAGTTTCCTCTCATATGATAAAGTATCCCATTCTCCCCAGAGTTCTAGGGCTGTGCAAAGCTTAGGTAGCCTATTGGATTCAGAGGAGATTTGGTCCAATTTGGCAGCCAAATCTCTGAATCCGAATTGAATCAGGAGACCCATTAAAAGGTCTGAATCAAATCGGGAGCCTCCGAATTGATTCAGAGAGATTTGGAAGGCTTGCAGCAAATAGAAACTGAGAAGAGGGAGGGGGAGGGGGTGATCTTCCATGTATGGAAAAGGCTGAGAGGGGGGAAAGACTGCTCTGATATTGGCACCTGTAGCTGGCCGGTGACTGTGATCTTTCCCCACACACACAAGTGATACGAGTTTTGCTTTTAACAGTTTGAGGTGCACTTTCACAGAAACCCCTGCATCTATCTCCTTGAAACTTGGCAGGCTTCATGCCCTTGGAAGGAGCTACCAGCCCTGCTGTTTTCATCCAAGTCTGCAAAAAAATGACAGCTATAGGTATTTTAGTGATTTCCCCATTACAATCTATGGCCGAATCTCTGAATTGGTGCCAAATCACCGAATCTGAATTGGCTGAATTGGGATAGTGATTCAAGTCACCAAATTGAATCACTGTCCCTCTGAATCGGCCACATCCAAAGCAAATACTCACTGCTTCGCACAGGCCTAAAGAGTTCTTCTCTACACCTCTTTTAACCCGAACTTCTCTTTCTTGAGCACAAGTGAATAGAACTGTACATGGTGTTTTGGACAATAATGGCTAGTTTCCTATATTACACTATATTGAATGAGTACTTACTGGGAGTGTCTACACATGCTTTTATGCTGGCTTACAGTTACTGCTCAGTAAGTTACTGTGCAATAAGTGGAAATAGGCTGGTGTCTACATGTGCAGGCAACCTGGGATTAAATTTAGTCCCAGGGTCAGAGCATCCTGCCATGTGCCTCTGTGGCCACTGGGGGAAGCTCCAGTCTCTGGCCACATGGCTGCTAGTGTTTAGGACTAACTTTAGTCTGAAAGTGAAATTAGAGCCAGATGCCAGCACTTGGGACTAACTTTAGTCGTAAATTGATGCCAGGAGAGGCAGCCAGCTAGGAGCCCTGGGGCTGGGCTCAGGCTGGCCCCCTAGTAGCTGGGCAGACACAGCAAGGAGGACCCCAAGGTTACTGTGCAGTAACACATCTACACATGCGTTATAGTGCAGTAACTAATTGGACATAAATTTGATACCTGCATGATGCAAGTATCAAATTTATGCTCAGGTTGTCATATATTGCCATATTTACTGCACAGTATGGGCATGCACATGTAGACACATGCCCATACTGTGCAGCAATTTCAGTTACTGAGCAGTAAATGCACATGTATAGATGCACCCACTGTAGCTCAGATTGATTAGATCCACTGCATTTTTTTTTGGTCTTAAAAAAAAAAAATCACTTATTCTATCAAAGGGAAAAGTGGTACCTTATAAACTCATTCAGAAAGGCATGAGCTTTTGTAGGCTATAGCTTACTTTATCAGACATTATCATCTGAAAAAGGGGGCTGAATGAGTTTAAGGTGCCACCCTATCTGCCTTTTAACTAAGTTTAGACTAATTACTAGGCCTATGCAAAGCAGCAAGTATTTGATTCAGATTCAGATTTGGCTGATTCAGAGGGACAGTGATTCGATTCGGTGATTTGAGTCACTGTCCCAATTCAATTTGGCCGAATTAGATTAGAAGATTCAGCGCTGATTCAGAGATTCGGCCATAGACTAAACATGCAGCAGTCCTCACCACGCTGGACACAGCTGCCTCCATCTGATAAGTCTGTTGTGATGGTGAGGGGCAGATCAACGCCCACACAGTGAGGGAGGGATTGGGGCTGGGACAAGCTGCCCAGCTGGGGGTGGGGGGGCAGGGCGCAGGACTCAGGGAGGGGGGCTCCTGCTGCTGCACACCACCATGAGCCACTGGTCCAGGAGAGCATGGGAGTGGGCATGTGCCCCCGGATCTGTGTGGGGTGGGCTGGGCCAGGCTGCGCTCTGGATGGGTGGTGCAAGGCACTGGGAGGGGGGCTATGCCCTACTTCTGCTTACCCAGCCAGGGCGCGGAGGTGCGGGATGGTGCCGCTGTGCTGCCTCAGGCAAGCAGCGTACAGTGGTGAATGTCACTCCAGCTTCCCCACGCCTCCTGGACAAGCTGTGGCTTTGCTCTGACCCATCCTGGCTGGGCAAGCAGCAGCAGGGCATGGGGGCAGGCACATGCTCCCAGATCAGGACGGAGCCAGTGGCAGGAGCTATGGGGAATTTTAGGGTGGCTGCAGCCCTCCCATAGCCCCTGCTCCACTGCTCTCTGCAGGGTGGGTGGAGCCTGGTGGTGGGCGACTGGGGCTAGCCTCCCAGAGTGCAGCCCTGGCTCCGAGCGCCCCACAGAGCACAGCCCAGCAGTGGGGGCTTGCTGCCCAGAGCACAGCCCTGGCTCCACCCACCCCATGGAGTGCAGCCTGGCAGTGGGCAGCTGGGGTTAACCTCCTGGAGCACAGTCCAGCCCAGCTCATCCTGCACAGATCCAGGGGCACATACCCACTCCCATGCCCTCCCTGACCGGTAGTGAGAACCGTCGGAGGAGCCACTGGAAGAGCAGTTCCTGGACCAGCAGCGCGCAGTGGTGGGAGACCCCCTTCCCTGAGTCCCATGCCCCACTGCCCCAGCTGGGCAGCTTGCCCCAGCCCCAGCCCCTCTCTCTCTCTCTGCATGCACATCTCTGGGACACCTTTGTCCTATTCCCTATGGTTCCATGGGGTCTGTAGCCCTGATCAACAGTCCAGCAGACTTTCTGGTCCCAGTCATCAATCCAGCAGTGATTTCCCTCAATTTGGTTCTGCCACGGCGGGGTCCTACAGGAGGGCCGTGATCTCCTTAAGGCCCCCTCTCCATGCCAAGTCGGCCCAAGGGCACCCTCAGATTCTCGCCTGCCACGTCTTTGATGTTTAGGTAAAGTTGGGAGGCTGCCTCATGTCTCCTTGGGCACGGTTAACTGGGACCTCTGTCCCCGTGTTTTCCTGGACCCACCGGGAGTCTCCCTGTACCCCGGGCCCCTTAGCCTTATGGGCTACACATGGCTCCAGCCTCCCCTGATACCACGCCCCAAGCCTCGCAGATGGGATAGACGTTGGTCTGTCTTTCTATACATACACTACCCGTCTCTCGGGCCTCCTCTATGCACTCACCCACTCTCTGGGGCCTCCTCTGTTGTGCTGCTCCCTCTTGGGCTCTCTGAGCCCACTCGGGGCCTCCCTGTAATGTCGCCCCCCCCCCCCCCCCATCTGGGGCCTTCACAATAGTGCCCCTGCCTGGGGCCTGCTACGCCCACGCTGGGGCTTCTCGATAACGCCCCCTTTCTGGGGCTCGCTCTCTGCGCCTACACTCGGGCTTCTAAAATACCGCCCCCTGTCTGGGGGCTCTCTGCGCCCACGCTTAGGCCTCTCAACGTTGTTCCCTTCCTGGGGCCTTCTGCGCCCACTCTGGGGACTTCTCGGCTACGCCCCCTGACTCTTGGGCCCACCGCGCTACTACCCCCTTCTCCCAGGGCTCTGCGCCACTACCCCCTCTCACCGGGGTTCACCACAGCACTTCACCCTTCTCCAGGGTTTACTGCAGCGCTAAGCCCTTCTTCAGAGGCTCACCACACCCGCACTGGGCTGCTCAGTAGTTCCCTTTCTCTGGAGCTCGCTGTGCCCACGCTGGGCTTCCTAATAATACTGCCCCCTCTCTGGGGCTTGCTGTGCCCACACTGGGCTTCCTAATAATACTGCCCCCTCACTGGCGCCGGGGTTCCCCCTGAGAATACTGCACCCTCACTGGCGTTAGGGCCCCACACCCCTGTGGGTCCCTATGTGTACGCTGCGCCCTCACTGGCGCTGGGGCCCCCACCCCACTGGGGGTCCCTATGAGGCCTCCTCCAACCCCTAATAGCCTCACCCTAGCCACCGGTGTAATAAACAACAACAAAGCCACAAGCCCCTAGGCTACAACATAACTATAAGCTGCCTGACTACAACCACATTGCTCCGACATCTTAGAGCTGCCTTCTGTTATCTGGCTCAAGCAGTACCTGCTGTTCTCACTGCTTCTCGCATCCCTGCTCCAGGAGCTCCCACCTCTCTGGCTGCTGGCAGAGAACTGCCAGCCTGGCCTCAGCCCTGGGCTTTATGAGGGCCAGGCCCTGCCCCCTCCGGTCAGCTGACTTCCTGGTTGCTCCGGGCAACCCGCAGCTGTGCTCGTTATGTCCTGCCAGGGCTCTCTCCCTGGCAGTTTCCACTCTCTAGGAGCAGAGCACCAAGGTGCCCTGCGACAGGTTCCTTGAGTAGGCCATCACAAAACTACTTAGATTAGGCCAGGATGAACACCCAGCCGTGTCATTTTGATACTGCCTCTCCCCCAGTCTCCTCTCAGATTTCCTGCCACTTCCCAAGCCTGCACTCAGTCCCACAGGGCTCAGTCACCCTGCAGCACCAGACAGGGTGACTTTTGTCACCCCAAACCACTGTGACTATTCCTACCACAGCCCTTCTGGGTCTGTTTACAGCAACAATGTCCCAGTATTGTTTCCTCCAGTTCTGCCTCCTCCTTGTCCTTGGAGTGAACCTTATATTCCCAAGGCCCATTTGTTCCAGCCTTCCAGCAGCTCTCCTTAAAGACAGTCCCCATTCCCTTATTCCCCCTCTGATTCTCCAGTAACAAGGCAGACTTCTTTGCTATATCATACTGTATTGTATTTAATCAATTTTCCATTTAATACTATGCCTTTAATTATTCTTTCCTTCAAAATTTGTTCTGAAGCCTTGCATTCTACTGAAGTTAAGACTGACATGGGTGTAGTTACCTGGGACACTTCCCATTTTTCTCAACTAGAGATCCTACATTTGATATTCTCTAGTCATATGATACCATTGCCAACTAAATGGATTTATGAATAATCTTTGCTACTTGCCCTGGTTCTTTCACAATTCTGAACTGGAGATTATGCAGCAATCCTTAATTGAGTTAATTAGCTCTTGGATGTGGTTCTTTCCATTTCCATACCCTCATTCCCATTATCTCTCCTGCCTTTTTTTGCATTTGTATCACGTGCCCTTCAGTTTTTGGTCATACCTATTTTTAATTGCTATCCCATCCTCACTCAATAATGACCTCTCTACTTCTTTCCTTGCTCTATTTTTATTTGTATGGCTAGAGACATTTTGCTTTTGCTATTTAATTTCCTTTGCAAAGTCCAACTCAGTTCGATTTCTGGCAGTTCTCACTTGGTCTTTACACTTCCTGACCTGCAATATGTACCTTTCTTTGCTGATCTGTCCCTTTTCTTTATTTCTTGTAGGCTCTCTGCTTGCTCTCAGTATCCTTTTTGAGATGGTTATAAAGCCAGTTAGCTCTGGAACCCTTTGTCTAGAATGCAAATTCTAGATAATTTCTGTAACTTTGACTTAACTTTCATGCATCCTCCACATTTAAGTCCCTGTTCACCCAGTTATTCTAACTAGTTCTTTTAATTTCTAAAATTCACCCTTTTGAAATTAAAAAACCCCAACACAATGTACTGACCTGTTTTTGTTTAGCCTGACATTTAATTTAAACTTAACTCAGTTTGACAAAAGTTTCAATCCAAGTCTGTGAATGTAATGCCTTTCCCTCTGACAGTACAGAGTTACATCTATCTTATAAAGCTGGATCTACATCCATCTATATCCATCCGAGTTATTGTTTCTTTAAATGTTCTCCAGGGTTCAGGGTGTAAATACACTTTAATGGACTACATCTTCAGCTGGTTTAAATTGCTGTAACTTTACTACAGTCTGGCCCAAGAAAGGGAGTCTCCCTCACTTAGGCAGTTAAAAATTTCATCACATTATTTTGGAAGCAACTCCAGCCTCTTCAAATTACTAAGGATAGATTTTTTTTTTTTTGCTGTTTTTCCACAGGAGAAAACTGTAATAATGTATATACTATCAAACTGTTTATAGCAGTCTACAAATTAATTTACTCTACCTGTCACATTACATTATCTATGCCTTTCATGGGTATTACCTCATTTGAAAGACTCTTGTTGTATAGAGCAAATGGTTGGAGAAAAATTAATGTGGGACAGATAACCTTTGGATTGATTTAACACAGCTAGCCCTGGACTCTCCCAGCGCTATGGTTTGGGAGGATTGGAAGTTAGCATTCAAGCAGAGACAGAAATACCAGCATGGAGGCAGAACAGCAATAAACTTTAAAGTCTCCAGTGAAATTGTCAAAAGCAGAGTGCAACAGGGCCAGAAGAAGCTAACCATCATGGGAAGCCTTGACTAGCACTCTGTTCTGAACCAGAAGATTACATGGTTGGAGTGTGCTACATCCTGCCTGGTTTTCTTCTCTATGACCCTCTATCACAGTCCTCTTGGTGTGATAAACCAAATGAGAAAAGAGAGCATGAGCATTACTCTGCTCTAAGGAAAAGCACCCTTTAAGGGGCATGTTCCTCTCTAAGACATGCCTTTCATGAGGTAAAAGGGTGAAGTTGTTCAATCTGGACTAAGAACAACAAATCCTTTATGGCCTGCTGCCAACTACCAGCTGGAGTGAATGTTATCTGAAGAGCTATTAATACCCATTCACTAATAGCTGGGGTTAACTGGTCCTGAGTAACCAAACACACCTGAGTGTTTGGAAGACTCTGAAGTATTTGAGCTAACTCCTGTGCATTGGGAATTAAACAAACTTGGCTGTCATTTCCACAGTTCAACCTTTCCTTTCCTTCCTGTAACTTGCCACTTAAAAACTGGGCTAAAATATCTAACAGCCTTATCACAGGCCATTCCTTTCATTATAACAAGTTAACAGAGAGTAAATACAGGTTTCTGTGGCTTCCCATCCCATGCTGGATTATACGTCTGCCAAACATTCACCTGAGAAAAGAACTTTCTTCATCATTTTGGACAGGTATCAGAAGACTCTTTTTAGCTTCGCACAAATAAAACAACCCCCTTTTTTCTCTGCAATGTGGAAAATCCAATTTCCTCTGACACTGCGTCCACACCCCAGCTGCCTGCGTGCTGTGACAATAACTATGAAAATGTGAGTGCAGTTCATGTTACATTGTACAATAATGCACAGTTGAGATTCAACTGCATTACAGTTCTGGGCACCATTTTTGTAATGGTGCTGTTCAGTTTAATTTAAATAACACCACCTTTTTCCATTGTGAAAATCTTATTTAAAGAGGACAAAGTTCATTTTAGTTCCAAGTTAAACAAACTGCATTTTTTCCCCCAACCCAAGAGCTTTTGTCAGGGAAAAGATTTAAATGAACCTGGAGATACAGCTTGAAAAAATCTATAGCCTAATGTATAGGAGTTAAGGGATTGTCTATATGCAGAATTTACAGGGGAGTCGCTGTAAAATAAGCAAGGATGTGACCTCAATATTCTACTCTAACCTCAGTATGTACGTTCTTTTCTCTGCTAAGGCTGCCTTTGTGCTTCATCCATTCTTGAAAGGTTGGAGTCAGCCAATAGAGGACACTGAAATAAACATTGTACTTGCTATTCTGTATTAACTGTTACAGGCTTTTTCTCTGTGTAATTGTAACAAACAGTGCAAACACTTCGTTGTACAGTAAATGAACAAAATAACTTTCATTGCTTTACACTTCTGTCTTTATTTGTAATGTTTGGACATTTTATTTGGAAACTAATCAGGCAGAAACCACAGGCTGAAAAGTTTGGAATCAGGCTTTAATACTGTCCTATTGCAATTGTTTGTTGTGCTGCGATCCAGTTGCTTTTATACATATTGTATTGATGTCAATATCTCTTTCCAAATCTTCAATTATTAAGACAGATCTTGATTATTTTCTCAAGTCCATCTCTTCTCCCCTCACTATTCAGACAGAGCTTCTACCAAAGGTAGTGGGCCAATCCTGGAATCCTTCTTTAGTTTTTTCACTCAGTTCTGAGTGAATGTCACTTTGATTCTGCTGATGGCAAAGGACTACAGTACTCGTCTCTTTTTAGAGTTTTGCATAAAGAAAGCTAGTCTTTGTCTGGCCCCTCATCCATTTCCTTTAATTAGTAGGGCTGTGTGAAGCTTTGGTCCCTGATTTGATTCAGTGGAGATTCAGCCTGATTCGGTGGCCGAATCTCTGAATCCAAATCAAACTAGAGGACCCTTTAATTTCTCCAAATCGATTTGGAACCCTCCGAATTGATTCAGAGAGATTCAGACAGATTAAGTGATTCAGAGTAGATACAGCTTTAAATGTTTTTCCTACATACCTCTAGGTAGCAGGGGCTCTGAACGCTGTGGTGCTGGGGCAGATGCAGCATCACACAGAAGCACGGGGGGCTCCCCAGTGCACTCAGCAGCAGACCTAGAAGTGGACCAGAAGCACTTCCGGTCTACTTCCTGGTCCACTAGGGAGCATGCAGGGGGGACCCCCACGCCCCTCTGGCTTGGCAACTGGTGCCTCCTGGGTCTGGAGGGGGGCACTTGGGGTCCCCTTGCAGTTGACTGCTGAGCCAGGGGGCCAGGGGGAGCCCAGCACGCTCCCCAGCAGACCCAGAAGTGGATCAGAAGTACTTACAGTTCACTTCTGGGTTTGTTGCCAAGCATGCTAGAGAGCCCCACCCTGCACTCCTGTGGGATGCTCCATCCGCAGTGATCATGAGCCATGCTGCTACCTCAAGGTATATAGAAAAAATCATTTAAAGCTGTGCCTGTGTCCGAATTGCTGATTCACTGAATCATCATTGAATCTTCAGATTCAGATTTGGTTGAATCAAATCAGGGACAGTGATCCAAATCAACGGATCGAATCACTGTTCCCAATTCGGGCCGAATTCAAATCGAATTGGGCCCATTTCATACAGCCCTATTAATTAGTATTCAAAATACAACTTGAGACCTTACCCATACAAGAAGTATCTTGCACAATACATGTTAGTGCATGGAACACAGTGTTCAAATGAACTTCACATCCACCATTACTGAGTGGAAATCTTCAGTACACAAAAACCTTCCCACATTCAGTCAAGCTGATGCTAAAGGTTCAGAAACAGGAAGAAGATGCACACACTTATGCTTGGCCCTGCACTTACTGGGGCAATGATCACCATGGTGCCCTACAGTCTGCAGGATCCCAGGCCTACCTGCCAGTGGACGAGGGGCAGACAGCATGCCCCCTACCCTCGCATGCTCATCCCTTGGGCAGGGCAGGGAAGTGGCGGGCGATGCACTCCCTACATGCTCATCCCCTGGGCAGGGCTGGGAGCTGGAAGTTGGTTTCCACCTGGGCCTGGAGCCTGGGCAGAGCCAAGAGCAAGTGGATGGCATGTCCAGCGCTGCCTAGGATCCAAAGGCCACAGCTGCAGGCAACTATGAGCCCCGCAGGAGCTCTCAGCACCTGGTGGCAGCTGCAGGGCATGTGGGGGCCTGCAGATGTCTGGGTTGGCTCAGGTCAACCAGGGCCCCGTATAGGGCCCCAGGAAAGCAGAGGCGCTGGTGTAGGCACCGAACTATGCTGCTTCCCTCCACTGGAGACAAACCAGGGGCAAATCCTGAAGAGCCTTAGCTGCTTGGGGAGAAGGTGGATGCACACTGCGAGGCCAAAGCTAGGCCCTTAAACAAACAGTAGACACTACTATTTATGTTATAGTGCTTTATTAATTTCTATGTGGTATGGATGTCACTGGTGGTAGATCCTTGCCAGAGTAACAGGGCTTGACCAGCTCACATCAGTCCCAGACCACTCTGTTTTTCTTCCTATGTTGGAGCTTTCTCCTATCATGTGAAGACAGGTGTCTAGGGGACTAGGCACCTACCCCAATACCATTACAGGAACACCTGGGTGGAAAGCGTGGGTTGTAGGGTTGGAAGAGCCCCTCAGAAGTTGGCTGGACATTGAGACCTGCTCCCATCTCAATGTACCCCACTATAGTTAGGTACCACCTCAATATCCTTTTCATTAAGAGCAGGTACATCTACATGAGACACTACTGCACAGTTGTTGCTGCACTAAATAAATACACAGTAACCACAGTTACTGCACAGTACCTTCGGAGAACATCTTTTAGGTAACGCTACTGTGCAATAGCCTAATAATACTGCACAGGAGTGTATTAGCACTGTCCATGCTGTGATGCACTATTGCACAGTATTTTTGGCTACTATGCAGTCAGTGTCTTGTGTAGACATGCCCAATAAGTAGTCGTGACAGGTCAGATATAGATAAAGGGGGCTAAATACCCATTGAGAGTATGGCACCCAGGCCCCCAGCCTGGTGTGACCGTTCGGCCTGAGTCCCACTACACCTCCATAAATTAAACCCATGCAGAATGATAACAGAGGGTTGATAGGATAGCTTGCATGACTGGAGTACTATCATGGATGGGGACAAACTGTTCAGGAAGGTCAGGCAGGAGAGAAGAGAAGAAGGAGTTGCACTTTATGAAAAAGAGCCATATGGTTGCTCAGCTCCAGTATGAAGCTGGAGATAGGCCTGTTGAAAGTCTCTGGGTTAGGGTCAGAGGGGAAAGCAAGAAGGGTGATGTCATGGTGGGGGTCTGCTATAGACCACCAGGCCAGGAGGAAATGGTGGATGAGACTTTCTTCAAACAGCTAGTGGAAGTTTCCCAATCACATGCCCTGGTTCTCATGGGGGACTTAAATCACCCTGACATCTGCTGAGAGGGCAATACAGCAGTGTGCAAGCAATTCAGGAAGTTTTTGGAGAGTGTTGGGGATAACTTTCTGTTGCAAGCACTGGAGCGGCCAACTAGGGGCCATGTTCTTCTTAACCTGCTGCTCACAAACAGGGAAGAATTGGTGGGGAATAGTAGTGGATGGCAACTTGCGCAGCAGTGACCACAATGTGACTGAGTTAAGGATCCTGAGGAAAGGAAGGATGGAGAGCAAGGACACTGGACTTCAGAAAAGCAGACTTTGACTCACTTGGGGAACTCATGGGCAGGATCCCCTGGGAAGCCAGAATGAAGGGGAGAGGAGTCCAGGAGAGCTGGCTGTACTTTAAAGAAACCTTACTGAGAGTGCAGGAACAAACCATCCCAATATGCAGGAAGACTAGCAAATATGGCAGAAGACCAGGTTGACTTAACAGGGAACTCTTTAGTAAACTAAATCACAAAAAGGAAGCTTATAAGAAGTGGAAACTTGGACAAATAACGAGGGAAGAATATATGAGCATTGCTCGGGCATGCAGGGATGAAGCCAGGAAAGCCAAAGTACAACTGGAGTTGCAGCTAGCAAGGGATGCAAAGGGTAACACGAAGGGTTTCTACAAGTATGTCGGTAGGAAGAAGAAGATTAGGGAAAGCATAGGTCCCTTCCTGAATAGAAGAGACAACCATGTGACAGAGGACGGAGAAAAGGCTGAAGTGCTCAATGCCTTTTTTGCCTCAGTCTTCACAGGCAAGGTCAGCTCCCAGACTACTGCACTGGGCAGCACAGTTTGGGTAGGAGGTAAGCAGCCCTCAGTGGTGAAAGAACAGGTTAGGGACTACTTAGAAAAACTAGACGTGTACAGGTCCATCGGGCTGGATGAGATGCACCTGAGGGTGCTGAGGGAGCTGGCTGATGTGATTGCAGAGCCATTGGCCACCATCTTTGAAAACTCATGGTGATCAGGAGAGGTTCTGGATGACTGGAAAAGGGCAAACATAGTGCCCATATTTAAGAAAGGAAAAGGGAAGATCCAGGGAACTACAAACCACTTAACCCCACCTCAGTCCCTGGAAAAATCATGGAGCAGGTCCTCAGAGAATCCATTTCTAAGAGCAGATCCTCAAGGATTCACTAGGGGCAAAGCATGCCTGACCAACCTGATTGCCTTCTATGATAAGATGACTGGTTCTGTGGATGCAGGGAGATGAGTAGATGCAGTATACCTTGATTTTAGCAAGGCTTTTAATATGTTTTCCCACAACATTCTCACAGACAAGCTAAGGAAGTACAGGCTGGAAGAATGGACTGTAAGGTGGATAGAAAACTGGCTGGAGCATTGGGCTCAGAGAGTAGTAATCAATGGCTCGAGGTCTAGTTCGTAGCCAGTATCAAGTGGAATGCCCCAGAGGTTGGTCCTGGGATTATTTGTTTTCAGTGTCTTCATCATTGACCTGGAAAATGGCATAGCCATAGAGTGCACCTTCAGCAATTTGCAGATGACACTAAGCTGTGGGGAGAAGTAGATGCACTGGAGGGTAGGGCTAGGATTCAGAGCGACCTAGACAAATTGGAGGACTGGGCCAAAAGGAATCTCATAAGGTTCAGCAAGGACAAGTGCAAAGTCCGGCACTCAGAACAGAACAATCCCATGCACAAGTACAAGCTGGGGGCTGACAGGCTGGGCAGCAGCTCTGCAGAAAAGGTCCTGGGGGTTACAGTGAACAATACGCTGAATATAAGCCAGCAGTGTGCCCTTGTTGCCAAGAAGGCTAATGGCATACTGGGCTGCATTGGTAGGTGTGTTGCCAGTAGGTCAAGGGAAGTGATTATTCCATCTATTCAGCACTGGTGAGGCCACATCTGGAGTACTGTGTTCAGTTTTGGGGCCCCCACTACAGAAAGAATGTGGACAAATTGGAGAGAGTCCAGTGGAGGGCAACCAAAAATGGTAAGGGCACTGGGGGTCATAACTTATGAGGAAAGACTGAGGGAACTGGGCTTATTTAGTCTAGAGAAGAGGAGGCTGAGGGGGGACTTAATAGCAGCTTTCAACTACCTGAAGGGGTGTTCGAAAGAACATGGAGCTAGACTGTTCTGAGCGGTGACAGAATAAAGAACAACAGTCTCAAGTTGCAGCAAGGGAAGTTTAGGTTAAATAGTAGGAAGAATTTTCTCACTAGGAGGGTAGTAAAACACTGGAACAGGTTACCTGGAGACATGATGGAAGCTTCATCCTTGAAGGTTTTCAAAACCTGACTAGACAAAGCTTTAGCTGGGATGAACTATTTGGGGATTGTCCTGCTTTGAGCAGGGGGTTGGACTAGACAACATCCTGAGGTCCTTTCCAACCCTAATTTTCTATGATTCTAAAATCAAAGTTTTCTTAAATAAAAAATGAGACTGGATATTTCATGTCTAGATTGCTCACAGGAAAGGATTCTGTGGTTCTGCAAAACTTCCCCGTTCTCAAAAATAGGAGTTTAGCATCTAAAAGCAATTAGAAATCAAAACTTCCTATCAATTTCTTTGTATGTTTCTCAAAAGATTACACCTTTATTCATAGGGCAGAGAGACAGAGCAATAAGATAAGCTTTTGTCAAATGTTACCATATGGGTTCTTGTGTTACGTTAGCAAACAAAAAACAGGGTAGAGAAGCACCTTACAGAGTAGACTAAATCAGAGATGTATAAGCTTTTGTGAGCCCAAGCTCACTTCATCGCATGCTTCTGGTCCACTTCCAGGTCTGCTGCCAAATGTTGGAGAGCCCCCCCACACTCCTGTGGGATGCTCAATCCACCCCAGCATCTCAGCATTCACAAGCCGCCTGGTACCTAGAGGTATGTAGAAAAAACATTTAAAGCTGTGTCTGTCTGAATTACTGAATCTTTCCGAATCTCTCCGAATTGATTCGGAGGGTTCCATTTTGATTTGGAGAAATTAAAGGGTCTCCTGATTCGATTCAGAGATTTGGCCACCAAATTGGGCCAAATCTCTGCCAAATTAAATCAGGGACCGAAGCTTCTCACAGCCCTACCATGTAGGTATTGCAATGAAGAGGAGACATAAATTAAATTACTTAGGTGAGACCTTTGCTGTGGAACTGATGAAAGAACGCAGGTTTTAGGTGATTATTGATATGCCGAACAATCTGAGCACTTGTGTGACAACCCAAGATAATATTACACAGAAGGAATCTTATTATGATCTCACAATAGTTTGAATTGGGAAGGACTGACCAATGGAATTACATTGTAAAAGCCAATGGAATTACAAATACGACATCAGAATCAGATGAGCTCTGATCTTCATATTATTAAATGCAGGGCGATAAATTTCATTTCTTATAGATGCGCTGCTCTAACATGTCCGCTTTGCATAACTGTGCCTGAGACAGCTCTATACAGGGAAGGGAATAGCAATGGCTGATGCAGACACTCACACAAAAGCAGAGGCTAGCTGCCTGAAGAATATTAGATAACAGAATAATGCTGGGTGGCAGGTTGGAGATGTATAGCAAATGAACCACTGCGTCTCTTTCTCACACACTGAGATCCACTGGTGCAAGATGTTATACAAATGCAAAGCATTACGGCTCACTCCAATTACACTTCTGTTCTCTTCCTTGTATGCCAGTCTGTCAGATTTGCAACACTGATTGCATTATGGTAGATGACAAAACACTGAGACAAAGTAAAGAAACATAGTATGAAAATGAGTTACCTTTAATATCATTCATATACAAATTGTTCAGCAGACTGAGAGAAAATGTGCTGCCTCCAAACAACTAATGAAATTCACACTCCTAGCAGCCAGAGCATAAAGCACAGCATGAAGTGGTCAGCAGAGATCATCTTGAACAGCCGTTTAAAAACCAGCAAGTTTAGCATGCTCAGCTACTTCCTTGTTGATGAAGTGGATAATATTGCCCTAGAACAGGGGTTTTCAACCTTTTCTAATAAGTGTACGCCCTGTGACTGGATGTGGAGTGTGTGTGTGTGTGGGGAGGGGGAGGTGACACACAGCCAGATGCAAGGTGGGGGGGGAGGGGGGGTGCATGGCCTGATACAGAGCAGCGGCAGTACTTGTTGGTGGGTGGTGGCCCCGATGCGTGTGAGCTTCCCTTCCCTCCGGCCGGCTGGGTGGTGCCTGTGCCAGCCCTGCCCGCTCTGTCCCTTCCCACCCACGCATACTCCCTAGGGCCTTCCCAAGTAGCCTGGGGAGTACGTGTACTCCCAGCTGATAACCCCTGCTAGAATGAATGCCAATTAATCTTGCAAAGTTTTTCCCCCTTATTCCCCAGGATGGACATTTCTAATAGATCATTCTAATATAATATAATTCCTGGTTAAGTTATTGTGTGGAGACATGAACATTTCATGGCTAAGCTAGTGTAGACATATGAGATTTTAAAAGTCCACTCCAGAGCTTCCCAAATCCCAAGCATTCTTGTTGTCTTTTGATATATAAGAGTTCAAATGTGACAGCTAGGAGAGTGTTGCTCTGTTAGTCCATGCTGGGGGTGCCCTGTTAAGGTTACTGTAGAGAATAGGGGTGTGCAAAGTGGGCCTTATTCGGTTTAGATTCAGATTTGGCCAAAATCAGGGACAGTGATTCAATTCGTTGATTCAGATCACTGTCCCTCATTTGATTTGGTCAAATTCAAATCTGAAGATTCAGTGCTGATTTGGAGAATCAGCGATTTGGACATAGACACAGCTTTAAAAGTTTTTTCTACATACCTCAAGGTACCAGGCAGTTTGTGAATGCTGAGATGCTGGGATAGATGGAGCGTCCCACAGGAGTGTGGTGGGGCCCTCCACATGCTTGGCAGTGAACCTACAAGTGGACCGGAAATACTTTCAGCCCACTTCCAGGTCTGCCAGGGAGCACGCAGGGCACCCCCCCCATGCTCCCCTGGCTTGGCAACTGTCACGGGGGGATCCCAGGTGCTCCCCGCAGACCCAGGAGGCACCAGTCACAGGGCTCCTCCTGCACACTCCCTGGCGGACCCAGAAGTGAACCAGAAGTGCTTCTGGTTCACTTCCGGGTCTGCTGCCGAGCACGCTGGGGGACCCCCCCATGCTCCTGTGGGATGTTCCATCTGCCCCAGCATCGCAGTGTTCATGAGCCGCCTGCTACCTAGAGGTATGTAGAAAAAACATTTAAAGCTGTGCCTATGTCCAAATTGCCAAATCTCTTCGAATTGATTCAGAGGGTTCTGATTTGATTCAGAGAGATTAAAGGGTCCTTTGATTTGATTCGGATTTGGAGATTCAGCCACCGAATCAGGCTGAATCTCCACCAAATCAAATCAGGGACCAAAGCTTCGCACAGCCCTAATAGCCAACATATAGTTTATGTTAAAGGTTCAGGTGTTCCTTCTTTCTTTCTTCAAAATCTGGCCATGGCTGCAGAGTTGAGAATGCCCTTGTTGGGAGGAAGTGCTTACCTGGTATAACATGGAGCTGACTCATGTAGCACAGCAAATTGTCCATAGTACACTATAATAAGTGTCACAACCCAGTTAATCAGTGCCCATGCCACTAGCAAGAGATACCATTCAGACCATCCTCATTTTGCACACAGTAGTCAACTAAGGGTTAAAAGAAATCCTTGCCAGAAACTCCTGAAACAAAATCCTGGCGGAGAGCTGTAAGTAATTGGTCAGCTGAAATAAAATCCGAGCGAAAACTGTATATAATTGGTCAAGAAACAAGCTAAGGCCCCTCACATGTAACCTCATAAGTAACAGACAGGAAACCTGACCCACTACCTTGCAACCTGATAGCACAAAGAACTGCTGCTTTGCCAAAAATTAAAGATTCCACTTAGCAGCCCATCATTGGATACCTCCGTTAGTTATCTCTGTCTATAAATAGTTTAGCAGCTTCCGCCCAAGTCAGAGAACTCTGGGGAAATCTCTGAGGAGAAACCTAAGCCCATCACTAGAGTAACTTAGTGGACTGATCAACCACTAATAACTCCCCGTCATCGCAGTCCCGACGTACCCTAACCCTCCTGCAGGCTCGTCTGATCGTTCACGGCATCTTGTTCGTCATACACGGTCGATTGTAACCTGAGACACACACTCGAATGTAAACTACGCAAGCCTTCTGCCTGCATCACACGTCACTATCTGAGCAACGTAAGTAAACAGTCTCCTGCAACCAACACGCGTCTGTGCCTAGTTAATTTCACTCCATCCATTAATTACCCACCTGTCAAGTAAAAATCTAAACCCGCCGGTGAGAGTCAGGACGCAGCTGCCGGCGGCTGCTCTGATTCTCGACAATAAGTTGGTGTAAACTGGAGCAACTCCTTTTTATTATGCCTTGTGACTGAGGCCAAAACATTCATGTCTTGAAATGAGTAGGTCACAATCAGCCCCTTAATCCTCCCTGATCACATACACACACACACTTTACTCACCAGATTTTGGTGAAGGACACAATTAGGACTTTGAACCATAAGAGGTTCATTTTTCGTGTTTGGGGGCATCAGTGATATACTCCAGAAAAACAATCCTATTCTAACTATTACACATCTGGCTTCATATTTGCTTGCTTATTTTGTAAAATTCTTTATATTTTCAAATTTCATTTAAAAAATACAAAAAAAAAAAGACCGCACCAAACCAACCCCCATGCTTCAAAATATCAAATTCTACATTGCTCAGCAGTTATTTCTGCTGAGTGTTAGCACTAGATTTATGACCCAGATACCTTGTTCCAGGCAGATCCAAACCATCAGACTGACCATGACCTTTCCATTCAATAACTGGCAAATTTTATTGATACACAGTGATAGCAGATAAGTGATACCAGTCTGAGTGTTCACAGAGTCACGGTACATCTGGCCAGTACATGAGCTTCACTCCGAGGTTCTCTCTTGATTGTCAATGTCAGCAGCCTGGAGGTCAGAGGCCAAGAAGTGAGGTGGGTGAGATGGGCTGGTGGTATGTCCTCTGTCCATGGTGGCCTTGGGTTCCTCTCTGGAGACCCTTTGCTGCTCTAAAATCCCTCCTTTTGTATTCTTCCTCTCTTCTGTGACTCTTCATCTTTGGGCATTGCTGACTGGTCTCTCTGTGGTTGTCATACTGTCCATGTTCTGTTCTGTCAGCATATTCTCTTGTTTCACAAACCCAACACATGCACACATCCTAATTTGATTCTTTCCAGTGTTCTCCTAGTTTGGTCTGTTCCCCAAAACTGGAAATCCCAAGGGTTCTGCAGCTGGGTACTGTGACCTATTGCCACCTTATCTTATGTTACAGAACACTGTGATACATGTCTTCAATTTCCCAGCCTGTGCATCTGCTTGCTGCTTCTCTGTATCAGACACAGTGGGCCTTGAAGTAACTTTGTCACAAATAGGCTTTTAGAAATCAATTAACTCTTGCCATTGGCTAGGACCATTATTCTAATGCTTATCTAATTTACCTACAAGCCAATTCCCAAAAGCAAACCTCTAAATACCATTTTCTAGCCATCACTGAGAATGGTCCATAAGGAAGAGGCTGTAGCTAGGGACCTGGCAAATGCAAATTTATTTGCTGAACACTAGCACAAGTGGCACCAGGAAGTTACCTACTCTCTGCTACTTTCTGGCCTCCTGCTTGAAGAAACTGTATCAAATAATTGTGGACTGCAGTTCAATTGCTACAGAATCAGCAGCAGTTTTCAAAATTAGGAAAAAGTTAATATAATTTCTACTAGGAATTTCTTTTTAGCTAACAACCAAGAGATTTGTTTCACAAAAAGCATGGCAAAAACATGCATAAGAAATGAAACTCAAAAGGTTGGAAGGTGTTGAAAGAAAATGATAGATGATGCTGAACTTGGCACTGCCAGGGGCTATCATGTGGATGTACATGGTGGCCATTTGTTCTTGTTTCCATGTAATGTAACACATGGTAAAAATGATTGAAGGAGGCATTGATGTATTCATAACCTTCTGCCCAGAATCATGGTCACAGAGGGGCAGATTTGGCTGTGATTTCCAACTCTGGTCCAGGGAAGCTATGTTTTGATACTACAAAGTAGATAAAAAATATGGATGTCTGCATACAAAGACAGCAGAGAAGGCAGGCAGGCATCACGTTGGGACTCCAGAGCTCCTTTCTGTTTAAGTGTTGCAGCCCTGAAGTGTTTCCTGCAGTAACAGTTATAGTATCCTGAGGAATTCAGCTTTCATAATTCAGATTTTAGAGAGTTGCTCAGTGGTTAAGAGCTGCAAACAGTAGCTAAGCAGCTTCAAGTGCAAGCAGGCAGGTCCTTAGGATCACAATGAACACACCTGTGATGGCTGAGTCACCTGACCAGAAGTGGGCAAGGCTTAACTGGTGTATAAACTCAGGGACTAAGCCTACTCAGGCAGCCTAGCCCTGGAGGTTGTGAAGGAAGGAGATCTAGAGGGGCAAGGAGAGCTCCTAGCTGGTACTGGTGCTACTTTGGTGAAAGCAAACAGAATGCTGCTTCCTGGCAGAGGACTATGATCCAGGATAATGGGAAGCCTTGTTGTACAGACAAGTAGACACCACTTACATTCAGACCCAGAGTGGGTTAGTTGGTATTACAGCCAGAGAGCTTATTCCTGTGTTATAGTTTATACTGGTGGTTTGAGTTTGGGACTAGTAGGGAGGTCCCAGCTATGTCTAGGGGCACAAGAGAGTCTGGAGCTCTGCTAGGGGCTTGAGATATAGACTGGACTTGAGTCTTATAGGGTGGCAGCCCAGGGAAGGGCTGCAGCAGAGCACAGCTCAAGCCAGATAGGGCCGGAGAGCCTGGATAAGATAGGCTAGGGGCCTAGACATTTCTGAAGCAGACTCCGTACTCAGAGCAGGGCAGAGACAGGGCCAGGGGCTAAGATGGAGCTAAAGCAGGCGCATCACCCAAAACATGGTGGAGAGGGCTAGGGGTCCCAGGACTAAAGTAATCAAGATAAGAGCTGGTGCCAAGAACCCAGGTCCAGTACAGTGGGCCTGGGCTAGAAGGTCCAGGTAAAGGGACTGATTGTACAGTAATACCTGCAAGGCATGGGCATAGATGTAGGGGAGGTTTGGAGGCTGTTTATAGCCCTTAAGGATACAGGTACCCTGAGGGTCATGAACAGGCCAAGAGCCCACCAGGAACAAAGTAGGACTAAGACCAGCAGGGTCTGGGTGGGACCTGCTGGCTGTCAGAAGAACTGAGGGCTTGCTCTAGGACCCTTATGCAGCCTCCTTTTCTAACTTTCAATAGTTACAGCAAGGCATGGCAGGAAAGAAGGGGAGGGTACCCTGCAGCCAGAGCAGGGCAAGGGTTGCGTGGACACCAGGGGGCATCACAACCTCCCCTGGAATATGAACATTGCCCCACAAGCACAGAGCAAATGTAGCTTTTCTTTAAAGATGGTGTGCATCATGGGACATAGCACAGAGCAGTTTTCAACTTTATTTGTAGCAGCATATTTTATATTATATTTTTGAAACACTATAGAAAAATGTTAGCAGTGAATATCTTTTAGCTATATATGTGTACACTACATAGCCCAACATAGAATGCTATCCTTTATTGGCCCTCTAGGTTTAACTGTAACAACAACACTGTGACAGAACACCCCTTTGGGTGTCTGTCACTTTAAGGGCTGGAGCAGGGAACTTCTAGGTGGCTGATGAGAGCAGCCATTTTGGAGAGCTCTGTTATAAGAGCAGAGCAGTTGGTGGTCAGCTGGAGAGGGAGTAACATTGCCTGGCAGAGCTCCTACTCCAGGAATAACTTGGAGGTAGTAGGTGAGACTATAGGGAAA
>NW_005842124.1:1985856-2003347 GCF_000455745.1 Alligator sinensis
TGCCCAGAACCAATATCTTAAAACTGCACCCTGCTGGGATAGGGAGGCCTGGTGATCCTGCCTGTGGCAGGGCAGGGCAGGGCAGGGAAGGGCCATATAAATACCAGGACCGAGAACCTCCCCAGTGTAAGGCAGGTTGGGCTGCCTAAACTCCTAGCACCACCTTTGGGTGGGTTACCAGAAGAGCTAGGGGGGGCCAGGCACACTTTGTGAAGCACCTGAGCCTGTAGGGCTGCAAGAGCCTGGGCTCTGAGAGCAGCAGGGTGGAGTAGTGGGGCCAGTGAAGCCCAGGGAGGAGCGGCTGAGTCCCAAGGGGGTGTTTGACCCCGGGCCCCTGTAGGAGTGTGTTTGCCCAAGGGGGCGGGAGTAAGGAATGGCCCGGTGAGGGGCTAGGGCCGTGAGAGCCTGGAGTGGGGTGAATCAGCAGTCACTGCTCAGATGAGGGTCACAGAGTACCCAAAAGGCTGGGACAGGGCTGGCTGAAGAGAGTAAGTGGAGGAATCAGTAGTCACCACCCAGATGAGGGTCATGAGAGGTCCAAAAGGCTGGGCTGGGACTGTCTGAAGTATGAGTGGACAAGCCTGAAGATCTCTTCAGAGTAGGATGGTGAGAGTGTGGCCTGAATATGCAGTATGTGAGAGGCCCTTGCGAGAGGGGAGCAGTAAGAGGGAGACTTAAGTGGGGCATATATAAGCGGCCTTAGAAGGGGCTAAATTTGACCCAGGTGCAAGCTGGAGCTGTTTATGTTTATAGCATGACACCTGCAAGGCATGGGACATGTGTAGGGATGGTTAGAGCATGTACATCTGGCCCTCGACACCAGGGCAAATCAAAGGACAGCCTCCCACCTTTTAACATCAGAATAATATGACATCAAGGTGTGGCAGGCAGGCAGTTTGCCCAGAGGTGGGCAGTTTGCCCAGAGACAGGGTTGGGGCCATACTAGCACCAGGCCTGAAAGTTGCTCTGGTCACAAACACCACCACCAACTAAAAATACTGAATACAATGCATATCTTGCTGGAGGTTTCTTTTATTGGAGTTCTCATTTCCTAAGTCCACTGTTCAGTGTGGAAGGGCTGAAATATATTCCTTTAGTTTGATGATTTGAAAGCTGAATTACTGCAGTGATGCCAAGACTGTAAATATCCCAGCATCAACTTTCACAGAACTCAGCTGAAAGGTTAAATCATGCGTAGAAGACTATTCTAGGCAGAAACATGACATTTCTTTTACTAGGTATGTGGGTGGGGGGCCATCGGATATACAGTTAAGGATATAATTATAAGACGATACTAAAGCTTTATGTACTGCTTTGCACTTGCAAGCATGGTTTGAAAACATTTCCAAATATTCAACTAATTAGCTAGGACCAGATTTGGCCAACCTTTTGCCTCTTATATGCTCACTCACCCACAGGACTAACAGCTGGATCCTTAGCATCCCCAAAGTCAGCCTCATTTGCAGCCTGTGCACCCTCTGAAATCAGAGCTGCTCACAGCACACCCTTGACTCCCTTCTGCATTGACTATTGTAGCTGGTATATTCAGTGGTTTTGAATAATTCTTCTCAGGAATTCCAGGAGATACCTAAGGATGCTCTCAGAATTACTGCTGGACTGCAGCTCTTTCATATGAAACCTTTTTTTTCTATTTAAGGGTGTGCCTTCCTGCACGCTCTAGCTCAGCAATTCCTCACCAGAGTAGTGATTCCCCACCAGGGTACTATTAGTTGCTATTAGTTTACTCTAGTAAAAAAACAAGTGAAAACTAAGAGCTGGCATTTTCTGAAGGGCGCCTTGAGTCTAAGCAGCAGTGCCTTGAGTCTAAAATGGTTGAGAACCAAAGCAGCTCTTAATTAAGGCTCTACATGCAATGACTTTGCTGAAACGGATGTAAAATCACATTTAAAATATTTCTCTAGATCAGAGGTACAGATGAAGACTTCAAAAAAATGGAACCTAAGAGTCACTCTCATATTTCCTACATAAGCACCTAAGAGGTTGACTTTCAAAACTGCTGGGAACCTAGTAACTCCCTTTAATACCCCTGAGCTACCTCAGGGATGAATCTGACCCATGACATGCAATAAATCTTCACTCATAGCCATTCAGCTGGAATTACTGTTTTAAAACAGAGAGGCCACGTCCAGATGAGTGTGGCCATGTGGTATGTGGCTCCGCAAACATGTCTGCGGCACCATATGCTGCACATTCAGATGTTCTCCGCGCTGCAAGGAGCACTACTTGTGCGTGCGCTGCTCCACCTTTTTTTTCTGTGGATTTTTTTGACCCTTGGATATCCAGGAATCAAAAAAAAAAAACCCCACAGAAAAGAAAGTGGAGCAGCGCATGCACAGGCAGTGAGCACTGCTCAAAAGTGGAGCCAGGCTGTACAGAGCCACCTTGCAGTTGCTGGCCAGGCTCCACGTGGCAGCCCCAGGAGGCCCCCAGAACCCTAGGTAAGGTTGCTGGGGCCAGCCCAGTGCTGGTCCCAGCCTCCCCTACCCAACCCGGGGCAACTTGAAGCATGCCAAAACGCATGTGTCATGGGCATTCCCCAGGGACAACTAGTGGTGACGCAAGGCGTGCCTCCACTACTTGTCCCTGGGAACCAAACGTCGATGCTTGTGTGGACACAGACAGAGAGTCTCTAACTGTGTGTTCCACTAGGGGACAGCATTTAGGTAAGTTCAAAAAGACCATATCCTTGATGGCACTAAAAATACCAGAATTTCCACCTGGGGTCAGTGCTAAGATAATGCAATTTGGTGTTTTTAAGTTCTCAAAGAATTTTCTCTCCGTGGTATTTGGATGAGTAATACTATTTACAGGTCAATATAGTCATGACAATGAAAGTCATAGATGTTTGGAGAACTGAGACACTACATCTTTCTTCATTCTATTAATAAATGTTGAGAGACAGAATTAAATGTTTCCCCACAAAAAAAAGAGTGCCAGAAAAAAGTTATGCTACTAGTCAGCCTTAATCATCAAGGTAAATTTGTTCTACTTAAATTGGCAGGTAAGACATAGGGCAGGTGACAATGCTGGCTCCTTTGAAGATAACGATGAAAATCATAGCTCTTCATGCTTGGCCAGAGCCCTCAACTTTACCTCATCATGCCTTTGTTTTGTCTGAGATGACAGGAATGAAGAATAGGAACCATGCTAATTAAAGCTTTTGACAACTAATTCCAAACTGTACCCCACCCTCTTTGCTTTGGAACAGATAATGTTGCAGATGTGTGTGTTGGTATGTGAACTACATTGAAGGAAACAATACATTAGTTTTCCTGCCTTAGGCCTCAAGTTGCTAAAAAGGAATACCTTGTTTGTTCTTACCTAGGTTGAATAACTCCAAATACTTCTATGTTGTATAAAACAAGGACATTCAATATATTCTTACCAATGCAGAGCTTAATCAAGAGACAACTTTGATCATGAAGTTGTGCAGAAAACTTAGGAAAGTCCCTTGAAAAAAGCTGAAATAGAGGAACTATTTTATATGCAGTTTCCAGAACAATTAACTCTTGATTAACTTTTTATTAACATTACCAGTACAATTAGCCATTGATTACAAGAATACTAACTATTGATATGAAGCAAATTAACCATTAAACCCTACTGGCTGTTGTTTACTTTGGATTTCATTTATCTGAGCTCCAAAAAACATGCAGTCAAATTTCTTTCCACTGTTTGAGTATTTGATTTCAGTTTTCCTTTTGAGTGTTATGCCTAGCAGGTAAAAGAGCACAGACCCAAATGATAATTCCCAGGGTGAAGGTGTTTCAGAGATTAGAAGAGGTTATCATCTTCAAAAGAACCAAGAAAGAGATATTTCTTTAGGCCCTAAAAAGCCACTTTACTGCTTAAAACTGCTTTATAGGATTTGTTTTCTAAATTCTTGTTTTATTCTAAGAAACTCCAAAAGAAAAAGTTTTAGTTATGTGTGTAACCATATTTGATTTCATAACCTGAGTGAATTTTACCTGCAGAAGAATTAGTTGCAGTTGTGCTCCTGGTTGTATTGAGAGGCTGATTTAGCTTTCATTGAAGTAAATGGAATTGCTTCCATTGACAGCAGTTAAATGGGATTGGTTGATAGGGGCTCTGACCAAGAGTCAATGAAGTCAACTGCCACAAACTTCACAGAGTGCAGGATTAGGCTATTCTCTAGTCTAATTTATATAGATTCTTAGATACTAAAGCATTATAATTGCATTTTGACATGTATATTGGTACTTGGCACTCATTGGTTAAGTGCCTAAACATCTTCAGAGAAATATGGTCCTGGACAGTTAATTAAAGGTATGAAAACACTGTCTACTCATGCTCCGTGTATGCCATTACCAAAAATGTGAAGTATCTGCTCTCATGATCCTATTCAAGACTGAGAGCTACCATGTTACACGTTCTGGTATTCAGCACAAATGCAGTAGGAGTGAACATATCCAGCGGCTGAAGAATAAAGGGTTGCTGCCCACGCTGAATACATTTTAGAGCTCATAAGGGATACATCCTACACACTCTAGAACCCCTATCCTAGGATGATCCTTCATTTGAAATGGAAACATAGTACTGTTGAATGAATAGCTTTGATTGGTGTTTAGAATCCCAATGACAGTAAATGTGGCTTACTACTTAATTTTAACTGATATTTTTCTATAACTACTTTATTTGGGCTATGTGTCATACTGATGACGAAGCCACTATTTTAACAATGCGGGTGTTGCCTACATCGCAGTTTGAGACAGAGGAAAGAAGAAAACTTTTGATCACCATTGTTCCCCTGCTTGATTCTCAACCTGATACTTTGCAGTACATTTTATGGTATAGTACTACTATAATCACAGCTAGAAAAATGGGTAAGTACCATATTTTCTCACACCGCAACAAATAAAGACACATAACTTAGTTCTGGAAGGCAGAATGTTAAAAAAAAAAAAGTTCAGAATCATGGCCAACTTTGTGATATAGGGTAAGTCCTCCTGGAAACATAAAAGAGTGTCCAGGAAGTGTGGCATCCCAGAAGACAGTCTGAGTGGGGCAGCAGGACATTCCTAGTATGGCAGGACAGCAACAAGGCTAGGCCTCAGTCCCTTGCAAGGGTATTAGCAAGACTGTTACGTCTTTACTGTAAATAGTTCTTTATATAAATGTATGTAATTAATAAACTGTTATTTCCACAGAACAAGCATTATCAAGATCCTACAGACTGCATGCAGCAGCTCAATTGCTGCTTCAGGCATAAGCTACAGTGCTAAGCCAATGGCCATGGCTGTGAGGGTTAATATAGGCCTCCTCCCCTTGCTTGCTGCAGCCAGAGAAAAGTGGCAGCCATCTTGGATGCCATTAGAGTGCAGTGTCTGCATACTTATATTCTTCCCAGTTTTTATTCTTAGAGACATAGGTCAGCCCATCAGATACAAGTGGTGTAGATAAATCAGCAAAAAGAAAACATCATTCAACAAATTATAATGGATGGAAATACTACAACATTTATATTTAAACTCTTCACTCACCTAACTGTGCAAAACATCCCCAAATTAAATCATATGGGAAAAAAATAAAATAAGGGGGTTTTTTTGGACATTAGCACCAAATGATGGCAGGTTTTGTTCTCTACTAACAACTGATGTACCTCTGTGTGCCAGTTGTTCCCAAGTCAGAATTCAAGCCTGTGAGGAAAGCAGTGGTCATTATCTTTTATAAATCAGATTTGGTTTTAATTTCAGTGGAATGCCTGTTGTTGGGTTTTTTTGGAGACGCTCAGATAAGAGGAACACTGAGGAATGAGAAATGTCGTCTAAACCTAATGGAAGGCTTCTGGGGAATTCCTTGGCTTTCAGATTAACTGAAGATTCTTTTGAGTTACATACTTTAAAAAAGTGTGTGTGTGTATAAGGAGCCTAATTTGATGATCTTTTGCAGTACCCTTCACAAAGTCGGTGGAGCTGATGCCTTTACCACCTTAGAATCTGGTCCTGAATTTTGTTAATTGCATTTTAAAGTATACTCTTTTAGTAAAAAATACAGTTTCTGAATTGGCCCATTGACCCTGGTAATTCAAATCTTATTCATCCAGTTTAAACACTTGCTATCACTAAGGCAGTTAAGTAAGCCAAAGCCACCCCCAGCTGAATGCTTTCCTCCATAGGGAGTCTCACCAAGCTATTTTATCCTGGTCTTTCAAAAAGTCAGGTCAAATAGCTATTTGAATTGCAATGATCTCCAAGTGAATTCTGTTTCTGAGAGCAATAACTGATACACCTCTTAGCTTCCAAATGAACACACTAAATTGCACTTTTCTCAGCCGCAGTCAATAAAATGCTCTCTCTTCCATTTCAGAAAGCGTTTTTATACAGTTTCCTTTTATTATTCATTGTCATGTGTACCTGCAAAAGGATGCGTCTGTTCTCTCAAAGCAAGGACTGTTGTAGAGATCTCAGTGGGTGCATCTACATGTGTATTAATGCACTGTTGTTACTTCACACTAAGTTTAGTATCCCTAATATGAAGTACTAAATAAATATGCAGTAATTGGAGCTGCTGCGCAGTATATGCACTGGCATATGGTCTTTATGATACTTACTGTGCAGTAGACTAATTCTACTGTGCATTAGCATAGCTTTTGCCATAACATGCTAATGTACAGTAGAATTAGTCTATTGCACAGTAAGTGTGTCATGTAGATGCATCCAGTAACTATTAAAAAACATTTCTAATATCCAAAGGACTCAACAAGAGATTTTCAGTCACTCTAGCTACAGTTCGCAAGTGCAAAATAGGCTACAGCTGATGGTAGTACAAGGATGGTTCCAATACATACTTGCATACAAAGAGTGCTGTGTATCTGTTGGGCAAGTGTTACCTGAACCTGGTTATTTACTACATTTGATCAGCTGTACCTTTCAAACAGCAAATCCCCCAATGAAAGATGAATAGCTAAAATGTTGAGGGTTCCCTCCCTAGAGCTTGATGCTGTTTCTACTCTATAGGCCAGTCTCAGACTTGCACAAAGCAGGAGCAAATCCACCTCAATCATTAGACCTGTGATTGTTTACAAAATTAAATCCCAGCCCCCACTTAACTATCCAGAACAATGTTTTCTATAGTATTTATCACTATAGCTATTAAATTTTAGGTACTATTCTACTGGTCTAAAAACAACAGGAATGGATATATTTTCTGCCCGATATTATATTTCTGGAAATTACTGATAGCTGAAAAACTATAACTTCCCCCTTATACAGCGAGTTTCAAGACAGCCAACACCACTGCTGGACTAACCATTTTTCCACCTGCAGTAAACTTAACTACTTTGCATGGTAAATATGAACATTTGAAGGGCATCAACTGCTTTAGAAATGAAACAATAGTGGAACAGACTTTTTCCCTTTCCTCATTGTTCCTAGGAAAATTTTCCTCATTCACACACCCACAGACACATCCCAGATGTTTTAAGCTAACCTATTTAGAAATGCATGTTAGGCAAATGCATAACTCATCATATTAGAGTAACTATGATGAATGACTTCTATTCAATATAATAAAGCAGAGACAGAAAAAGAAATCTATTGCAAATTATTGCTGCTTCATCTGCACAGCTTTATGATGGGGATAAATGGCTGAACTGCAATGAATGTGTGATACACTGAAGAGTCCTGAGAGCAGGAATCCCACATGGGAATCTAGCTTGAAGAGATGGCCAAAAAGTAATGGTTCCTGTTAAGAGTTAATTTTTGTCTCTTTGGATAGGTTTACAGCTTGGATCCTGTATAGACAGATCTGAACTAGCTTTATATAGCCAGCACAGTTAACAGTGGTAGTGAAGATGCATGGTATCATGGAGAGTAGCAAACTATATACATGACCAGAATTCCCAGCAAGCATTGACAGCCTATGCTGCAGGGCAGCTTGTCACAGTGGGTGCATCTACATGTGCAATTAATGCAAAAGGATAAGCCCTAGAACTGTTTGAGCTAGAGTACACTGCTCCCAGGTGCAGTGTCTTATGTGCCCAGGACAGCAGCAATTTGAGCCAGGGCAGAGGAGGGCCAGGCTGGCAGCAGGCTCAAGGGGTCAACTCTGGGCTATTGGTGGCAGTGTCAGGTGGTGGAGGGGCTTGTTGGGCATGAGAGTGCTGAAGCTGTGGAGGTGTGTGGCTAGGCAGCAGGCAGGAGTCTGGTCCCCTGCTGCCTAGGCTGACCAGGTGCAATGTATGCACACAGTCACTGTCCACACGTGCATTTCATCATAGTTAATTACTCCCCCACAGTACCCTTACGGTGGAATTAATTAATTTACTGTGCCCTAATACCAGCACATGTGTAGATGGTGATGCTTTACAGGAGACCTAATTAGTCTACTTGGCAGTAAAGCACATGTGTAGATGCACCCTTGTCTCCGAGATTATTGCCATAGCTGACTATATTAGCATAAACCCAGTGTTATGTTTTTATTTGCTGCAATTGCACCTCCAGCTTCTGGGCAGACATGCCAGCTCGTTTTCTGCAGTGCATGGTGTAAAAGAAAAATGCCTTCCGATAGTGCATCTTATCTACCAACTAAACTATGATTTCTTGCACAAGCCTCCTGCTGACAGGTGCAGGGCTGGCTTCATGAAATACTCCATCCAGATTACAGTCTACAGTGCTTTAGCTCTACTAGGATTTTGAGGCAACTGTTGTACCACAGTTATGTGCCAGAAAGAAAAACACCCAGAACTGTGTAAATAAGTAGTCTAGTAGTTTTTTATGTGAATCAGTATAGCAGCAGCACAATGGTTCTGGACATTCATTTTCTTATCTGCGGATTTGTATTATGCAGATTTTATTCAAATTAAAACAACTTTTTTCTCACCCAACTGTTTGTGCAGAATAATAGCAGCAGATGGAAGGAAGAAAATCAGGAAATCTAGCTTTCAAGGAATTGCCATGGAGGCTAATAAGGTGATGTTGATTGTTCTGCAGTTTTAATTGAATCAGGTCTCTATGCAGGAAATATGCTGTTTCCTCTTTCTCTTCAGAATGGAGAGAAGATGAAGGGAGGAGAGTCCAGTCACAGGAGCAGGATGTGGCTGGTTTAGTTGCACTGATACGAAATTAATCACCACAGAGGGGTATGATTCAATTCTCATTTGTTCCCTTTGGACTAGTCTTCATCAGTTAGAAGCAGTTTAATACTATCAGGTTAATATTCTTCAGTATTCTTTAATATTCTTCCGATCTCAGAATCCCTCCAACCCTTGATGAGTGATGAAAGCCATCAAGCTGATGAAGAACGATAAGGCATCTGGAGCTGATGGTATCCTCACCAAAATCTTCAAGCAGGGGGAGAGGAGCTCACATCACAGCTCCATGCCCTCATCTTAAGGATTTGGAATGATGAGGAAATCCCAGATGTCCTCAGGGATGTCATGATTGTGACAGTTTTCAAGGAAGGGGACAGGTCCAACTGTGGAAATTACAGAGGAATTACCTTTGTGTCCACCACAGGAAAGATCATTGTGAGAACATTCTGAACTGTTTCCTTCCATTTGCTGAAGAGCTCCTCCCAGAATCTCAGTGTACATTTGTGGCACCAAGACGACAACTGATATGATCTTCACGGCTCACCAGCTGCAGAAAAAATGCCAGGAACAACATAAACCTCTCTACATGGCCTTATTTGACCTCACAAAAGCCTTCGACTCTGTCAACTGAGAAGCGCTGTGGAGGATACTTCTGCAGTGCAGATGCCCACCAAAATTCATCACCATTCTTTGATGGTGATCTTTATCACAGATCCCTTTGTGGTTAAGATGGGAGTTAAGCACAGTTGGATGATCGCTCCTAACTTTTCTTGATATTCTTTACTGCAACGCTACCTACCTACCAATATTCCTTACTGTGATGTGACCACCAACAAGCTTCCAGTTGAAGTGGAGCTAAACTACTGAATAGAAAGTAAACTGCTTAATCTCAGCCGACTCCAAGCCAAAACCAAGATCACCCTGGCCTCAATCATCAAGCTACAGTACACTGATGATGCTCTAGTCTGTGCTTACTTGGAAGCAGACCTTCAGGCAATCATCGACATCTTTACCCAGGCATAAAAAGATAAGACTGGTGCTTAACATTCAGAAGATTCAGGTCCTCTGTCAACAAGCTCTTAATGTGCAGACCTCAGCTCTGCTCATTCAGATTTATGGTGAGGCTCTGGAGAACTCTGAGAATTTCCAATACCTTGGAAGCCATCTCTCGCAGAAGGCTGACATCAACAAAGAAATCCAACATCACCTCAAATGTGGAAGTGCAGCCTTTGGATGCCTGAGGAAATGGGTGTTTAAAGATCGTGACGTTAGATCTGAAACCAAGCTCATAGTTTATCAAGCAGTTGTGATCCCCACCTTACTGTACGGAGCTGAGATATGGACAGCATATAGGAGACACCTCAAGACATTGGAGAAGTACCATCAACGCTGCCTGCGAATTCAGTGGGAAGACAGACACATCAACATTACAGTCCTCTCACAAGCAAACAGAATGAGCATCAAGGCGATGATCATCTGACATCAACTTTGCTGGGCTGGCCACATAGCCCAGATGTCTGACTCTAGGCTCCTGAAGCAAGCTGTGTCTTCCCAGCCCAGTCAAGAAGCACGCTCAAAAGGAGGGCAGAGAAAGCGCTTCAAGGACATCCTCAAGCCAACTTGAAAAAAAATTCAACATTGACATCAACTCATGGGAGACTACCATCTAGGACCACCCCAAATGGAGGAACAGCCTGCTGCAAGGATCTCAGTACTTTGAAATTGTACAACGACAACACGAGAGGGAAAAGAGGGAGCAGCAGAAAGAGCATGTTGTGGACCAAATCCAAACCCCAGAGCTATCTTTTCCACATGGAAACACATGCCTAAGTTACAACAGAATCTGTCAATCCTGGATTGGCTTCCTCAGCCATCTTCAGACCCATAAATAAGACAGTCATGGAAGACAGTTATCCTCATCTAAGAGGCATTGCCAAAGAAAAAGATTATTTAGAATGTATTAGTAATAAAGTCACTTCCTCAAAGTGAATTTACTGTACACCTTTCCTCTGCATAATTCTCTACTGGAACCAGTAGCCTGTGATAAACTCTGTATTCTTCCAGTCAATAATACAGATAGAACTATTCAGCTACTTCCATTCACTTCAACAGACTTTTTGCCAAAACTCGTGTTTTATGAGGGTCTTGCTATGGGACTGAGGCAGGCCTTTACCTTCTCTGAGGAGCAGACAAAAAAAAAAGATCCTTCCTGACAACTATATTTGACACAGTAAATAATTCAGACAGATGGGTGTGTTTAAAGTAAGATTTCCTCCTACATTCAGTCATTTTCTGACCTCTTTGGGGGCACAGAGCTTTATAATGGATGAAGCCTTCACCATTAATAAGCATTTACTCCATCGTTTCCTAAAGAGTCATTCATTGGATTAACAAAACAACAGTTACAGGCTAATAAAGGTTCTCTCTCAGCTCAGCTCAGGGGAAAGCATGTGTCCTTGTTAATGCCTTGAGGCAAAATGTTATTTAAACCACAATGTCAGAACTGGACACAAAGACTTTGACCTCTAATTGTGTCCAGAGAGTTCAAAAGCTGGAGAGTTCTCAAGAACGAGGGGGTTAGATTTCCTGAAGTGTTCGGTGACCACAATTAGGGCCAGATTTTCAAAGAGCTCAGCACCACCCTTCAGATCTTGTTATGGCCAGTTGGAGCTGCTGGAAGCTGAGGGCTTTTCAAAAGCATGCCTTGCTGTACATGCAAATTAAGGCTTTGAAAGTGATCTTTTGGGATCTGCAGCTAAAGCCACAAAGAGTTGATAGGTCAGGTATGCTACAATTTCCTAAATGATAGAGAATTAGCAACACTCCCATTTGTTATCAACTTAATTTGGAATGTTAAGTTTCAAAAGTCAGGATAGATAGTTCCTATAAAATAAGCACTGACTCATATTGGGATCCAAAATGCAAACCCAGCTACAGTATGTTCATAAGGTTTTTGATACTAAAGTACTTCACTCCACAAAACTGACTTCATCACTGAAATACAGCTGACCCAGGGAAAAATATGGCATGGATTGCAGAGCAACACTAAACGTATTTTAGGAAATAGAGCAAAGAATACTGTATTGTGCTGAAACTGAGGACAATATTAAGGTAGGAGGAACTTGATACCTAATTAGAATTTAGCCTAAATACTCTTATTCTCACTGAAACTACCATGGATAATTACTACAAGTGGTCAGGACTTTAATGTTACTTCATATGACAAAGGATACCTCAAACCTAGATGCATTTACCTCACACAAAGGCACTGGTACAATATAAGTGTGAAAGGAAACATACCGGGCGTATCTACATGAGACGCTTAATGGCAAATTAGCATAGTTTACTGTGAAGTAAGCACATGTGTCTACATGTGCACAGGCTCACTTCACATTAAATCTTTCTAATCCCAAGTAAATTTGCTACCTGCAAATACAAGTAGCAAATTACTTGGCATTAGTAATGGTGCCATAGCACTCATGTAGATACCTACCCAGAAGCCAAATCTGCTCCCAGTCAGCCTCCATCAGGGGATGGGAGATAGCTCCCTGCCCCTGGGAGCTGTAAGCTGCTGGGGTAGGATCTGCCATGGGAGTCTGGGTTGGGACTATGTTCCCCTACCATGGGAGCAGGGAGCTCCCTACTCCCAGATCACAATTGCAGAGTTGGGGGCTGAGAGATCCTTATCTCCCAGTCCTTGCTCCACCATTGTAATTGGGGAGCAGGGGGCTGGGAGACCCTTATCTCCAGGGATCTGGGTTTTCCATTTCCCAAGGAAAAACAGAGTAAACCACAGATTTTACCTTTTACCAGAGGCAAACGCGGATTTGCCATTTTACTGGAGAAACCTGTGAATTTTGCAGTTTTGCGATGAACCCTCTGCAGGCTGGCAGAGTTCCAGCCTGCAGGGAGCTGGGAGGAAGTGGGAGAAGGGTGGTCAGCCAGGGGGTGCCATATGCACGTATACGTAGCCTGGACAGCAACTCCCGCAGGTAAGGAGCAGGGCAGGATCGAGGCCCCTGTAGGGAGGGAGGGAGTTGAGCAGGGCTGGGGCTGCTGTCCAGCTGAGCAGTGCCTGGGGATTGGGGCCTAGGGCTCAGGGCTGCAATGCTTGGATGCAGGGCCCTGGTGGGGAGCAGAATGGGGCCATGGGTGGCTCATCTAGGGGGCTGGGGGCAGGGGTGTGTCCCTGCCACTGAGCACACTCCCAGGGGGACCCACGCCCCCCCCAGATCTGTGCACAGGGGGGACGCAGGGTGGGCTGCCTGCTGTGGGAAGTCTTAGCTCCATGATCACAGAGCTGGGTGGGGAACAAGCTCTCCAGCCCGCATTCTGCAATCACAGTTGTGATCATGGAGCAGGGGCTGGGAGATCCCTGCATAGAGAGAGTTCTCTGCCTAGCCTGGACCTAGCTGGGACCTGCTCCTGATCAGAACAATTCCCAGCCAGCCCCAGGCTGTGCAGGAAAGCATATGCATCCTGGAGGTGGCAGGGGACTGTCCTGTTTTGGGTAGTTCCCAGCCAGCTCCGGGGCTGCACATGCAGACTTCCCTGCTCAGCCTGGGGCTGGCCGTGAAGTGTTGCTGTCAGGGGCAGATCCCAACCCCATGCACTGATCAGGTGTTCAAGATATGTTCAAGGCTTAGAAAGAGCTGCAAGGAAGGGGCAGGTCCCAGCCCCCTGCCCCAATCTGCCTATGGGGTAGCTAGCAGCAAGGATTAGGGAGGGAGCACTGGGCCAGCTAGCTGCCCCACTGGTGGATTGAAACAGGGAGCTCGGACCTGCCCCTCCCCTGCAGCTCTTTTCAAGTCCCATGCTCCTGAATGGGGAGCCAGGGCCAGGAAGGCCAGGACATTGTCCCTACCCCAGCAGCAGGCAGCCCCCTAGGTCCAATTGACAGCTGTCTCCTGGCCAGGTGACTGGGTGCTTCCTGCCAGCCTCTGGGTTAGCACCCAGAGAGAGCCTGAACCTCCCCCTGGTGGCAGCAGTGGCACATTGCAGGGCTACAGGGAACTGGGAGCAAATTTGTTAATTTCCTCATGGGTAGATACCTACCCAAAAACCCTTACAGTGTAGTATTTTACTGCACAGTAAATCTAGGCTGGGGTAAATGCTTGTGTAGATGCACCTGCCCTCTACTGAGTTCCTCAACTACTTTCTGCAGCAACAGCTCTTCATGTGCAGTCTCCTGCCCATGTCCTCATTTTGTTGTTGCCCCTTTTTCAGATTTATCTTTTTCTTCTTTTAAAGGACCTCTTTAACTCACTTTTAAAACCTTCATCTGTATAGCTAAATCAAGCAACTTTATCTTTTGCTTAGAATTTTCTTTCATGTACAAAGGTGTTAGCCTCATATTATTTGTATTTGAAGGATGAGAGATTTTTTTTAACCTTTTCATACACAAATTTGAAGAATTGCAGGAAGATTTGTTGATTGGTTCCTTTCACTACACTGTTCATATCTGTAAACATGCAATGAATGAAATCTGGTTAGCCTCATGGCAGCAAGCACTAGGTGGGATTGATTCTTTTCTTGCTGCAGTGCTTTTTGTGTGGTTTGCAGATATGGAACAATTACACTTTATCCCAAAGGCAGACCATTAAAGACCAGGCATTACAAATATAAATCATACTTCATGTACTTTTCAGTTTCTAAGGTTTGCAAGAAAAGGCTAGGATAATTTCATCTCTCCTTACAGTTATTACAGTAAGACCACAAGGGATCACCTTCTAAAAGGCTTTAAATATTTCAGTCAATCCAGAATCTGTTCTTTACTCCCAATTTTGTTAACTGGAGTTGTGCCTCGCTGACAACAGCAGGGTGTATCAAATTATGGTCTATAGCCTAGCAGGATACTAAGATGGTAGATTTCCCCCCTAATGTCAAAGAGGAAGAACTGGGTATTGACATAAGAGAAGAGATTCAGACATTTGCGCATATATATCATTAGCAAGCTGTATCGAACTCATTGCAAATAATTACATTTAAAAGTCTGGCCTGCAATAAAATTCTTTGTGGGTCTGTGAACCTTGCAGAAGCAAAACAGATAGCTTTAGAGATGTTATTCTTCAGCTCATATTGAGGAAAACCCATATATAATAGCTAGGTTTTCTGAGGCTGGTAAATGTGGCCATGTTACAGCACATCATATAATCCACATTCATAGGTTTTGACAGTGAAAACAGTTACATTAATATGCCATAATTGTGAATACTTTATGGGCAATAATAGTCTATGGGTAATAACCAGTAGACCTGTAATCTTTGCATTCTGGAAGGTTCAGAAGTTTTACTTTATCTCTACCAGCTCCCCAGCAAATCCTTAGTCCCAAGCAAACAACATTTGAAAAGCTTTACTTTTCTATGATTTAATGAAAATGGAATATTTTCCACTGTGCCAGATGGTGTTTGTGAAGACTGGACATGCATAAGGTTCCTAATTAAAACATTAAACTTGGGGATGAAAAACAGCAGTTACACATTTTTTGATACCCAGATAGTGGATGTACAGGCAGGCTGCCTAACAGCCTTTTCAAGCGCACCCTCTCATAGATCCTTAGGGAGCACATAATAGCAAAAGCAGTTAATTTAAAGCTAATTGAGAAATCTCTTTCCTGTCTTCACACAATAAAACAGGGGGTCAGGCCTCAGCTGGCATTTGCACCCTGACAGGCAGAAAATGGCCGGAATCAGACGGCAAAAGCTGCCACCTCATTTTCACTTCACACAAACAAAGCTTTCCAACCCCTGCATGTTTATTGCTTTAATGGCAGCTCATCCCATAAATAAAAACTGCCAAAGGGAAGCTGCTGAAGCTAGTGAGAGAGAGCAGCAAACATCACAACAAACAGCAACCATACCTCACAGAATGGAGGCAGATAGTCACAGGGGTATAGGTTGTAGTTGCATTGGCCTAAGGACATGGGTAGACAAGGTTCTTTGGGTAAATGTGATATCTTTTATTAGACCAACTCAAATAGTTGGAAAAATTCTTCTTTGCAAGCTTAGAAATGCCCTTCGTCAGGCTGAGGAAGCATCTGCAGTTGGTGTGTGCTCTTTCTGGATGGAATGAATAGTAAAGAAGCCATCTAGTCATTCCATCCAGGAAGAGCACACGCCAACTGCAGATGCTTCCTCAGCCTGACGAAGGGCATTTCTAAGCTTGCAAAGAAGAATTTTTCCAACTATTTGAGTTGGTCTAATAAAAGATATCACATTTACCTGAAGAACCTTGTTGGCAATTAGTCACTGCATTCTAAGCCAGCCACCCACCCACTGAAGAAGCGTGGCTCCAGCTCCCGGTACCACAGCCTACTTTCCCAAAGGTGAAGGAATAACCAAATATCTAGGTAGTCCAGTTTCATGAGAAATTGGGTTTTATACTATGAATGCTATTCTCTTGAGCTTTCCCTATCATGAACATAGAGAACAACAATACCACTCTGATTTTCTTACTTCCTTTTAAGAAACATGTACTATGTTACTAAGTAGACAACAACAGAGAACACCAACTGACACCTGAACGTAGCACTATATTCTGGAAAAAATACTGTAGGAATCCACCTGCTGCACAGACAGAAAGACACCCCTGACTCCAGACAGTATCATAGGTGTACTGTGCACTTAGGAGCACAGTAATTACAGTCCCTTTAGTGGTTAGGTGCCAAAACAGCCTGGTCACAAAACAGTCCTGTCTTATCACCAGGGATCTGGGTTTTCCTGTTTCCCATGGAAAAACGGAGAAAACCACGGATTCCCTGTTTTTATTGGAGAAAATGCGGATTTCCCTTTTTAGCAGAGAAATCCGCAGATTCTCTGCTTTTGCAAAGAGCTCTTGCAGGCTGGAACAAGCCTGCAAGAGCTGATTGAAGAAAGGGTGGGAAATCCCCAGCCCTACTCAGAGGGGGAAGGAGAGGGGGGAGGGGGGAGGGCAGGGCCTGAGACTCAGAGGCAGCCAAGGCTGGGCTCAGGCTCACACTTGCCCTTCTCCCCTGGATCCTAGAGGTAAGTGGGGTTTGGGGGCTGGGGAAGGTGGCTGGGGGCTGAGGGAGTGGGGGGTGCTGCCAGCCCCAGGTGGCACACCACAGCCAGGTGAAGGACTGGGGGGTGAGGGCAGGGGTGCCCCTCTGCAGGGGGCTTTGGAGGTAAGCGATGTGGGGCACATGTCACCCAGCTGGCTACCCAGGGGAGGGGGAGGGGGAGTGAACCCGGTAACTGGTTGCTGCCTAAGGTTTCAAACTGGGAACTGTGACTTCTGATCCAGACCCTAACTGAATGAGCCCTGATATTATGTAACCATTCACTCTTAGGCTCCAGACAACCGTTCACTCTCTTGCCACCCTCCCAAAGTCTCTACTTGCTCCAGTGTGATACCTTCTCCTCATCCCAGCTTTGCCTTCCTGCAGTTCTAAATTCAGCA
>NW_005842124.1:2003378-2004402 GCF_000455745.1 Alligator sinensis
GGACCTTAGTCAACCATATGACTTAGGATGACTAAGTAGCCCGTGTGTTCTGAACTGTACTTTTTGGAAGCACGAGTGGATTCTGTAGTTCCAGTGGTCCTTCTCAGCCAATGGCAATTTACACAGACTAAAGAGCTGACATTAGAAGTTCTCTATGGAAGCACAGCTGGGGAAGGGGGAAGTACAGTTGGGGAAGTCAAGGGGAAATGGGAGGATTACCCAAGAAGTGCTGCAGAATCCATTGGGCCTGAAGAGTTTGAGTCCCAGAAGCGTAGTGTATTCCTCTGAGCAGTGAGGAATACACTACTTAGTTACGCAGACATCTGCCCAACTTTGCAAAGCCCTCTGGCATCTCCAGTGGACCTTTGAAGTTTGTATACCTCTGATGGGCCATTCCAGTGCATCTGCTTTACCTTTCCATAAATCCTTTTCCCCGTTTCAGAAATGGCCAGGGTCACCTTACCTCATTACTCTGTTTAGAACAAACGTCAAGTTTTTCTAACAAACCATTTTTAAAAGATGGTGGATTCTTCCCCTCCCCACTGCACACACATTAGTAGAGTTGTCAAATTATTAAGATATATTTATTAGGGGTGTGCAAAATGAGCTGTATTCAATTTGGATTCAGATTCAGCCCGAATCAGGGACAGTAATTCAATTAGTTGATTTGGATCACTCTCCCCGATTCGATTCAGCTGAATCCAGATCTGAAGATTCAACATTGATTTGGAGAATCAGAGATTCAGCCATAGACATAAGTGTTTTTTCTACATACCTCGAGGTACCAGGTGTGACTCGTGAACGCCGCAATACTGGCGCAAATGGAGCATCCCATGGGAGCATGGAGGGGCCCCCTGCATGCTCGGTAGTGAACCTGGAAGTGGACCAGAAGCACTTCCAGGTCTGCTGGGGAGTGCGCAGGGCCCACCCCCCTGCGCTCCCCTGTCTCAGTGATCGGCCATGGGGGGACCCTGGGTGCCACCCCAGACCCAGGAGGCTCCAGTTGCCAAGCCAGGGGTGTGTG
>NW_005842124.1:2004412-2011331 GCF_000455745.1 Alligator sinensis
CTGCATGCTCCCCGGTGGACCAGGAAGTGGACCGGAAGTGCTTCTGGTCCACTTCTGGGTCTGCTGCTGAGCACACACAGCAGCAGACTTGGAAGTGGACCAGAAGCACTTCCAGGTCCACCAGGGAGTGCGCTGTTGGCCTCCCTGTACCCCCATGGCTCAGCAACTGGTGTCTCCTGGGTCTGGGGGGCACCCGGGGTCTCCCTGCAGCTGATCAATGAGCTGGGAGGTACAGGGGGCCCCCCCTGTGCGCTCCCTGGTGGACCCAGAAGTGGACCAGAAGTACTTGTGATCTACTTCTAGGTTCACTGCTGAGCATGCAGGGGGCTCCCCCGCGCTCCTGTGGAATGCTCCATGCACCCCAGCATTCACAAGCCATGCCTGGTACCTCGAGGTACGTAGAAAAAACATTTAAAGTTTTGTCTATGTCCGAATTGCCGATTCTGCAAATCGGCAGTGAATCTTCAGATTCGGCTGAATTGGATCGGGGACAGTGATCTGAATCAATGAATTGAATCACTGTCCCCAATTTGGGCCAAATCTGAATCAAATAGGGCCCATTTTGCACACCCCTAATAGATAACACTGTTCACTCCAGCAGCAGAATATGGAAAACAATAACTAGTTCTGCTAATTTGCCAACAGTAAAATGTTTCTTTAAAATGAAAAAAAAAAAAGTCTCCATATTATGAACCGGGGCCTCAGCCCTGTTAATTGTAAATCAATGCAAATATTGAAGTAATTAGAAAAAGTCAGTTTACATCAGCTGTGGATCTGGCCCACAGATTCAAGCAGCCATTCCCTTCCCTCCGCCTGCTCTCCATATTACAATTCCAGATACTGGTAAGTTTTTTTATTTTGTAAAGGACCAACCTGAATATAAGTACTGAATTCTCTCTTCTTCCCAGACTGGTACATTGGTTCATATTACAGCGTTGCAGTAATAAGCAGTGATCTATAAATACACATTATTGCAGAAACTGTATTCCTATATAAATGCACTGTAAAATAGGCTTTAGCATATCACAACCATTGGGAAATTGAGTGAGAGCTAGAAGCAATATTATTTTTAAGGGAAAGTTTGTAAATCCCCAATAACATTATAAAAGGGATTTGCAGAGTTGTAGAAGCATTTGAACTCCTCCTCTAACAGAGGAAAGCGAATTAGCCATGAAAGCAATATCACAGACCTGAAAGAGAGCCCGCCTCACCAGAGCGCTGTGGAAATGAACAGTAACCTAATCTGCAGTGTGCAGAAATTGTGCGATTAGCTCAATCGAACACAAAGATTTAATTAAAAGACACACAGGCCAAACTGCAAAGTATGTATTATTCTGCTTTTGAAGAGCCTGTGAAAGAGAAGCTTTAAAAAGGAGGGTGGGAAAGGCAGCTGTCAGGAGTGCAAAGCCTGAGAATAGTGGAAGCTGTCAGTTAACTGCAGTGTCAAGCATTGAATACACCCAAGAGGAAGTTTGGGACACAAGAGAGGAGGTACTTGGGGTGGAAAAGGGCACCTGGATCGAAGGAGACTGATGAGTCTTAAGATTCATATAAGAACAATGCCATCAGCTGACTGATCCAGCTCTTTTTAGAGTAATGGAAAGATTCTCCTTTGATTGGAACAGGAGTGAAATCAGGCCCCACAGAAGCAAATGGATGAGAGTATCAGGAACAGCACTGTTCTAAAAAGAAAGGTGATGAAGGGTTATATTCTACTCTCAGCCACCGTACTAGTGCACTGAAGCCAATGGACTTGCATTGAAAGGAAACACCTGGCCCCATAATACAGTAATATGTTTTATTTGTGCATTTTGGAAGCATGAAAAAGTGAGATATCAATTCCTGCTAATCTCTTCTAATCTCTAAATTTATGAAGCCCCCGACTTGAACTTTGACATTAAGGTTCCAGTGATCACTATACATGCCATGTGAAGGAAAACAGATCATCATTTTGGTCAACATGCTATTATTTTATTAATTTAGAATGCTAAGTTCAGCAGAACACATTACTTTCTATGGGTTCAACTGTACTTAGGTGATTGACCCATCTGGGAGTAGTGCATAACCACGCCAGCCAACTAGGAAGTCTAGGCAGGCATTCTGCCACAGAAGCATGGTGTTTCTCCTGATTGGCCAGGAAACAGGTAAGACCATGTTCACAGCTACCCTACGAGGCAATGCAGCATCAAGTCCTTTCTGCAGCTAGCTAGCTTCGGCTAGTAACTGAGTAGGCCCATTTCCACATTGATTTTTTGTTACAGCTTGCACCAGTAGGGATAGTACTAGAGGATATTTTCTGCACAGGATGCATCAAGTGGAGAGGTGGTCTGCGCTATCCCTTCCTTGTATACTCATATAGGCCGTTTCCAGATGATGGCGTGCTGTGCCTCTTTTTTTGGTGTGGTTTTTTTTTTGATCCCTAGATTCCAGTGTGAGGCACTCGAGTAATATGGATGTCATCTGCGGGTCATGGGACACAGTATAGGGAAGGTCGGAGTCATGTATATAAGCCCTTGGCATCAGAGCAAGTAAGTGGGAAGCCTCCTGCCTTGTTACCATCTCTTAATTAATATCAACAAAGGCATGGCAGGTGAGGTAGGCGGGCGCTTAGCCCTAAGACAAGTGGGCAGGCCAATGATTTGACTGACCCTGGGATGGCCACTTGTTACAGTCTGACACGTCTACACTCCTCTGGACATGGCTGTAGAGGCCAAATACAATTTGAATGTAAAGGCTCTTGCGTATTCACATGGAATAATTATTCTAGAGGAATTTAGCTAAAAAAAACCCAACACAATTGTGTACCTACAGTACTAGTAACTATTTGGGAAAACAAACTAGCTGACAGGGCAGATTGGGATTTTTTTTTTGGGGGGTGTGGGGAATCACATACATATTTTGAGCTGAGAAGAACTAACTGCTCACATGTGGTATGTGTCCATATAAATTTGGCAGCACCAAGAACTAAGAGCTATGGGGAATGCAGTACCATATCTTGGTCTTATAATCAAAATATCTAAAGGACTGAATATTTAATCTATTTTTTCAGGGATGTGAACTGGATTTTTTTTTTTTTTACTATACTTGAAAATAAACATTTTTCCAGAGAGACAATATTTGAGAACAAGCAGGGTATCATTAATCTTGCTTTCTCCAATATATTGAATTACATCCATCAAGGAGTTCAATTTCTATTCTGCTGTGTTATTGACTTGTTATTACTTTCATTTGAACTATTCTTGCTACTTAAGTTTGGTGGACCCAAATGGTTCAGATTTTATTGTGCTGCATGGCTGTTAGGGCTTACCTCAAACAAAGGCTAGTGGTAAAACATATGTGCCTCTGTGTATGTAAATGAGAACTAAAAGAATGACAAATGAAAAATACTAGATCTTTTAAAAGACAACTCAGCAAAAGCCAGAGGGAGCTCATACTTATAATCAGCTATTAAAGGGGATGGGGCACCATGTGTCAAGCAGAAGAAATATGAAATGGGAATAAAATTAGAGTGTCAGCCTCTGAAAAGTAGCAGGCATATATGGGATAGGAGCAAAATTTATCTCTGCCTTGTGGGCATGGGCTATCTACAGGGAATCAGGAAATGCTGTTTCTGCCCTGCAAGTCCCAGCTCCTCTGGTTGTAGCTGGCAGTATGCCAAAGGGCAAGCTGTGTTCTGCAGGGATGCAGGAGGTACAGTCAGGCAGCAGGCTGTGCCATACTGCACCGGGCATTTTAATATGTGCCAATCTCTGGTTGCAAAGTCATGTTTTGGTGCTACATTCATCTTCTCTCCCCCTTTTCTTCTTCTTTCATTCTGTTCCAACAGTCACCTCCAGGCTAAGGCTCATCTCTCACATACATCAAAACAAAAATCCAACCCAAATGAGTTCAGTTTCAGGAGCTCTACTACTGGCTCATGTGCTTAAAGACATTTGGCAGCTTCATTGTGCAATTTTCTGTGGCTTTTTTCCCCTTTGAGATAAAGGCAGCCTTCCTACAAAGAACTGTATTCTAAGATGCAGGGCTGATGAATAATATAAGTTGTACAGATGGTACCATGTAGATTTTATTTCTCATAAAAAGGAATCAAGGTATTTCCAGGAATTCAGGCATGTATACAACCTATATTCATCCATCCATCTCCTGGTGCTCTAGTAACACTAACATGAATCTTGCCTGTTATATGGATATAAAGATTATTTTTTCTGTAAAAAAATTCCCTATCAGTCTAAAAAACCTAATTTCTTCTGTTTACTTTTAGATTTCTTGTTTGTAGCCCAGAAATCAAAGAAAGGGTTTTTTTTTTCCATTTGTAGACTGTGATTCATATAAAATGTTTGGCTATTTCCATCATCTTACCAGTAAAATAATTAATAAATACAAATGCTAGTACAATTCAAAAACAAGACCTCCTCTGCCCCTTTTTTTTCTGTTCAAGCTGAACAAGACACAACATAAGATGGAAAATGTCTTAGTGCAATGTGGTTGGCATTCCTCTCCACCAGCATGTCTGTTCTCCTCATATAGCATATGGCATTGTTTGGGTATGGATTTGGATTGGCCTCAAACCTGAACTCTTGCCTATCTCCAAACTGGGACTACAGTTTGACAAAGTCAGAATTTCTCTATCTATGCTTGTCAGAAACATCATGAAAATAACAGATTTTACAGTAACTACCATCTTCAACAGTTAAAAAAATCTCACAATATTTCCTCCATTTCAGGATAGCCATAAAACAGAGATTAAAAGTTGGGAAATTTCTCACTCAGAGCCAGCAATATTGCTTTGTGGGGAAAATAAGAAGAGAATCAAGATTTCAAATCTGGAGCTTGGGATTAGTCCGTTATAGAGAAAGATGGCACAAACACGATTAAGGAATGACTGGCTAGGCTAGGATGCACTGGGAGTCACAGTGGACCATAAACTGAATATCAGTCAATTGCATGCTCATGTTGCAAAAAAGGAGAGTAGCATACGGTTCTGTATGAATAGAAGTATCACCTGCAAATCAATAGAAGTTATTCTCCCACCCTATTCAGCACTGGTGGGTCCTTTTCTGAAGTACTATGTCCAGTCCTGGGCTCCTCACAAAAAACAAACAAACAAACAAAAAAACCCCCTAGAAAGTGTCCAGCAGAGAGTGATAAAAAGTATTCAAAATACAGTAAGCTTGACTTAAGTGGAAAGGCTGAAAAAACTAGGATTATTTAGTCAGGAGAAGAGGAGACTAAGGAGGCATTTGATACCTGGAGGGTGGTTATATGAAGGATGGAGATGGACAATTCTCTGTGGCTGCAGGAGACAGGACTTGGAGCAATGGTCTTAAAGTTATAGCAAGGGAAATGTAGGTTGGATATTAGGAAGGACTTGGTCACTATGAGGCTGGTTAAGCATTGGAATAGGCTACCCAGAGAAGCTGTGCAATCTCGATCCTTGGATATTTTTAAGTGCAGGTAGCAAACTCTAGACTGGGATGGTTTAGTCAGGAAGGCTCTTTCCTTGAGCAAGGGATTAGACTAGATGACCTCCTCAGGTCCCTTCCAACCCAACTATTCTATGATTCTATAAACAGCTATGAAGGTCAGAACCACATCTGACTTTTCCCAAAATTAAGTCTATTCAGGATTGCTTGCTATGGTTCAGGATAGCCTGAGAGAAGTGGGGAAAGGAATTCCAGAGAAAGAATAGAATTATAAGATTATACAAATGAGCATGTGTGCATGCACACATTTATTTTTATGAGGGTCTATGAAAATGAATAACATTTTTTATAGGACACTCATAAACCAGTTGAATAAGAATAACTATTTCTAGTACATTTGATAACCTTACGATTGATCAATTTAAAGCAATTTGCCAAAGAAATATTAACTGTCAGAAACACATATAACCAAGAGACTGATTCTTTTTTCCTCAATAGTTTTGAAAGAGAACTCTCCAGCATAAGTTCCAAGTTTCAGAAGAACGACTGCTACAAGATGTTGGTTGTATGACAGTGTCTGTGATTCTTTTTAGAAACTCCTGTTTTTTTATGTTTATACAAGTTTGGATTTAGGAAGAATGAAACCATGTTAGTTATTTTAACCAAAAGCCTTATGTCTTGATAATAATTTGGTTCCTTAATAACACTAAAAAGTGATTTCCTAGATGTTATCATAAAATGAATTGTGTTTCCTGCATATATGCTTAATGTTTGGTTTGATGACTGTCTTATTGACTGGCTATTGAACTCCTTTGTGTGTTGTTGGCTAAGTATCACTGGCTCCATTAGAAATGCTTTTGCCCTGGGCTAGCTGCCAATCTTAGAGACAATGTACTTTAGAAAAGGTCAAAATTACCAAAGGTTGATTGAGGGCATGTAGCCCTTAATTGAACTGAGGCACCAACTAGAAGGAAAATAAATGTTTGCTGAATTTCCTTCCAAAGGGTAGCTATCTGGTTAATGATGAATAAATGCATGAGAGAGGTGACAAGGTTCCTTGGGTGAATTTGATATCTTTTATTAGACCAACCCAAATAGTTGGAAAATAATTATCAAGCAAGCTTTCGGGTTCAAAAACCCTTCGTCAGGCTAAGGAGGTTCTAGCAGTTGGTGTGTGCTCTTCCTGGATGGAGTGAAAAGTAAAGAAGCCAGGGGCTGGGCTGGGGAGTCAGTTGCCAGGCAGATTATAATGTATCAAAAAATCCAATGTCTATGTTTAGTCCATGATCTCTAGTATCCAGGAGGTTGATGAAATGGAGCTCATAGGCTCATCTCTGGGAAGTGTTGTGTAAGTTTCCCTTGAGGATCAGGACTGAGAGATTGGAGAGAGAGTGGCCCTCCTGTGAGAAATGTGCCCCCACCAGTAATTGGGTATTTCTGTCTTTGATAGATTTCCGGTGTGCATTCATTCTGGTGCGCAGTTGTTGTTTGGTCTC
>NW_005842124.1:2012957-2016458 GCF_000455745.1 Alligator sinensis
TGAATGTTGTCAGAGGATGAGTTGTTGTTGGGAGTGGGTTCAGTTTGGTCGTGGAAATATTCTTTGAGGCACAGGCATCGGAGGAATTCTTCTAGTTCTCCACATTGAAGTATTTTATTAGGGTATTTTTCTGGACAGAAATTTAGGCCTTTAGAAAGGACAGATTTTTCAGTTTTGGTAAGTGTGTGTGTGGAGAGATTGATAATATTTGTGGGTTGGTTGCTGCTTTCAGTTTCATCGAGTCTGAGGCTGGAATGTTGTACGGTGTTGGTGTTGTTCCTCTGATGGTTGTTTTGTGGCTGGGGAGCTTGTTGTAATTTGTTCCATTTCTTCTTTTTATGTAGGATGAATGCTGTAGAAAGTTTTTCATAGTCTCTTTGTATCCACTGTATATTGTCAGGAAACATGCATGGATTTCTGTCTTTTAAGTTGCTGTAGCATATGGTGATTTCCTTCCTGAGTTGGTCTCTTTTGGAGTAGAGTAGGTGAAGTAGATGATTTCTAAATTTTCTCTGAAAATTCTTCTGCATAGCTGTGAAGCATATTTGGAGCTGCGTGTAGTAGTCAGGGGGTTGTAGATGTTCAGTCCTCAGGGAATTAAATTGTGTTTCTTGCAAAGGCTTAGAAAAAGATGTGTCGCTGTTGAGTTTGGCTTCTCTCTTTTTCATGTTGTACAGTTTCCATTTCAGACGGTTGAATTCGATGAGAGAGTTGACCCATTTACTACTGGGGCTGTGCGAAACAGCACCATTTCGTTTCAACTTCTGTTTTGATGTTTCAATGGGCCAGTGTTTCGTTTCAAGTTTCATTTGATTTCGAAACCACTGGTCCGTTTTGTTTCATTGAAACTGTTTTGGTGTTTCACCCATAGGCTGTAATGGGGAACCACGAAACTGCCTATACAACTTTGTTATTTCTTGCTTGATGTGGATGGAACTTGCAGGGACAGTAGCTCCTTCTGAGGGCATGAAGCCTGCCAAGTTTCAAGGACATAGATTTAGGGGTTTCTGGGGAACTGCACCACAGATTCTTGAAAGCAAAACTTATGTCACGTGTGTCTGTTAAGGCACAGCAGGGTGAAAACTGCAGGCATGCTACTGCCTGCTGAGGCAAGTTTCAAGGAGATAGGTGCAGGGGTTTCTGAGAAACTGCACCTCAGACTGCTGACAAGCAAAACTTATAACATGGGTGACAGAAAGCAGGGCAGTTCAAACAGTGCTGCCTTTTATGCTGTTTTTCCATCCCTCCCCCAGAGCACTGGGATTGTAAGGGACCTCAGGGAAGGATCACAGTCACTGGCCAGCGACACAGTCAATATCACAGCAGTCCTTCCCCCCTCTTCCCCGTCCCTCTCCTTACTTTCTGTTTCCCTGCAAGCAAGCCCTGCTTGAGTTTCAAAACTCGAAACATTTCAAAATGTTTCAACTGCCCTCGTTTCGTTTTGAGGCTGTTTCGAAACCCTTCATTTCAATTTTGCTGTTTCGCCCTTGAAACGAGTCAAAACAAAACAGCCGGCGAAATTTTGCACAGCCCTACTTACTACCAAGAATTTATGTCTTGTCACCTAAAGGGTCAAGTGATGGACAGAAAAGCCTAAGACAAAAAGTGGTCCATAAGAGTTGGTGAAAGTCATGACCTCAAGCTTACTACACCACACCACAACTGCATAGAGCCACCTCAGCATTCTCCTGGCCCAATATCCTCCAGCCCAGATCACTACACCCTCCTGCATTTCTCTGCAGGCCAGACTTATTGTTTCCCTGTGCAATTCTCCATGGATCAAGCTCTCTGCTCCTTGTGTGGATATCACCATGATGAGTATTTCTGCAATATCTCCCTTGTTGAGCCAGGGAGTTTCTTTCCCTTATGCAGAAGATCCAGGATCTTCTGCTAATTCCACCATCCATAAAGCCAGCCATACTGTCCTTGCTTTGGTTCCTAAGAATACATATCCCACACGTTTTTCTCCCTCCATTTTCACACAATCCACACTAACAACTATAAATAGACTTTAAGTCTGCAAAACAAAACAAGAGTCTGAATGAACTCACCATCTGAGGCTGTTAAAGTTGGCTATGTATCATCAACCCCATTAACAGATGGTGAAAGTGAGGCAGGAGAAGTTAAAGCCTCCTTTTTCAAAAAGTGACTTCTCATTTTGAATACTTCGTTTTATGGATATCCCACTGAGCTACCTCATGTCAGATTTTTAAAGGTGTTTGAGGCACTTAATTCCCAATGGGCCTTACAAGCGGATTTTTCAGCAGTTCGGAGTTCTTACAGCCCCTCTCTATCAACCTCTATCAGAATTGTTAGTGGCCATGACCTGTGAAATTCAGGGGCAGGATTCTTGTCTATCTAGAGCAGCCGTGGGCAAAATGGCAAATCTGGCTGGCGGCCAGACTCCATTTCCCAGCAGCTCCTGCCTACATTGCTGTGGCCAGTTTCCCTGGAGATCCCAGTAGCAGCAGTGCCATGATAGCACAGGGCCAGGATTTCCATGGAGACCAGCCCTAGCAGTTCTGACAGGGTCTGCAGCTGGGCAGGGAGCTGCTCCAGGGCTGGGATCTTCCAGCAGTGACAGCGTGGTCTGGAGCTGGGGCAGAGTTGTGATCCACTGCCCTCACACCTTGGGCAGGGGCAGGCAGACAACAGATCATGGCTCTGTCCTGGCTCCAGACCATGCTGTCACCACTGCAAGATCCCATTCTTGGCCCCGGAGCAGCTCCCTGTCCAGCCGCACATCCTGCCAGCACTGCTGGGACTGGTCTCCATGAAAACCCTGGCCCCAAGCCATCACAGTGCTGCTACTACTAGGGTTTCCATGGAACCAGGCACAGCAATGTGGGCAGGGGCTGCTGGGAAATGGAGTCTGTCATGGGCCCAATCTGGCCCGCTGGTTAGACTGTGTCTGCCCCTGATCCATAACCATCTGTGGCCCTAGTTGCCTAAGTGTGATTCTGGTCAACACTGTTCAAGTCCCTGAAAAACCATATAGCATCTATTTTTGTAACACACTGGGCACATCTACGCAAGCACTTTAATGCACAGTAGGTTATTTTACTGCATATTAAAGCTTTGCATTAAAAAAAAAAAATGCTATTATGCTAATGCACAGTAAAATAGGCTACCGCACATTAAACATCATCTAAAAAGGGAGCACTTTCAGTAGTGTACATTTGGGAAGCCTAATACACATTTATGTAGTACCTCTTATTGGAGGTACTAAATTTAATGTGCATTAGGAAAAGTGCATTAATGCACATGTAGATGCACCCACTGTTGTCTTGCCTTAAGGCTGAGTCACAAAAAGCAGCAAGGATGAGAAAGACCCATCCACCTTTTGTATTAAAAGATTAATAGCAACTCAAGCAGGGTGGAATGGTATTTCACTTTAGGTACCTATGACAGGAGGCCTTCCTGGGGCTAGATCTCGAGTTAGCCCACCCACCTGCCTACGGCAGTCTGCTCTGACTCACCTGCCGTGACTGGAATGGTATT
>NW_005842124.1:2016532-2021330 GCF_000455745.1 Alligator sinensis
CATGGCCCATGCCTCGTAGATGGCATCCAGATTGGTATTGCTCCCCGGTCTGGGGCTGGAGCAAGCCAAGTCCTTTGTTGGCCTCTTTCAAACACACTGCCCCCTCTCACAAGGGCCTCTTGCACTCTGCCTATTACTGGGTCACTCTCTACTGCCCTTGCTCCACTTGAGTGACCCCTTTGGACCTTTGAGCTTTGCTACTCACTCTCTGGCACTACCATGCAGCAACTTCAGATCCCACAAGTTCACCTACTCTACGTGTCATCACCTTGTGCTGATGCTGGGCAGCTTCTGTCCCAAGCCCCTCACTGGGTAACTGGTTTCATGCCGTCACATTTAGGGTTGGCCCATATACCACCCTTCAAGCCACCCTTGCAGCCCTACTTGGTGTGCCCCTGGTGCAGCCCTTCAAGACACCCTTGCAGCCCTACTCTGCACCCCACTAGCGTAGTCTTCAGGTGCCCTGCTGTACCCTACTCTATGTGGGCCTGCACACTGGCTCCCTCTGAGGTCTCTGAGGTCTCACACCCCTGTTGGGCTCAGGTGTTCCTTTATACACGTGCCTGGCCCCTACCATAACTCTCTATGCTGCCCACCAGATGGTGGGGGCTGGGGTTAAGGTGCCCCTGGGGAGGTAACTGGCCTAGCATTTCTTAGGGGCTGTTCCACCACAAACAGCCCCACCAGGCCACCCTTTCCAGGCAGGGTACAGTTTCAGGTTATGCCCAGGACCAGGAGCCTCCTGCCATCCCCATAGCTCCTGCCCTTACCTCCAAGCTGTTCCTTGAGCAGTAACTCAGCTGGATGATATTACTCCTTTTACAGCTGGCAGCAAACTTTCCCGCTTGGTGCAGAGGGCTGGGCCTGATGATTTTCCAAGGTCCCTTCTAGCCTTGCAATCTATGAAACTGCTGCCTCAGCCTGTGAAAATTGGGTCCTAAAATGGCTGCCCTAATCAAGCACCTGCTGGCTGACTGCCTCCAGCCCTTAAAGAGGTAGGCACCCAATGGTGCACAGCCACAGTGCCTAAATTCATTTACATGCCTAATAGGTGGAATATAATCTGGTCCCTAGAGGCACACTGACATTAGATGTTTACTGTGCAGTTGATGAATTAGCTGTGCAGTAAAGATCTTGCACCTACACGTGCGCAGTTATTAGGCTGGAGTAAACTAATTAACTCCTCAGCAGGATAGTACTTGTAAATACAAGTACTTGTAACTCCACAGCACTGCATGTGTAGCTGCTGCCCAAGCTGGCTGGGGCATGAAGGTGCTTCAGTGCAGGGACTGTCTGCTAGCTAGATCCACACTGAAGCTCCCCACCCAACCCCTCCTCAGTATGTTGAGCTAGGGGGAGCATTTCAGGGCTGGAAGGCTGACTCCTGGAGCACCCTACCAGCTGAGGCTGCTCTGACCTGGCTCTATATGAAGTACATGAATAAACTCCCGAGCTGATTGCTCTGGACTTAATTGCTCCCAGACACATTCACTCAGGAGCAAAATACCCTGGAGCAATAAGCTCAGGAGTTTATTCATGTGAACTAATTGCACATGTAATCATGCCCTAGGTGTTTCAAATTGGACATTCAAAAACTGGATGTTCAAATATACTGAAACGTAATATTACAGACTTTTTTTCATTCCACCGTGTTCTGACTGAGATCTCACAATTCCTTGTTTTCTACTCCCCTGATGAAGGTGCTAGATAATGCTGCCTTTGAATGTCTTATTGGATTACAGTTACTTCATTTACCCATGGGTATTTCTACCTGTTTTATCTTAAACATCAATCCAAGTCACTCTATGGCAAATACCAAAGTGTTATGTCAAGACAAAGCACGTAGGGAAGGTTTGGCTTTCAGGACCATACTTTACTGAAAATGTATTTTCAATTAAAAACACTCCTTCCTTACATCTTACCTTCATACTTCATCAGATGTGGTTTCCAGGGTACAATTTCACTCACCCCCTTACAAATGATTCCCATTTTCAGCTACAGAAAGATTTCAGTGGCATGTTAAAAAATCAGATCATTTAATAGATTATTTCTTCTGACCTTTTTATTTCATTGCGCCTATCCTCAGCCCTATGATTTTCCATTACCAGCTTGGGTAGTTGTTTCACACTCTGTTGGATCACTTAAGAATGGATAGAAGACTGCAGTTAACTTGAAAAAGAAGTTAAAGCAGATGCCTGCTTAATTATACAGTCCACAAAACAAAGGTTAATTATAAAAGAACAAGCTGAGCTTTGGTTCAGATGAGCCAGAAGGATCCCCAGTAAATCTGTGGATAATCTCATCATTTCAAGGATAGAGGCATTATATGGTAGAACACCACTGTGAGCCAATTTGCCAATTGTGAACAAATGCTGGTTTTTCTATGCACACACTGAAGCAGTTTTCAGATATGTTTCATGGTTCTAATTCAGTCTAATTCCAGTTTGAATTCTGCTATTTGTGCTCCCTTTCACTCAAAGTTTTTAAAAGAAAATTGTAGTTCTTTCTAAAAATATTTAAGCAGACCTTAGCCACCTTATTCTAAAATTACAATACAAAATCCATGCTCAGCAACTGCTTTGACGTAAATTGTGTCTTCTGCACAGGCCCTGAGCTGAATCTGTCTCAGCAGCTAGCTCCCACCTTAGCCTGGTTCAGAAACTAGGTGGAACAACTCCAAAGTCTCCCAAGAGACCTGATCCAGTAGGCATGCTCTGTGGCCACACAGCACATGCTGATGGCATTGAGTTCAGCACAAAAAACACAGTAGCCATTGTTACTTTCATCCAAAGACATGGATGGAGGAGGAGCCATTGCTCTCCCCCAATTTTTATGTGGTTCTAATGGTTACAGCATTTGCTCAGGAAGTAGGAAACCTAGGTCCAAGACCCTCCTCAGCTTGAGGGAATTCAAACTACCACTTACTTGGAGAATGTCCTAACAACTAGACAACATGGTAAACTAGTTAAGGTAGGGGGAAGAGGAGCAGGGGAAAGAGGAGAGAGGTTACTCTTCATCATTCCTGTTGAAACTGGGCCACTGGACAACCAAGAATGCAAGCATAATTGGGACATAAGCTTGTGGTTAGGCATTTGCCTGGGGGTGGGGGCTCTGGGTTCCCCATTCTTACTCTCAGAATGATTCCTTTGGCTATTTTAGCCAATGAACATTTCTGCATTTCACATGATTAAACAATTAAGTGACCCAGGATCCAGGACCCAGCCAGGCTTTTCTGGAGATCTGAATAAAATAGCGCTGCTCCTCATCAGGAGCAGAGGCTCAGATCAAATCTGGGGCCTGCTCCCTTTCAAGGCAGCATCCATCTCACAGTATCTGCCTTGCTGTCTTCCTCCTGACCCCCATGTATCTGCCTTTCTTGAATGTCTAGTGGGTTAGCTTCTAGAATAACACTGAAGAGGGGTCTGGCCAATGCCTAGCCTGTGGCCTGGTGGTTAGAGCACTTCTGGGAAGCAGAATATAATGATTCAAATCTTTTTTGGGCAGTAGGGCTATAATCTGGCCTTTTCATTTCAGTTATTGACAGGGTTCGAATTACACTCCAACCAGGGGGTGGGGGTCTGCAGCAGTGGCAGCCAGAAGCTGGAAGGAGCTGTCACTGCCACTGCTGCCACCTGAGCTGCTTAGAGGGGCATGGGGTGGGCTGATGACTCTCATCTCTTATGGGCGGGGGCTCTTGTCTCTTATGGGGGGTTCCCTGCCCCGTTATTTTCATCCCTGGTTATTGATTTGGTTTCCTATGAGCAGTAACTAGGTCTGAAAGGGAAAAAGAGAAAATAATTTAAGTTGTTTTTGTAACTCCCTGAACAAGAGGGAAAAGAGCCTCTTACACTCTGACCCTCTTTCTTGGTATACAACAGTGATAATCAATACATCCACACTTCAGCTCATTCTTACATTCTCTGTACTATGGCTCTGGTATCATTCAACATAGGGTATATTTTTGGGGGTTTAGCTTTGAAACATAAAAACTGGGTTGAAATCAGGATAAAAGGAAGAAAAGGAAAAAAATCAGTTTAAATTGGGGAAAAATAGAGAGGGAGGGAGGGAGGGAGTAAGGCTGGGACTAGGGAAGGAGTGGGGGGAGGGGCGCCGCTCCCAGGGCTGCAGCAAGGAGCAAAGCAGGGGGAGCTGTCAATGGGTGCGGGGTGTGGGGATGCAGTTCTTGCTGCTATGCTCCCCCCAAGAGGGCTACAGGCTGTGGGGCCTGTGCTGGGCTCTTCCTGGGAGGCACGTGCCCCCAGATCAGTGGCAGAAAGCACATGGCTCTGTGCCCTGCCTTTCTTCTCTGGCTGCGTTCGTGCCCCTCTCCCCTGCAGCAGCAGCCTGCTACTGGGCTGCCCTGGTGTTTGGGGGGAGTGGTGCATGGCCGGGTGTGGAGAGGGGGACACCTGACCCTGGCACTGGCACCTCCCACCCCATCCTACCTGGGGTCAGAGCTGCCCCCAGGCAGTGGTTGCAGCCCTGCGGGCTTGTGCAGAGTATTTGGGTGCAGTGCCTGCTGCAGGGAGCGGGGCCAGGTTCTCCTGCCTGCACCCCCCCGATGGAGCTGTCAGCTCCCAGTGCCCAGGGCAGGTCCGAAGCCAAAGCTGCCAGGGTGCAGCTCAGACCCGCCTGCTCTGGGAGTGATTCCCACAGCCCATCCCACCCCACCTGGGGTCAGAGCCAGGAGCCCTGCGCCCCCAGGCAGCAGCTCAAGCCCCCCTCCCCTGGCCTCCATGTGGCCACTGCCACCCACTCCACATGTGGCTGGCCCCCTGGCCCCCCCCCCCCCCCCCCC
>NW_005842124.1:2021361-2033667 GCF_000455745.1 Alligator sinensis
TGCCTCATGTAACTGTCACAGCGGCACTTTTAGCTTACTAGCACCATCTGTTTTTCAGCTCAAATCCCTGTTAACCGGCATGAGTGCGGAATGGGCAATTCCGGTTAACAGATTTGAACTGAAAAACGGGTGTAAATCAGTAAAAACTGGATGACTTTAAAAAAGCAGGGAATTAATGTGTGAAAATCAGTAAAAACTGAGAATGTGGAACACCATCAATGCAGTACAGTTACCTGGAGTGAAACTGTTAGATCTGAAACACAGCACACTGTTGATTGTCCATGTCATAGTATCATAGTATCATAGTAGCTAGGGTCAGGAGGGACCTGATCAGATCATCTAGCCTGACCCGCTGTCACAGGCAGGAATGGATGCTGGGTTCACAAGACCTCAGACAGGTGATCATCCAACCTCCTCTTGAATTTGCCCAAGGTAGGGGCGAGGACCACTTCCCTGGGAATTTGGTTCCAGATTTTGGCCAAGGGCGATACAATGGCACTGAGTTGTTTCTGCTCATTTAGGTCCTGCTTCAGCAAGGTACTTAACTGCATGTGTAATTTTAAGCACCAAAGTCACCCCATTGTATTGGAATATTATGTAGGAAGAATCATGTAGGAAATCATGTAGGAAAGCTCATAGACTGATCTCATAGATTGAGTCCAAATCTTGATTTCTAAGCAAAAGCTTGAATGGCAATGCTATTCATAGGTCTACTCATATATGTGTTAGGCATGCAGTTAAGTACCTTGAATCAAGTTTTATAGCCTGACCTTTCCCTCAACTTCATCAATATAGGAACTAGCCATTAGACCCTGACCCAGGTTCTATGAAAAGATTTATTGGATTCAGTAGGCTCTGGCTCAGGTGCTTAGGTCTGGATCTTACAAACAGCCAAACTACTTCAGCTTATATGGTGGTCAATAGAAGTTCAGACATCTCTCCGCACCTGGGTGGATTGCAGTGTTTTGAACCCCAGTGTTCAGAATGATGATTACCTGAAAGAGTCCTTAGCAGCCTGTCTGCACTGTCTCCATGGCACACCCAAGAACGCCTCCATGAAGCATGTTCCCCCTTCCCTGCTCAGGGCACCCAAATCCCAGAGGTGAAACAATGTACTTGTCTTGGACCATCCTTGAGCCCATGCCAATAAGCACACCTAAAACAGAGTCTATGACCAGCTTTGGGTGTACATCAAGGGCTTCTGCTTCATTTTCTGGAGTTATCATGCAATGGATGGGGCACATTTCATAATGGAACTACCATGGAGGTAGAGGGGTGGGAAATGTCAGGCAATGGAGGGAAGAGATGTTACTCCCTACAAGTAATACACTAATCATAGAACTAGATGTCATTCATTGCTGGTCTGTATACACATATGTTGAGACTTTATTTCTGCATGTGGATGAACTAACAAGTCTACTTTAAAAGAGGAAAAAAACCAACCCCACACTGTACAAAATGTTTTGGGCCTCTCTACATTAGATTAGAGACTCGCCCCAGGGAACAGGTAGAAAGCACAAAGCAACCTGCAAGCAGAAATGCAAAATGCTGCTGGAATCACTCCTTTCTGAAGCAGAGTTTCTGGTGGTCACAGCATTGTCCTGTCCCAATATCTGTTCCATACTGCTTTAAGTTGGCTGCTTTAGGCTAAGGTCACATTGTGGTATCAATTACTTGCTACTACCTGGAAAATTTAATTTCATGCCCTGCAGTAGGTCTGCTTTCTTCTCTTCTATGATTGGCAAGTGTTCCCCTGTTGGTAACTAGAATACCTCATTTACTTGAAGTGATTAAAAGCCAGAAGCTCACTGTTGCTGAATGGCAGCTTTAGATTGGTAGCATTACCAGGAGAGCTGCTGCACTAATGAATTTAGGTGAATAGAATAAAAGCTATTTCTGGCCCTCTTCATAACCATTTAAAAATATTGTGTTGTCTGCGATTTGTAGTCATGTCAATCTGCTCTCTGTTGTCAGATTGGTGTTTAGGTTAAAACCATAGGAAATTAGTGAGCAAAGCAAGCCTCTATTTTTAGACAGCAGGATATCAAAGTAACTGAAGTCTGGTTAAAGCTACTTATTTTTCCACTTAAAAATGGACTTTTGTATTAAATAAACCAATACTTCACATCTTCTCCATCTCTCCTGCCTCTGACTACAAGCAGCTTCTTATAGCTTGGAGCATGAAATGTATTTTAAGAGGCCCACCTTATTGCTGATTGCAAGAACCAGTGGCCATGTCTACACGAGATGCTGACTGTGAAGTAGCTCGTTACTACTGTGCAGTAGTGTTGCATGACACGAAGCATGAAGTGATACTACTGCACATTACTAACAAGCTACTGCACAGTAGTAACAAGCTACTGCGCAGTCAGCATCATGAAAGAGCCATTCTGGGATGCATACTTTTGTATGCAAATACTAAATGACTGCACAGTAACAACTGATTCATAAAGCTGGTCTTTCTATTACTCCCAGGAACTACCTTCTTCCTATGGGATAAGTATTGCCATAGATTTTTAGGTAGAACTAATTGATTTAAATGGTGATTTCTATTTACAGTTGTTTATACAATATTGCCTGGAGATAGGGATTACAAAATAATCCAATCTGATCCTTTTTTGCATGAATAGTAGATTTGGATTTATACTTCTCAAAATCTAGTATGCAAGTTTTGATGTATGAAAATTTATTTCAACTCCAGAATAGGCAAAGTATTTGTGGGGATTCATCTATACGGGTGAATAAGAGGAATCCCTCCCCTCCATACCCCCTACCAACACAAAAAGTAAACTGGCCACAATTACTAATAGGATTTCTCAGGAGATGGAAAGCACACACAGCACTGTCCAAAACAGAAGGGTCCAGATTCCATTATCTTTACATTGGGCATGTCTACACATGTTTTTATGCACGCCTAAACTTAATGTGCATTTGCTTAATGCGCATTAAGGCAATTTAGGTGCATGTCTACATGTGCACATGCTAAGGCACATTAATGTAGTGTGTGGACTGACTTTGGACTAGAGTCAGTCCCCAGTCAGTCGACATATGCAGCGTTAATGCACCTTAGCATGTCTATACATGCATTAATGTGCTTTAGCTATTCACACCTAAATTTGATATCTGCTTTTGTAGGTATGAAAATTTAGGCATGAATAGCCTAAAATTGCAATATTTAAGGCACATTAAGGTTGCACCTGTGTAGACCTGAGCCCTTAATGTGTCTTAAAAATTGCTAATGCGCCTTAACTCGGCACATTCAGACGTGTCCATTGAGTCATATTTTACTCCATGAATAGTGCCAGTAATTGAAATAGAATTACTGAAAGGGTATTGTAACATAATTAAGGAAAAGCAAAATCTAGCCCACGTCTGGTCTCCTGAATTTGAGGGCTCTAAATAGCATTAGTGGAGGTCATGTGCATACTGTTAGGGGTACTGACAGTTTTTGCTGTTGTCAGTGTATTCAGTACTACAGAAAAGAATAATTTTACTTAACGGGGAATATATACTTGCCCTGGCAGTTTACAGTACGGGAACCTGATCCAAAGCTCATTAAAATCATTGGAATATTGCGCACTGATCCCAGTGAGCCTTGCAGTAGGTCCTAGGGTTCCCACCTGGAAGTCCTTACTGCTCCCTTGTTCAGACAGAACTCTGACAGGAGAGTGGAATCAAAGCTCACACTTACCTATTTTTATTTAACAAAAAAGGTGTAGCAATTGCGAAGGCACCATGTTGACAGCATAACCACCCATAAGGTTTTCCCTTTAGCCATGAAGCAAGGATGGCATGAAGTGATAAAATAGTCTAAGCTTCACAGATTTTCTCCATACCACTGAGATCGCTAGTGATGATGCCTTAACAGTGCCTTTTATATTGTAAACACAAGTTTTTTAGAAAAGGGAATGTGTCCCTCAATTTATTTTTCATATGTCAGTAATCCAGAGGGAATTAGATGCTTAGGTGGTACAAGGCACCATGTCTCCACTGAAAGTTGCATTGTGCTCAGCACTTCTGCTAACCAGCCACACATTTAGGTTCCTATTTGTGGTCTTAGGAGACTAACTGTAGGCATTTAGTTTTGAAAATCTTGGCCAGAAATCTCCACCCTAGAACCTTGGAGCTGCACCAAGGCAGCTAATACACAGCTTCAGGGGAAGCATAACAAACACAGCTTTGTATTCTTGCATTAAATAAATCAATTTAGTGGCCATGCCCTAACAATTGCCTAATTGCCTGCAATTGTCTCTTTCGGTACTAATGGGGAGAGAACCATCGCTGTACTCTATGATACTTAGGGGAATAGCTTCTTGCTCCGCACTCCCATGTGGCAGAAATATGGAACTTTCTATAGATTCAGGATTTCAGACAGGCATGAGACTTAATTTTTTATGGCTGACTGTAACAGGCAGCCAGAGGTTTCTTGTTACTTTATGAGAAGGTAGCAAGCTAAGCTGGCTGTGTGGGGCTGCAGCAGCAGGAGCACAGGCTGGCCCTTAATTAAAAAGGGGAAACTCCTGTGTGTGGCTGGGGAGCCACATGGCAGAAAGGGGGCAGGGCCATGAGGCACATAAACCCAGAGCTTCAGCCAGAAGGTACAGTCAGATCTTGCGTGCTGCAGGGAGAGGGGCTCCTTGGGGAACCTGACTGCAGAAAGGAGGCTGAGAAACACCCTCAGAATCAACTTGTGAGAGTGAGCCTAGCACTGGAAACTATAGCTTGGGTAGGGCATTGACTCAGAGCAGGGAAGGACTTTTTGGCCACCTCTACATGTGCACTTTACTGCAAGAGTAGACTAACTTGCTGCACAGTAAAGCTTCGCTGTCTACACATGCAGTGCTACTAGGCTACAATAAATTAATTTATGCTTCAATATGATAGTTCTGTCAGGGACAGAGAAATTTACTGTGATTAAACGCATGTGTAGATGCTGACTGCAGGTGTAAATTGCACCCAGTTAGCACAGCCAGTGGGGAGCCAGACTCCTGCCTGCCATCTAGCCATACAGCTCCATGTGCAGCACCCTTGTGCCCCAGTCAGCCTCTCTGCCACCTGATGCTACTGACTGGAGCCTGGGACTCACAACCCCCGTGCCTCTGCCAGCCCAGAGCTGCTCCCTGGACACCAGACCATACTGCCGCTGCCAGCTGCAGCCCCACACCACCACCTGCTTCCTGGGCCTGCCCCGAGTCTGCTGCCAACCGCCGTCATCTACCAGAGCTGCCTCAACCCCACGACTGCCCACGGAGCCTGCCTCCAGCTGCCACCATGTCAGGCCCCACGCCTGCTGACACCCAAGGACGGGGGCCGAACTGGACGCATGAGGAGACCTCTGACCTCATTGCCATCTGGGGGGACGTTGAGGTCCAACGGCAATTTGCCTGTGCTACCAGGGCCAATGCCCATGTGTTCGAAGACATGGCCCGGAGGATGCAAAAGCGTGGTCACCGGAGGTCTGGCCACCAGTGCCGGGTGAAGGCCAAGGCCCTGAGGGCACAATATCTCCGCATTCGGGACCATAATAGGCAGCCTGGGGCTGCCCCTAGAACCATGCCCTTCCTCCGTGAGCTTGAGAGGATCCTGGTCCCCATGGATCCTGGTGAGGCTCCTCACGTGTTCTGCAGCACAGGTGGGCTGAAGGAGCCCATGCCAGGGGCCCCAGACCAGGAGGACTCTCCAGGTGAGGGCACCTCGGGGCTCCCACATCAGGTCCTGGTGTGCTCCTCACTCTCAGTCTCACCTGGCAACTCAGGCAGCCCAGGTCACCACCTGCCCCGGCTATTCCACAAGCGGCCCACCTGCAGGGAGGAGAGGGCAGGGATGTCCACTGTGGATATCAGCTCCAGCTCATCACAAGAGGGGACCACTGCTCAGCCAGCTACCCACTGTGCCTCACTGTCCCAGGATGCATCAGCCAGCCGGACCTCATCTCCACGGCCAAGGATATCATCCGACTGCCAGGAATGGCTGCCACACCCTCCCGGTAAGCCTTGCATAAGGAGGAGGTCTGGGGGGAAGGGAGTGCTGCATTCATCTGTGCAGTTCACCCACTCACCCGCAGCCTACATGTCTGAAGCCAGGGGCCCCACATTGGGGGTGGGGGCCCCTCCCTTCCTTTCGACTCCCCTGTGCCTGGCCAAGCTCGCTCCCATCCACCAGAGTTGCCCCCCTAATGTGTAGGGAGGCAAGACTTTATTGAGCACCCAGTGTGCTCCCAGCTGGGCATCTAGGAGCCCATCACATGAGGAGAAACTTGTCAAAGGCAGCGGTGATCTTCTTGGTTGCAGTGGTTAGACACTCATAGCATACGCAGAAGGAGGAACCAATCATAGCCTAGTCTGGGTAGGGTATGGGGAAGGCAGGCTGCCTGGGTCTCTGTCTGCACATGACCCCCAAACTGAGGGCAGGTGGTGCACAGCCCCTCTGTACACTGCATGCTATTTTTGGAATGTTGCAAACTCTACAACTAGTCCCTCTGTCTTTGCTTTGTAGCACCAGCTGCTGGACATGGGGGAGAACCACCCGGCAGTAGTGGAGATGAGGCCACAAGGACACCTGCAGCTTCTGCAGGTGCACTCCAGATGCGCCAGCTCCGTCAGCACCAGAGCCAGAATTGGACAGCTCTCCTTGAACGGCTGGTCACCATCTCCGAGGAGTGGCTTGAAGAGACTCGAACCTGGCACCGCCGCTGGCTCCATGAGTTTCGCAGGATGTGGCAGGCCATGGAGCAGTCAGACCGTGAAGACCATGAGGCATGGCGGGCAGAGAGTGAGGTGCTCCACACCCTCCTGCAGAGGCTGGTGGGGACCCAAGAGGACCAGCATGATCTAATGTGATGGGCTGTGGCCACCGCTGAGGACAACCAGCACATCAAAGACTCTGTGCTGGCCTTGGTGGTGTTTGGTGTCATGCCCAACATCCAGGTCCTGGCACCAGCCCTGGCTGCCCCTTGACAGCTGCCTGCAGGCCTACCTTGGGACCCCCAGTGGGTATGGCGGCAGTTGCAGTGCCACCTGCAGTGGGCTGGGCCCCCAGCCTGTGCACCAGCTTCTGGTTCTCCAGACCCCCTGCTTCACCCACTGTCCTCTGTTCGCCCTGGCTCCATGCAGCCCCTGAGCGGGAGGTGGGCATGGCAGGGCTGGCTCCCCACAGGGGCCCTGCTGGTCCCAGCCTCATGGAAGAGTGGAGTGAGCAGGCTGGACAGTGCCTGCCTTCATCCCCCAGGCCAGCCCCTGTCCCACCACAATTGCTGTGAGACCCAGAACTTAGATGCTGGTGGCTGTGGTGGGGGGCACTGGGCACCTTCCTCCAGGCTCCACACCCTTGGTGCCTCCTCCCCACTGTTCCCCCCTGACCCTTGTAAATAGACGCCTGTAAATAATTCCACATGGGTGAGGGTGTTTTAATGGTGGTGTGCATTGGGGCTGAGGGATGGCTGTTGTTGGGAGGGAGGGAAGGAGGGGGGGTCTGTTGGTATGTTGGAGATGGAAATAAAGTTTGGGGCTTATTGAAAACTGTCCACAGTGTACATGTTCTTGTTGTTGCAGTGTGGGCTTGGCATTTGTAGGCAGCTGCCCAGGCACCCTACTCTGCAGGTTGGTGGAGGAGGTGGTCTGTGAGCATCTCGCAGCTCTGGTGCTCTGGCCACCATTGCTGGATGGAGGGCAAGGAGCATCTATGGTACGCCGGGCACAGGCTCTCATCCTGGAGGGCTGTGTCAGCAGGCTCCAGACTGCTCAGGGCCAGAGAAGCATGTGGCTGGGGAACAAAGCACAGGGCAAAGAGCGGGCCTGGCACCCAAGTGGCTGTGGCTGGCTGCAGGCAGCTGCAACTAGACTTTGTAGCTCCCCCAGGCTGCTGTGGCAGGGCAAAGCAGGGAAGCGGGCTTCCTGGTGTAAACTGATGCTGTCCCAGGTGCACATGTAGATGTTGTACCCGGGAATAGTTTACTCTGGCTCAAACTGCTCTGAAATTTATTGCTTTGCATTAATTGCACGTGCAGATGCATCCTGTAGAAGCAGTCTGCTGATGCTTTGGTTATGCTGACGCATGTGCGTTTTGCAGAGGAGGATAAGATGTGCCTGTAGGGGGTGGAAAGGAGACTACAGGAGTGCCTGAGGAGCGCACTACGTTTTGAGCCTTGCCAAGGGCAGGGGTGCAAGGCACAGAAAGGCTGAGGCTGAGTGGGCTGGAGCCAGAGCCCACAGGGGGTGATGCAGGCAGTCTGAGGCTGATAGGATATTGAGACTGAAAGGGCCAGGCCACAGTCAGTGGGCCTAGACTACTGTTCTGCAGCTGGAGTAACCTGTAGGCTAAGACTAAGAAGGCTGAAGCCTATACAAGGGAGTAACTGGTGACAAAGTACCATCTGGAGGCAAGGGCCTGACTATCGGGGCTGCTAGAGGTCACGATTATTGCCCCTAAGGCACAAATGGGGTTGTCTTAAAGGGGAAACCCACCCCATAGGGTTTGGGGCAGAGAAGCCTGGAGGATTGCACCAAGGAAAGGCACCTAGAAAGAGGCTACCCTGACCTCTGGAGGCAGCCTCCCCATTTAAAAGACCTAAAGATCAAGTCATAGTACATGAGAGATAAGAGGTAATGGGAGACAAAAGAATGTGGGGAGGCAGGTCTTACCACCATGGGGCATCAGATGCTGGGCAGATTGCCTGAGACTTTCACACTGATGACCAAGTACCTCCAAGGCACCAAGGCCCCAATTCAGCAAACCTTATAATTTGAGAATAACCATAAGTGTGTGCATAGTCCCTTTAAAGTTATTGGGATTCCTCACATGGAATTACATGTGGTGCTGGGTTAGGGCTCATGTTCACCATCCAGGAAAATAACTCCAACCCTCTATCCCCACTTAATTTGGTTCTGAAGATTAGCAATATTAGAAACATAACCAGCACATTTGTTTAACAGGTATTGTCACCTGGCATGCTACCCAGAGGCATAACTGGCCAGTGTTGTGACCTGCACTTTGCACTTTCCCAGCTCTAGCTCTGGCACTGGCAGCAGGGAGGGCAGAGAAGTAGCAGTGGCATGAAGCATAGGAGCAGCTGAAAGTTTGTTACTACAAGGGGGAAGATGTACCCCCCATAGACACACTTTTTTGCTGCGGATGTGTGTCAACACTGGTTTTCAGTGGCAGAAAAAGGAGGTGACATCTCCCTCTCCTTGCCCACCAGCAGCAAACCTCCAGCCACTCTTCCACGGCATGCCACCACTGCTTCTCTCTCTTTCCCAACATTGGTGCTGCAGCTGGAGCTGGGAAGGTGTCGGGTACAGGGAGGAGCAGAAGATGGGGGTGGGGGAGGGAAGCCCCCCCTTCAATCCAGTGCCTCCCTTAGACAGCCAGGTGGACCCATGCCCGTGCCCATGCCCAGCCATTCTTACATTACTGGTGCTACCTAGGGCTTTGCCTAATACCAGCACTATCTTGCCAGAGCCAATGTTTGCTGGTAGGAATTTAATCAGTCATCATTACTGTTTGGCATTGTGCTTATGATGTCAGGCACAATCTGGAATGAATTTGTATTCCTCACAGAAAGGTAAAGGTTATGGTTACAAAAGGCTGTTACTTCTTCCCTCCACTAGGAGCTACTGGATCCCCTTTCTGCCACTTCAAGATTTTATTGTTCTGAGCTGGTAAAGACTCATTTTTTTATTCTTTTGTAGTTGGTGTGAAATTGCTTTGGCAGTGCTACAGCACAAGCATGCAAAATGCAATTTGGCAATTTCATCCTAAATGAAGAGTAATTTCAAACTGTGAAGCATTCCTACCACTAGATAAAGAGCAGACAAACTCGATGACTCACATTTCTGCCTCGGAAAATGTGTGATGAATAATGATATCATGGAGGTGTGAGGAGGAAGATGTATTGAACTTCATGAAGACATTTTAGACGGTCAAAGCATAGCAAGACCAAACAAGTCCCAGAGTGCGTTCAGACTAAATCTTTAGCGTAACATGGATTTAAAGAAACAGCCACTCTTCTCTCTCTTTTTTCTCCTGTAGGATGAAGTCACTCAGACTAGTTGCACAGCATAGCCTGATACTTTGAGAACACTTAACACCTCTAAGATGACTAACCTGATTGCCTTCTATGATGAGATAACTGGCTCTGTGGATGCGGGGAAAGCAGTGGACATAATATACCTTGACTTTAGCAAGACTTAATATCATCTCCCACAGCATTCTTGCAAGTAAGCTGAGGAAGTATGGGTTGGACGAATGGACTGTCAGGTGGAGAGCAAGCTAGCCAGATTGTCAAGCTCAATGGGTAGTAATCAATAGCTCAGTGTCTAGCTAGCAGGAAGTATCAAGTGGAGTGTCCCCAGCATTCGTCCTGGGGCCAGTTTTGTTCAATATCTTCATTAACAATCTGGAAGATGGGATGGATTGCACCCTCAGCAATCCATCCCATAGATCCCATAGATGACACCAAGCTGCAGAGAGTAACAGATACACTGGAGGGTAGGGCTAGGATTCAGAGTGACCTAGACAAATTGGAGGATTGGGCCAAAAGAAATCTCATGAGGTTCAACAGGGACAAGTGCAAAGTCCTGCACTTAGGGCAGAAGAATCCCATGCACCACTACAACCTGGGGACTAACTGGCTAGGCAGCAGCTCTGCAGAAAAGGACCTGGGGGTTACAGTGGACAGTAAGCTAGATATGAGTCAGCAGTGTGCCCTTGTTGCCAAGAAGGCTAATGGCTTACAGGGCTGCATTAGTAGGAGCGTTGGCAGCAGATCGAGGGAAGTAATTATTCCGCTCTTTCTGCACTGGTGAGGCCACATCTGGAATACTGTGTTCAGTTTTGCCCCCCCCCCCCACTACAGAAAGGATGTGAAGAAGTTGGAGAGAGGCCAGCAGAGAGCAACAAAAATGGTTCAGGGGTTAGGGCACATGACTTCTGAGGAGAGGCTGAGGGAACTGGGTTTATTTAGTCTGGAGAAGAGAAGACAGAGGGAAGATTTGATAGAAGCCTTCAAGTACCTGAAGGGGGGTTCCAAAGGGGATGGAGCTGGACTGTTCTCAGTGATGACAGATGACAGAACAAGGAGCAATGGTCTCAAGTTGCAGCAAAGGAGATTTAAGTTGGATATTAGGAAAAATCTTCTTACTAAGAAGGTGGTGAAGCACTGGAATGGATTACCTGGAGAGGTGGTGGAATCTCCATCCTTGGAGGTTTTTAAGGCCTGCCTTGACAGAGCCCTGCCTGGAATGATCTAGTTGGGGATGGTCCTGCTTTGAGCAGGGGGTAGAACTAGATGATCTCTTGAGGTCCCTTCCAACCCTAATTTTCTATGATTTTATTTAATAGGTTCCAGCAAAATAAAATTTCTGCAAACTCATGGGCATCTGCTTTTCAGAATGAGCCCCTCTTTCTAATCATCTCCCTTTTTGTACCTATATATTGATTATTAGTGGAGGGACCAAAACACAACACACAACCTTTGTAAGAGCGTGCCTGTTTGAAAGAACTAAAACATAAATGATAATTACAGAGTTCTTTTGTTGCTGAGTGCTTCCAGTGTCATAAATCCAGCTTCACATCTGGAAATGGGTTCTTTAGGCCTCAGTGTACATTCATCAGAAGGGAGGGAAGGGATTTTCAAAGGCATGAAGTGGAATTAGGCAGCCAGTTCCCAGTGAGTCTCTAAATTCTCTTTGTGACTTTGGAAAGTCTCCCTGCTAATGATTTTTTAATTAAAATAAAAGTGATGGAGGACTCTCTCATGGTTAGATTATGTGCAGGAGGGAGTACATCCTATGGTTTTAACATTCTAAGGGAGCTCCGGGGGGAGAGGTAAATTTTACAACAATGTATTTTTCTATTATACATATAATGAATCTTGGGTGAAGACTAAGGAATGAGGTCATTTCCAGAGGAAGTATAATACTTTGCATCATACAACACTGGTCCTCCTCACATTCTCCAAACTCTACTGCAGGTATTGACAGTCAGCCTGTGGTTTTATTTTTTTCCAGTCTTTCTCTCACTCTGTCCTTCTGCCTCCTCTTACTGAAAGTTGGGACCCACAGTTGGAGGAAATAAAATGGCTATATGGCAATGCTTTATAGATTCATAGATTCATAGATGCTAGGGAAGGGAGGGAGGACCTCAATAGATCATCGAGTCCGACCTCCTGCATAGGCAGGAAAGAGCGCTGGGTTTAGATGACCCCAGCTAGATGCCTATCTAACCTCCTCTTGAAGACCCCCAGGGTAGGGGAGAGCACCACCTCCCTTGGGAGCCCATTCCAGACCTTGGCCACTCTAACTGTGAAGA
>NW_005842124.1:2036280-2054736 GCF_000455745.1 Alligator sinensis
GGTTCCCGATGTTCTCCTTCTTCAGGCTGGGCTGTCCTTGTGGGTGCCACATGGTTTGGTGGTCCACGGCTTCCCCCGCCCTCATCATCCCCTCCCCCTGATGAGCCTAGTTTAAAGTCCACCGGAGAAGATCCGCCAACCTAGAAGAAAACACACGCTTACCTTTGGGGGACAGGTGAAGCCCATCCCAACTGAGCATGTCCCTCGTCGTGATGTGTGGATCATTGTCCAGGAAACCGAAGCCTGCCTCGAGACACCATTGCCGAAGCCACCAATTGGTCTAATGCAGTTCTCGTGCTGTCTTCCATGTCCGCTCACTGGTAGGACAGAAGAGAATACCACCTGTGCACCGAACTCCCTCAGCACGCCACCCAGAGCATGGTAGTCCGTCATCAGGTGATCGGGGCTTCTCCTGGCCGCATCATTAGTACCCACATGGACTAGGACCATGAGGTAGTAATTGGTGGGCTTAATCCTGGCCTGGATTATTCCTGTCGCATCCTGAATCTTTGCTCTGGGCAGGCAGTAGACCTCTCGTGTTGAGGGGTCCTGGTGACAGATGGGTCCTTCCGTACCTCTCAGGATGGAGTCACCCATGGCGATCACTCGACGCCTCCTCCTCTGGGTCTGCTTTGATCTCTTGACTTGTTCGGAGTGTGGAGAATGTGGCGTTGGTTCCTGCCCAGAGGTTTCCTCCTCTCCTTCCATCTCCCGCAGCGTCGCCAGGGCCTCGTACCTGTTCACCAGTTGGACTGGAGAAACTGGTACCGGTTTACTGCGAGCAGCTCCGGTCCTGGATGTGACTGTCTGCCACTCTGCTGTAGAGGGCACTCCCCAGGGTGCTTCTTCCTTAGGTGCCTGGTCCTGCAGGGAAAGGAAATAACTGTCAATTTCATCCTCTGCCTCCCTGATACCCCTCAGCCTGCTAACCTCCTCCCAGAGCTCCCTCACCTGCGCCTCCAGAGCCCTAAGACGGGCACCTGCCGGACAGGTGTGGGGGCCCCCAATCTCTGCCCCCCTGGCCCTGCTGGGGATCCCCTGCAGGCCAGGAGGCAGGGGGACACCAGCTCCCCCAGGGGCTCAGTCTGGGTGAAGGCCTCAGACCAGCACCGGGTAGGCATGGCCACCCAGGCAGAGGCCCTAGCAGCACTCCTTGTTGACACCATTGTATAAGCTGCTGTTTGTTAGATCTGTGTGGTGTCTACACCCTACCCATACAGGAGTCTCCCTCCTGGCCCTTCCTGCTTGCCCAATGGCACGAACGCCTGCACAAATGCCGGCGCGCTCTTACAGAGCGTGTCTGCGTGCTCTGTTCGCGCTGCGCAGCTCGGGAGCGCAGCTCCCTACTGGCTCAGCTATAAGGGACCCAGGGGGCTTCCCCTCCAGATCCGGCTCAGCTGTGCCGGGTCCCTCCGCCCCACTTACCTTTGGGGGATCAGCTGCTGCTGCCCCCATTTTTGATTCCTCTGCTGCTGCTGCTGCTGCTTCTGCCCCCGTATAATGAGTGTGGTTCAGTTTCAACTTAGAACTAACAGCGCCCTTCATGGAAGCGCTCCTTTTCTCTCACCGTCTGTCTGTCTCTCTCTCTTAATGACAAGAACATAAGCAGCTACTGTAAGAGAGACAGGAAAATCTGCCTCCCACCTCTTCCTTGTATGCCACAACGACTGTTCTTTACAGCACAGTAATGAAAGGCCATTCCATCCCATCAGCATCACATTACTGAGTGGCTTTGGATTCTCCTTAATCACCTTATTATTTTACTCTTTCAAAGGTTGGAATAAATTATTTAATGAGTCCCTTAGGATTTGCTTTATTGAAATTTAGCATTGGTGCCCATATGCTGTAGGTTAGGACACTCCAAAAAGGGAAAGTTACATCTCGCTGTTCTACTGCAGGAGTGGCAACCTCTAAAAAAAAATTACCATATGGCCACGGCAATAAAACATCAAGGTTGCGGTCACAATCCCAATCCCAATAAAAAGTCGATATAGGACCCTTCTCAAGGCTTAACCTTCATTTACAACACACTCCTGGAGTGCCTAGTTCTGCAGCTTTTAAACACAGCGAATATCACTAGCAAAAAGCATTTCCTATTTGCCTAATGAGACAATTGCCACCTGAACATCCTTTACCCACAACCCTTTATTACACCTCTCCAGGGACAGACAGCAGCTAGGCTGTCAGACACATGCAATTTATTAGTATCTTTGTCCAAAAAGTCCATTTAAGGACTTTAATAGACAATGCAAGAACATCCCGTGCAACTGAAGTACCACCCTGGCTTGGCCTTGCAGATCCTCAGTGTAAGAGACAAGTAATTTGTAGCCTGAGAGAACCAGGGTCCAACATATATCCACAGTCATGGGAATTAACTAGTTAATTAAGTAGTTAAAAAGTTAAAGAAATAGCTAACTCTTAATTTTAACTAGTTACATTTTTCAGCTGTCAACTTTTAACTTTAACTAGTTTTTAAAAAAGGTCAACTTTAACTTTTTGTAAAGTATAAGTTAAAAGTAAAAAAAAAATGAAATCCGGGTTTCCCAGAGTTTTTCCCTGACACAGCCACTTTCTAGGACTTACATGGAACAATATATCTTTATTGAAACTCTAGGACTTCTTGTTCAAGAGACAGAGAGTAGTATGCCTTCCTATGAGCTATGGTCTCTTAAGAACTACAAGTCCCAGAGTCCCTTAGATCATGCTTGCATTTTCTGTGCATTTGCAAAAGTCAACAGGGCAGCCACTTGGCTGCAGGAGAGGGAACAAGCATTCCCTCATCTGCCCATGTAGAGCGATTGTTCAGTAGTGGGGGCTTAGTTTTGTAAAATGAAAAATGAAAATTGTCAGACGTCAATTTTGAAATGCAGTTTTTGCTGAAGTTCAATAAACATGTTTAAGCAGTTTCTGCTATGCAACTGAACATTCTTTTTCTCATTTAAACTGATTTTCTAATTTCAGTCTAATTTTGATTTTCAGACACTTTCATTATTTCTAATTCAGATGTATTTCATACCCTTTTGTTACCTTCTGAGCAATAAAAATTGTAACAACAGAGATTTTCTGTGAAAACAGCTTTCATTTGTCATCTGGCTATGAATATTTCCTTTCTGTTATTCTGGTATACCTATATGATGCATTAATTTTTACAAAGTACTTCACATGGAGAGAGTGAGAAGGATCTAATATTACATAGGGATTGGTAAATTGTTATTTTGAAAACTGTATGGCAAGCATAACATTGTTTTCAGGTAAAGCAGGGCAAGTTCCAAGTATATTAGTGTGCTTCTATGGGCTTATGGAAAAGAAACCCACTCATTGCATTTGAGAATGAAAAATGATGCTAAGAGGCAATTCACCATGTTTCATGCATTTCTCACGAATCAACTTAGTTTTAACTAGTTATTCTCTTTTTAACTTATCTTTTAACTAGTTGAAAGTGGAAATACTTAACTTTTAACTTAACTCAAGAGAATTTTAAAGGTTGCTACCTTTTAACTTTAACTAGTTACATTTTTCATAAACTTTTCCCATGACTGTATTTCTATTACTCTATCTGCCTTGTAATATTAGCAAGAAGCCTGGGGATTTCCCCCTTAGTTCTCTGCTCCTAGAAGGAGAGCACAGAAACCCACAAGACTCCTGCTGCTGTTGCCTGTAGGGGCAGGTCAGACAGGTTAGAGGAGGGCAACAGGATGACAGGGTAGATATGGCCTGGTTAAAGTATTCTGGGACCCAGGCACAATGACAATGGGTTACTTATGGCCCTGCACAAGTGCACAATGACCTGAAAACAAATGGCTCGCCAAACATTAGTATGCCCACTCCCACCTACTGTGTAAGCTGGACATATGCTAAGAAGTGACACAGAAGAAATGTGATTTCAGGAGAGTTTGGGAAATGGAGAGAGTCAGTTGGTGTCCACAGGCACAGTGGGCTAGAAACAGAGGGCTGGAGAATATTGTGTGTTGTACATGTGTGCAGTTTCTTTTTTTTTTTGGAAGTAAAATCAAAGGCCTTGAGGAATGCTACTACCCATACACCAGGCTTTCCAAGCAGTGGCACACTCCTTCCACTCTCCAGGGATTTGGGTAATTACTTACAAGAGGCCTTTCCTGCAAGAAATACCCTAATGAGGACTGCCACTAGAAGAACGGTGTTCTCAGTACCCCTGCTGTTGTACAGGTTTACCAATGACTCTATAATGCAAGATGCACAAATAACATCAGAAGCATGACTTACTTTATCCTTGCCAGGGCAGCATCCAACATGCTGAGCCCCAGAGCCAAGTTTCTTCTTGCTTGTTCTCCTTTCATCCTCATACTTTCTCTCTCAGCTGCCCAGTGGTGTAGCTTCAAGAGGAAGGTGCCTTTCATCTTACAGGGCGTATGACCTGATGATTAGGTTGTTGTCATGGGAGGTCAAGGTTCAATCCCTTCAGGGAGGAGATGGGCCTAGAAAACGCATCTCTTGGGTCTCCCCTGAGTTATGGTATATAAATTAGTTGGCGCCAGCAACACTATAACCACACTGGTCTCAGTTCAGTGTCAAACAATTTCTGGTTGTGGGGTTTGGTCATTTCTAGCTTGGAGGGCTTATGCAGCTCTAAGTCAGCATCTCTGTACATTTGAGTTGCAACACAGCATAGATTGTATGCACTTCTAGGGCAGTATTAAATTACTTCTCAGTGGCTGTGTCTACACAAGATACTGACTGTGCAGTAGGTCATTACTACTGCACAGTAGTGTCGTGTGGCACCAAGAATGATATGATGCTACTGCACAGGAGTAACAAGCTATTGTGCAGCCAGGATCACCAAAAAGCCATTCAGGGACACTACTATGCAATAACTCTGGTTCCTGTGGATCCATTAAGTACTTGTGTATGCAAGTACTAAATGACTGAGCGGTTAACTTGGAATAAACTTGGTCAGAGAAGGGTAAAACATAGCTGCGTAAGGCATTTAAACATGCAAGCACCATTTAGGCCACTAAAGAAGTGGAAATACAAAGTTTTGCTGAGAAACTTAGATGTTGAAGAGCTGAACTTACGTGTTTCTAGCACTGAAGTGGAATTCTACCCCCAGTACTGATACACAGAAGTTGCTTAGGTAGATCTGCAAGGCTCACTGTGGTTTTATTCTGCTTCAGTGTTCTAGTAAGATCTCAGTAAAAATATGAGAAACAGTATATTCCAGAGCTCCCAGAATTACTGTTTTAGCTGTAGATTCACGCAGATATTCCTCCACCAGTCATAGATTGAGCATTTGCTTTGTAACTGTCTAGTCTAGAAACCTTTATTTAGAGAGTGTTATAATTCTGCCCTGAATGACTTGAGGAACTGGGGCAGTATGTTTATGCCTTCAGTATCTACATCTTATCCAGCCTCAGTGTTTGGCATACTAGATGAATTATACAACTTTCATATTTTTAAATGAAAATATGAGTCTCACAGCCTTCTGAGATTTAGCCACCACTGTTTTTGAAAGAGTAATATATAAGCATCCACAGAGCAGCTTTGTCATATTAAATGGGCAGCTAATAAGATGGTTTTAAATGATCCAGTACATTTCTGCAAAATGTGACTACTTACATTATTCACCACGCAAAGGCCTTAGCAATCAATGGTATGCTTCAATAAAACATTAACACTCATTACAAAAGCTTCATGGGACGAGATTTATTAAGTGATACAGGGTGCAGCTACACAAAATGCTTTACTGCGCAGTAGCACAGTTTACTGTGCAATAAACGTGCATGTCTATGTGTGCACATGCTTACTATGCAGTAAACTACACTACTTGCAAGTAAATTTGCTACCTGCAAATGCAAGTAGCAAATTTACTCACAAATAGGTACTGTGCAGAAATGCACGTGTAGATGCCAACCGGGAGAAAATTTGCTCCCAGTCAGCCCTGCCACTAGGGGGCCAGCCTGAGCTCAGCCGCGGAGCCCTGGGGTTGGCAGCCTCTCCTGCCCCAGCACTGGCCCATCTCTCTGGCAGCTCCAGCCTCTGGCTCTTAAAAGCCTGCAGGCAGTTTGAGCTCTGGGGCACAAGAGCAGGGAGCCTGAGGTGACTGCTGGCCTCTGCTACCCCTGCGCAGGCTGCAGGTTCCCTGTGGCGGCTTGCCTTTAACCAGAGCTGCTGCCTGGTACCGCAGTGCTGCATGGCTGCCAGGGCCACACCGTCCAAGTCTGCAGGGTGCTTCAGGCTCCTGTCAGGCTCCTGTCAGGCCCACCAGGACCCGGGCCCAGCTGCAGGCAGCTGCTGGCCACTGGGGCCAGATCCAGCTGCCCATAGCCAACCCCCAGCAGCCTGCCTGGAGCATGCAAGTATCTCTGCACAGCTCCTAGTCCCATACTGTGCTCCTGTGCTGGGTGCTGCTGGCAGCTGCTCAGGCCTGGCTGCACAGGGACAGCTGCGTGGAGGCCCAGAGAGCTGTCGTGGGGGCCCTGATGGCCTCGTTGTCACCCATGCCACACACTACTACCTGGGGCCCCAGCTGGTCCATGGAGGAGGCTGGTGACCTCATGGCACTGTGGGGAAAGGTGGAGGTGCAGCAGCAGAGCACGTGAGGTGAGCGCTCCAACGCGCGTGTCTCTGAGGGGCTGTCAGGCTGGATGCAGGAGCATAGGCAAGACCGGTTGGCATGGCAATGCCACATAAAGGTCAAGGCCTTGTGGTCACAGTGGGTTTCCATCTCCATCCACAACTGTCGGCCGGGGAGTGCCTGCAAGTCCATGCTCTTTATGCGACAGCAGACTGAGATCCTTGCACCCTGGGACCCAGGATGCAGCTGTGCTTTGTACTGCAGCATGGATGGCCTACCTGAGCCCCCACTCTGGCCTGGCATCCACACTGATGTGATGCCCCTTGGGCTGCCTGCAGACTGTCCTGCTGAGCTCCCCACCCCCAGCCTCCCTAAGCAGCTCAGGGAGTCTCAGCCAGCGCCTGCCCCAACAGCTTGGAGACCTCAGCCCCAGCCACAAGGCACGGCTGGCCATGTCACCTCCAGCTGCCAGCAGCACCAGCTCCACCTCAGGGGAGGGGCCCTGCCTACGTGCCCACATGTTGTGCCCCTCCAGCTGAGGAGTCTGTCGGGAGCCACATGCTGTTGCTACCAGCCTTGACCAACTGGAGCCACCAAGCACACCAGCACTGCCTATGTGGTAAGCCCCACACTGGGGGGAGGGCCCTCCCTGGCCCAGCCCTTGGCTCTTGCTCTGGCCCCTGCCCTGCTCCTTGCCTGGCCTAGCCACACTGCAGCATGCAGGGAGGCAGGAGGTAGGAGAAAGTGCAAAACTTCATTGAGCAGCTTGTGACCCTGCAGCTAGGTGAGCACGGGCCTCTCGTGCCAAGGAATGTGTCGATGCTAGCGGTGGTGTCCTCCTCAGCTGTGGGGGGCAGATACATATAGCACAGCAGTGGTGGTTGTTGTGAGGCAGCCCAGGTTTCCCCCTACACTGTTGAAAATCAGGGTCCCATGCCAGGTGTGCAGGTGTGCATGGGGCAACATGGTCATCAGCAGCAGCAGGGTGTAGTGGGTCAGGCACCCTTCAGTCTATGCAAACAGCTCCTTGCACTGCACCTGGGACATGTGCAGCAGGGGCATGCTTGGGGCACAGAGCGGCTGTAGGGAGCAGAGGAGTTGGCCCTGGGGCACTTTCCTGAAGAGGCTCCTTGCAGGGAGGGCGGGGGTGCAGGCAGCTCCACGTCCCAGTCCAGGAGCCCTGTGCCCCCTGAGCCCAGGAACCATGTACTTGGTGGCAGCACAGGAGACAGGCTAGCCTGCAGGAGGAGAAGTGGGGAGTGGGGTCTGGAGCTATGACAACAGGCACTGTCAAGAGCCTGGCCTACCCTGGCCTGGAAAGGAGACAGGGAGGCAGGCTGCCCAAGGCCAGCAGCCAGCAGCCTGCCAGGCCCTGGGGAGCGAGTGGGAATGGTGGGGACAGGGAGGGGACCTGGCTGGTGGCTGCCTATGTCCAGGCCTGCCCGGCTGACTTACCATGGTCCCTGGGAACCCATGCATGCTCAACCTCCAATCTGAGGCCAGGAAGTATACGGGCCCCTAGTACAGAGCATCTTATCTCAGAAATGTTACAAACTCTCAGAAACAGCTTATTTCTCATGGCTTTGCAGGCCCTGCAGCTGCACACAGGGGAGATGCCACAGTTGGCATCCAGGATGTGGCCTTAGGGTCACTGCTGCCCATGCCCAGGGCCCTGTCAATGTGCCAAGGACCCTTCTCCTGGACTGGCTGGTGACAGCTGCGGAGGACGGTCTGGCAGACTTGCAGATATAGAGGATGCTACCCATCATGACGCCTGGGACTAGGTGGAATTCAGGTTACAGCTTCTGGTTCTGGAGCATGTGGAGGTCCTGTGGGAGCAGGTTGTACTCATGGCCTGGGCAGTGGAGCCCACAGAGGACAACTGCCAGGTGCTGGACACCATTCTTGCCCTGGCGGTCATCTTTGTGCCACCTGCTGCTCTGCCCCTGATTGTAGCTCTGCCTGGCCCATGGCAGTTGCCCGCTGCCCAGCAGCAGGACTCCTCATGGGCCTGGGAAGAGATCCAGTATTTCCTTCCTGGGTCAGGAAGCCCTGCCCCTGCCCGGGTCCCCCACCCCCCAGCCCCCCACCTGGGCCCAGCCCTGCTGCTCTCCCTGGCTCCATGCAGATGTGGAGCGGCAGGTGCCTGCCGGAAGCCCACGACCCAACAATGGGCTGGACGAGCCCCTGCCCTCTGGGCTCACCACAGTATGCACACCCATGAATGAATGGCCAGAGACCTGGGTGCTGGCCGCCTGTCCCCAGGCTATACCCCCTAGGTGCCCCCACCCTGTGCTGCCCACCCCACCACATTGTAAATAGTTTGCATGGGGAAGAGGGTGTTTTATTGTTGGTAGGTGGGGTAGATGGTGGAGGGGATTTGTTGGGAAAGGAGAGGAGAGGTAAGGTCTGTTTGCTGGGGAGGGAGGAGGGGTCTGTTTGTTGTGAAGAGATAAAGTATTGTTCTGAGACGTGTCTGCAGTGAACATTGTGCTGGGGGTGGGTGGGTCCATGGGCAGCTGTCCAGGTGAGCTACAGTGAGGAGTGTAGGAGGAGGTGGTCAGCCAGCACCTCTCACATCCAGTGCCCAGACCCCCGCTGGCAGGTATAAAGCTTGCCCAGGCCCTTGGCAATGGGGGCCTACCACTGTTGCTGCCACTACAGCTGGTGCTCCCAGTATGAGGCATCCTCTGCCCGCTGCACCTCCTTTGCCCAGGCCTTGCAAAAGGGCTGCCCCCGGGCCTTGCAGATGTTATGCAGCACATAGGTTGTGATGATCCAGGGATGTTCACCTTGGCAAACTAAAAGTGGGCAGTGAGGGTATGCCAGCGTCCCTTGAGGTGGCCTAAGGCACACTCCACCAGGGCATGTGTCTGGCCCAGGCACCATTTAAAGTGGGCCTGGCTGGGGTCCAGCTGGCCAGTGTAGGGCCCCACGAGCCACAGGAGGAGTGGGTAGGCGGGGTCATAGATTCATAGATGTTGGGGGCTGGAAGGGACCTCATGAGATCATCTGGTCCAGCCCCCCTGTGCTTGGGCAGGTAGGACTGCTGGGGTCAGATGACCCTAGCAAGGTGAGGTCCCTGATGGGGTGGGGCAGGGCAACCATGATAGCACCGAACTGGAGGTCCAGCACCCAGGCATAAAGCACCCACTCTCCACCAGGGCTGGAAGGGTGGAGTTCTGAAATACGTGGGCACTGTGGGCATTGCCCACCCAGCTGGCACTCACAGTGGTTGACTATGGTCCAGAGCACAGTGGAGTAAAAGCCCCTCTGGCTGTAGTAGGGGTGGTCACCATGGGGCAGGCAGGTGATGGCGATGTGGGTCCTGTTCAGGGCCCTGATGCATTGGGGGAATCCCAGGGCACAGAACCTCACCACCACTGTCAGGAGGTCATGCACCCGGAGCACCATGTGCCCCAGCATGTCCTAGAGGGTGCTGCATACCTCCAGGATGGCCTCCCTGGCAGTAACCTTGCCCACACAAAAGAGATGGCCCACACAGAGAAGAATGGCAGGCATGGCCACCTTCAGCAGGGTGATGGCAAGCCAGGTGTCTGCGGGGAGAGGCTGCTGAATGGAAGTGTCCTGCTGCTCCAGGTGTAGGCGGAGCTGCTCCAGGAGGTCCAGAAAGGTGGCTCAGATCAGCCTGAATGCTTCCAGCCACTGCTCATCATCCCAGGTCTGCTGGACATCATGCAGCTTCGAGACCTGGCTGGCCTGGCAGGCTCAGAGGCACTGGGGCTGGAGGCCCAGGAGGGCATGGATGGCCCCAGCAGTGGCATCCACAGCATGTCATTGGCATCCCTGCTGGGGCCTGGTCAGCAGGATGGGATCTAGGTGGCAGCTGTGCAGCTGCAGTGGCCCTGGGATGATGCAGTATAGCTGGGCAGGTGGTCACTGCACATGGGGGAGCCAGTAGGGCCCAGACAGCCATGGGCCCACCAGAAGTTGGTGTGGTGGGCCAGTGCGGTGGCCAGCAAGAGCCTGGGGCCCTCAGCGTTGCTGCCAGGGGCTGGAGCAGCCATGGCATCAAGGTAGAGGTTGTGATGAGACAGCAGGGAGCAGAGAGTGGGGCTGGCTTTTCAAGATGATCTCCAGCTGCAGGCAGCTGCAGCCGGAGCTTCCAGCTTCCCCTGGTAGCATACACAGGGTTGGAAGGGACAGCTCCCCCTAGTAGCAGCAGGGGCCCACTGCAGGGCTCCAGGAGTAAAAGCCTTCCCCTCCCCATCAGGGACCTCACTTTGAGTAGGGGTGGGCAAAATGCGGCCTGTGGGCCTCATGTGGCCAGCCAGGCCATTCTATCCGGCTCACAGGGCCCCTAAAAAACATAGAAAATTAATATTTATCTGCCCCTGGCTGCCTGTCACGCGGCCCTTGATGGCTTGCCAAAACTGTGAGTGACCCTCCACCCAAAATAATTGCCTGCCCCTGTTTTGCTGGATATCCTTTCGCCCTGGTAGCAGCAAAGGCCTATTGCAGGGCCCCAGGAAATGGGAGCAATTTGCTGCCATGTGCAGCAAATTTGCTCCCACTTCCCTGCATGAGTAGATGACTGCCTGGGAGTGTTTATTTGCAAGTAGTTTAGTCAGGAGTAAACTGCTCCTGCATCAGATGCATGTGTAGACACAGCCACAGGGTTATGTTGTAGTCTCCTTCACTTTGTGCTGCCTTTACTATTCCTGTGAGGCAGTAGCCTTTACTCCACATTTCAATGGGGATGTTATATATCAGGTAGAATTCCAGGCTTTGATTTCCAATGAGTGTGCCTACATGAGATGCTACTGCGCAGTGGGTACTGCGCATTTATTTAGTACTTGATTATACAAGAACTAAATAAATGCGTAGTACCTACTGTGCAGTTGTGTCTTGTGTAGACGCACCCACTGGAAGTCAAAGAGTACTTGATTATACAGGTACTAAATAAATGCCCAGTAACAGGGGTTACTGTGCAGTAGCACTGGTGAACACTTTAGTGACATTACTGTGTCTAATAATACTGTGAAGTAGCACTGTTGGTGCTGTGATGTGCTACTGCGCAGTATTTGGCTAGTGTGGAGTCAGCATCTCGTGTAGACACGCCCAGGATGCAGCACAGTATTAAAGTAGTTAACACCCTTCCCCCTCCTCCACCTCTCCACACCTCAAAAAAACTGAGATGTTTGTTGATAACTTGTGTGGGTTAGTGCGTGGTAGGTCAATGCAATTTGACATGTCCAAGATACAGTAAGAAAGCATGAAGAAAGGAAGAAATTCACTGCAGGTCAAAGTTTCTTTTGTAATGGCATAGTTTTAATTTGGCGTTGATGCCTGGCAAGGCACCTATTGGGTATACGCAGAAGGCAGCTGTTGGGCATGCTCACATTTTTAATTTGTCCACCTTTCAGAGCAAGGTTTGGGAGGGTGGGGGGTAGAAAGAGAACACATGAACAGGATCCCCGGATAGTTAGCTTGAAGGGTGACCTGTTCATAAAAGGCCACTGTAAACCCAAAGGATTGGTGGGGGGAGAGTCCATAATAATTGGGCACCTTTTGCCAAGTATTAGGATCAAAAGTGCTTGAACTACATTTTTTGAAAGCTAAATTTCACATGTGGGCTGACAGCCTGCATGGCAAGTTTCAGCCTAACGAACTTTGAAATAGGTGAGATAGATGAGAACTAGCATCAAACCTAGGGTTTCTAATATAGGTGCTTGACAATCATTTATGGTCACGCAGGCCCTTGTATAATGACTGCATTCCCCAGCTCTGCACTAGCACCTAATTGACAGAATCCTGTTACAGAGCACGGTTTCATGCTAACAAAACTGCTTCTAATTTGTCCCTCATCATTTATCAGTTGGCACATGAAGCCTGGACTCTTAAATTTTATCACATCAGAACAAGCTAATGCAGCCGTAAGCCCAGCTGTGGTCTACATGTCAACAGCAATCTGTTTACACAAAGCAGCTCTTCAGTTATTATCCGGTTCTTCTCCTTTATTGATGCATGCCTGATATTGGTGAAAAAAATAGAAAAGCTTTTCTAGGAGCCTGGAGTTTGTTGGAAACACCTTTGTATTTTCTGCTTTCTTGAATGCCAGATGTGAGGAGCTGTAATAATTTTAAAGGAAAACTACACCATATTTTGCTCTGCTCACAGGGCAGAAAGCTTGTAAGGAAAGGGGCATCTCTCCTCATGCTTAAATCAGAAGGCACATTCTTCAGAACCAAAGCTGCGTTTTAAGCCTCCATTTGGAGGCACACACTGTGCTGTAAAGTACTTTCAGTTATAATATGAAGGACCATGTCTTGAAAAGATTGTTGACTAACCTACACCTACAAAATTAGAGCAAGCAAAACAAGCATCTGTAGGTACAAATGCTTATTTAAGCAGATGAAATGCTATGAATGCAATAGCCCATTTTGCAAATGCCACTTGTCTGGATGCACAGTTTGCCGTGCAGATGTTTCCAAACCAGAACTACCTATTGGAACTCCAATAAACGTTGTGATTTGAGTCAAATGAAACCTAGAACTAACCCACTTTTGGACTGGGGAAAAGGCTGACTGTGTAAACCCAATAATCAAAATTATCAGCAAATCTCCTCAATAATGCCAACATGCTTGCACTAATCATACCTCTGCCTCAAATTGCTTCCTTTATACAAATAGCTCAATAGAAGCCTCAGAGTCCCATTTCAAGTCACACCATCACCTCACTAAAGTTTTCATTTGTTTATCAATTTCTCCTCATCCTGGCCTCTTCTTGCTCTTTCCCATTTGGCAGATCCCCTGGCTCCCCTTCCCACCAGGATCTTCCACCCACTGTGGGATCACATGGGCTCTCCTGTGGTTTTACCTAGTACTCTTCCCTGTGTGGGACACTAGCTTACATGGCTACCTCCTGGGGCCTTCCTTCTCCTTTTCGCCTAAGGAATCTGCAGGCAAACATTTCCATCACTCTCCTCCTCACATTTCACTTTTCCCTTCCATTAACTCTCTATCACTGTTTCCCCAGAAAATTCTGGCAGTTGATACATATATTTTCTTACTCATCAGATCCCACTAACTCTTCCTCTTCCTTCTCCCGCTTCAGCTACAGCCTGGCCCTTTGGAGAAGTCAGATGCTATCAATCTTTCCCTTAAAGAACAATTAACCTGGCACAGATGGGCTGGGGCCTTTTAAAGGAGATAGTCACCTTTCGACAGAACTGCCAAATTAGAAAACACATAGATACAGAGCTACCACATGGCAGGAAGAAAGATTTTTGCAGTTGTGCTGAGCCACCAACTAGGGTATGAAAATGGGGAGCTTGGAATGGGTACTCCTAAGAGAACAACTAGTACAGAATCATACTATCCACCACCCACATGCCTGTAGAGCAGAGCTTTCCAAACTTTTCATGCTGGTGACACACTTTTTAGACATGTATCATTTCGCGACACAGTAATTCAGTTCCGGGGGAGGGGCCAAGGGAAGCAGACGCGAGTAAGGGAGCTCCGCGGTGCCCTTCCGCAAAATTTTCTGCATTTCGCGCAGCACACCTACACACTGCCGCCGACACACTAATGTGTCGCAGCACACAGTTTGGAAAGTTCTGCTGTAGAGTGTGTCACCTCACTAAGTTGAGATGTCTTCATGACTCTTACAAGGCAAATTCATCCAGTTCAGTCCTCTCAACATTGTATCAATAGGCTTCAAGAGACATTTCCCCATTTTGCCCTGCTTAACCTAAAACAGACTCCATATCCCAGGAGTGAGAATGTTCACAACAATGAAGGTGAGAAATGTGAGAATTTGGTAATTTAGTCTCCTGAAAGTATGACAAAAGACGCATTAAATTACACTAGAAATGAGAATGCTTTATTCCTGAAAACTGTAGTGAGGTTGTTGCTAGTAAGTGCCGTCACAGTTCTTTTCTTATAATCTGAACAGGGGAATTGGAAGGAACATTGTAAAGGAAACAAGGGAACCACTAAGGAACAGCATGCTGGCAGACACAATGTATAGGCACTCTTCAAACATTGTACAGTCAGTCTTTGCATTCTGTATGTAAAAGGCCTCCAGGTTTGTAGATGACCTATAGCAATATATTTATTGTAATGCTTTTCAGACTTGAAAGCAGAAATCTACTGAATGTTTCAGCAGAAAAAACTTAATGTGACTTGCATTTAAACTAAATTCAATGTAATTTAAAATAGTTGTGTTGCAATAAAAAAAGTTTGTCCAACTGTTCTGTCCTTCAGTGAAGTGCTGCTGCCGGGGATTCACTGGTACCCTACCCAGCAGTGTTCACAGTGCACTTTTTATTCATAATTTCTTCGTCGAATCAATTTGCAACCAGTGACAGCTGTAGCTGCTTGACCAAAGATCTCTAGGAGGATACTTTTCCAAGTGCTGTGTGCGAAGCAGAGACACAAACCCTGTTTACAGGTAATGAAATGTGTGCACTTTCTCCTTTGCAGAGATGACTAAACCCAAGAATTGCCCATGGTTTTAGTGAGGCAAAATGACTGTGATACATGATCGGTTACAGTGACAGCAAGGCATTGCCACGCTATATTCAAAGTAATGCAAATTCACCAACTCTTTAGGATGAAATTCAAAATAGAAAATTGCTGGCTTCTCGCACTGCTGGGCAGACAAAGGATGACAGAAAATCCTTAAAAAGAATTCTAGGAAAAGGGCTGCATAAAGATTATATCCCTGACCAGCTTATGATAGCTGATAACACAGAACAGTATTTCCACCTATGCACACTGGTAATCAGTATGCTGACCCACTCCTCTGGGTGTAGCTGACTGCTGAGTTTGCTGGTTCCTGCAGGGCAGGTCAACGCATTAGAATGGAAATAGTCTGCAGAATTTTGAATTAATCAGAGGTTCTACAAGACTGGGCTTCTTTTAGTGCTGGCTGCTAGAGATACTTTAGCTTTGCCCTGCATTATTGTCAATAAATACCCTAGAGATATGAACATCTATATCCCATTTATATATACTGCAATAACACTGGACCAAGATCAAGGTGATGCAAATAGGAAATAATCATTTCCTAAAACAATTAAAATCTGTGGACAATATGAAGGTGCAGCTCCTCAGCTGAAGTACATTTTCATAGCCTCACATTACCTTTAAAGGAGAGTAGACAGTTTTATACATTCCTCAGAATCTTTCTGAGGCCATACACTGAGATAGCTTTAAAACCTTTTTAAAGAGGAGACTTGCTGCTCAGAAATGCGCATCACCTTCTTTGATTTAACTGCTACATATCTGTCTGTACCTCTGCTGGTGTAAATGGAGCTAAATAACTAACTTTAAAACCTGAATGAAACAAATTGGAAGTTACAGTGGTTTGACTCTACTTGTGGCAGCTTTGGTGTGGACACATGCAGTTAGAGCAACTCACAGAATCCCAGGACTGAAAGGGCCCTCAAGGATGGTCTAATCCACAGGTCCTGTGACAAATCCAGACCTTGGGGCTCCTCCCAAGCCAGATCTGCAGGGCCAGTAACTATGGAAGATCTGGTGGCAGGAGTCTGGGCACAGAAGGAAGGATCTGATGGCATTGGGGTACAGCAGCAGCAGCAGGTGTCAGTACAGCCCTCATTCCCCCTCCTGCCACTGACGGCCATGTCCAGTGGGCCCAGGGGCCCTCAGTTCTGACAGGCCATGTTCTTCCTGGCCGTGCCTCCAACTTCTGGTAGCCCTTCAGTAACCCATGGACATTATCTTTGACACCTTTGATTTAGACTAACCCCTGCATAAATGCAGGATGCACCAATCCCAAACCATCCCTGCCAAATGCTTAGCCAGCCTCTTGAACATCTCTAGTGAAAGCGATTCCACTCATACTATTACAATTTAATATTGGCATAAATGTTATGTTCATCCACACCCTAGGAATACAGTCGGGGGTGGGGGGGGTGGAGAAGGGTGGAAATAATGAGTGAGGAGGTAAATTAATATTGATCTTATCTGGAAAATTATATGAAGAGACTAAAATGTGCCAAAACAGTAAGAAACAACTTACTTCTAAAGGGACAAGAAGTCCCCCTTTTGAATAAATTGTCTTTTATAAATAAGATGATGTAATGGATCCAGACCAACAGCTCCAGTCTCCTATGATTTGGGGAAGGCACTTGTGATTTGGATGCCTCAATTCTAGTACCCAGTACAAGACACCTACTAATCTACCAGTCCTTCTTTGAAAACTGGGCTTCTCTAAGATATTGGGTACCCAAAACTGGTGACATTCAAAATTACTACTCACTTAAGGAAATCTAGTTCAGTAAGCCACTAATATGATTGTTCTCTTTTAAGCCTCATTTTCTCTAGCCCCCACTCATACTTGGTCCTTTGCCATTCCTTGTGGTGTTATGTCTGATTCAGATTGTAAGCTGTCTAGGGACAGTGTTTCCCAATCAGTCAGTTTACCCTTAGGAGTGTCTAGCATGTGCTCTCTTTTGCAGCTGGCCAACTCCATTCTTACCTAGCTAGCATAGAGGGGATGATGCTGTGCTTCTTCCCCCTTCTTGTTCCTCCTACACTTTGAGGGAACTGGCTGGTGCAAGGTGAATGGCAATACCATAACTGTGTCTATAGATTGGGATGAAATGCATCTATGGACCCATTCCTTTCCTTGCTCACCTGCTCAGCCACTGGATAGTTTTGTACCTTCATGTTTATAGATCACAGAAAATGGCTGGAAAGGACATAGAGAGGCTATCTAGTTCATTCCTAATCAACTCTACTGAAAACATTTTGAATGTCTAGTTAAAAAGCAAAGGTATTATGGACACTTATTTTCCACACAGCTCCATGTGGTATCTTAAATACTCACTTTGGAAACCTCAGCCCATGTCTATGAAATGTGCATCTCCTGAGATGAACTCCCTATAAATATCTGGGAAATGTCACCATCAGCTTATGACTAAGTCAAGAAGCAACCCTTGGCTGACCTACTTGTGTAGTTCACTGTAATCCCTCGCTTCCTCACGAAGTTGGGTGAATGGTCTGGGAAACCTGTGGACCTTTGTATAAATCATAAAGTCAGTGGGCTGTTGGTTTGGGGAATTTGAGCAGCAGATTTCAGGAAGTAGCAAGGAATAATGATGTTCTGGCCTGTTTCATTTTCCATTTCCATTTCATTTTCCATACACAAAAGAGTTTACATATGTTGTCTGCTTCTTCCCAAGTGGGGTTGTTTTCCTTCTTGGACGGAGCTGAACTAAGTGTTTAACTTTTGAGTGATATTAATCAAAATTGTATGTTAAGTGATAGTGCTTGGCTACATGGGAATTGCTATTTCTTTAACAAAAGAAAGAGACTGTCCACATAAATAATAGTGAGGTCTGTGTAAAAAATAATCCAATAAGCATATATTTCTGTTTGCAACATTATTCTATCCATTCATTTTGTTATCTGGCATTTCCTTTGCAACACCTCTTGCAAAGCCCTACTATGCAAGACATCAAGGGCATGTCTATACTGTTTCTTGGGCATGCCCATAAATACCACTGTGAAGCATACCTTGCCCACTTGCTTCTGCCCCACATATGCCAACTCCTGAAAATGCTCAGAGTCACTCTTGGGCTCATTGTCTTAGGTGTGCTTGAATAATTTGCTGTAATCCCTCATTTTCTCATGAAGTTGGGTGAATGGTCAGCAAACTACACATGCTCAGAGCTACTTGAAGTTGACTATATTTTATTTCACTGATTTGGCATGCACAGAACATGACTGAGTAGGTCCCCTTTGGTGGCACTCCTACATGCAAGCCAGAGGCAGGGTAGACAAACACCAGAAGGCCAAGGTGTGAAACTGAGTAACTACACATGTGCAATTTGCATACACAGCCACGATGGTTGTATGCACATACTGACCCTGCAGGTGCCCACTTTCCCCCCGCCCCGATCTTCTGCACTT
>NW_005842124.1:2054767-2065735 GCF_000455745.1 Alligator sinensis
GCAGCATCTCTGAATTTTTCTAACACATTATGAAAGGCCCCTACATGTATTTGACAGGAACCCACTCAGTGTAAAAATGTATCTTTTCTAACAGTGCATCCACACAAGTGACTGCAGTATAGCACAGAGATAGGGAGCTATCTTATTATCAGTAGGAATCCAAGTTTTCCATTTCCCACAGAAAAACCTGCAGCTTTTTCCTCTTAACAAAGAAAAACATGTATTTTTCATTTTAATGGAGAAACATGGATTTTCCACTTTTGCAAGGAACTTTTTGCAGGCTGGCAGAGTTCCAGCCTGTAAAGGGCTGGGAGGAGCAGGAGAAGGGCAGTCAGGTAGGGGGTGCCATGTGCATGCGCATGCTCACGCATTCACATGGCTGCCAGGCAGCCTGGAGAGCAGCTCCCACAGGTAAGTCTGGTGGAGGGGGAAGGGGGATTGATGCCCCCCCATAGAGAGGGAGGGAGCTGGACAGGGATGGGACTGCTGCCCAGCTGGTGCAGTGCATGAGGCTTGAGGCCTGGGGCCATGCACAGCTGCAGGGCCCGGGTGGGGAGTGGGATGAAACCATGGGTGGCTCATCCAGGAAGCAAGGGGGAGGTAGAGCTGGCTCCCTGCCATCGAATGTACTCCCAAGAGGGCAAGGGGGTACGTGCACCCCAGATCTCTTTGCGGGGTGGCTATAGCTATCGGCTGCCTGCTGCAGGCTTGGGCTCCCTGCCCTGCTGTCTTCCCCCTGGGGACTCCATGGACCAACAGGTGGGGCTCAGCATGGCAACGCAAAATGGGGCGAGGTGGGGAAGCTCCTTGCCACTGCAAGGCCTGCACTGCTTTAGTGAAGCACCCCCTGCCCACCCAGCAGCAGCAGTGGCAGCAACATGGAGTTGTACCCCCTGCTGCTGCTGGACAGGCAGGGGGCACCTTACCAGGGCAGCACAGCGCTCCCAGAGGTGGCACTGAGAGTCTCACCCAGCCCCATTCTGCCCTGCTGCACCAGGTCCTGCCTGCTGGTCCCCAGAGGCCCCAGCAGAAGGGTACTAGGGCAGGGATCCCCAAGCCTCCCTATGGGCTCCACTCAGGCTGTACCATCTGTGGGGGAGGGGAAGCTGTGCTCCTTGCTGCAGGGGGCAGCGGGCTGCAGACCTGGGTCCCTGGCCCTGTATCCCTCGCAGCCGGTGGGCGCTGTCCGGGGTGCTCTGCTCACTGACCCCTGGGGGAGCACTCGTTTTGAACCTTTGACCCTGCACGCACACCCTGTTTTCTTATAAGTTGTCCCCCGTAATGTTTGTTTAATGCCGGGAGCCCAGCCGCCTTACGCAGGTAGAGTGGCGGCCCCTGAAGAATTTTTTTTGTGAACAGCTGCTCCAAACAAGACCTGCCCGGCGACCAGCCGGGTGCCGGTAACACCATCGGCCACCAAACGAGGGTGGCCCAAAGAGCCTTAAAGACTAAATAAGTTAAGTTAACAATAGTATCCCTCGCAGCTAGGGGCCCCCTCTAGCACGCCTGGGGGGTGGAAGGGCAGTGGGTGGGGAGTGAGGGGCACGAGCAGGGCCAGGGGTTGTAGGTGAAGAGTGAGGGGCCTGGATCTATGTCCTGGTGAGCGAAGGGGGCAGGGAGAGCTCATATTTTCCATGATAAAAACCCCAAATCAAATGCCAAAATTTATAGGTATTTAGAATTTATTTTATTATAGTGATTGAGTCATTGGTGGGCTTCCAAATAGCTTGAAAAGTGTAAATATATCAATAAAACATTGTGTTCAATTGATACCTGTATATATAGTGGCATTTCATTTTAATCACAGATTGGGGGGGTTTAATGAGAGAATTTGTGATTTTTAAACAGACAAAACCAGGATCCCTGCTACCAGCCAGCTCAGGCACCAGAAACAGGATAACTGACACCAGCATGGAACCCAACATGGGCTAATTTACCATGCTGAGAAGAATGTAGATGCATAACAATAATTAGACCTTAGAATTGCATTGTAAAGCACCTTTCCAAATGATTTGTGCCTGATTCGCTACCATTTAAGTCACCGGAAGCTCTTCCACTGGTTTCAGTGGTGCAAAACCACGCATTATATCTGCAATATCCAAAAGATAATTCTTTTCAGGTTTAGATGGCTAATTGGTAGGGATCTGTGTAGCATTCTTTAGGGTAAAATTAAGATAACACAAGCTATAGCAGTTTGGGGGGGAAAAAACCCTTGTATTCACACAGGCTAGGGACAGACATTACACATAAATCGGTTTAACTGATCAGAAACTGATTTAAACCTGTAACAGAACAGATGCTCAGTGTACATAAAAGTTTCAAAATGGCTGAAACCAGTTTGAGATAAACTTGGCTGAATGTAGTATCAGACTTAACTGATTTGGCTCAAACCAGTTTATGCAATGTCTGTCCCAGACCCCTTGCTGGCTTAAGATAAATCAGAGTCCCCAGCATCCCAGCATGCTCTCTGGGCTGGGCAGGGCTCTCTGCTCCACAGCAGGGCTGGCCACTCCCCTCTGCTCCCTGGCTGGAGCTCTTGCAGAGACTTGTAGGCACAGCAGGATCTGCCTAGCTTGCCCCTGCCCTCCCCCACCCCTTTGCTGCTCAAGCAAGAAATCCCCCCATCCCTCCCTCCCATCTCCCACAGCAGGGACCCCAGTCCCATGGAGCCTAGGCATGTGGTATGCTAGCTAATGCAATTTCACTAGGACAGGCAGACAGAACAGTGACCGCTTAGGGCTGTTGAGGGCTAATCAACAGGTCAGCTGGTAAGATATTTAAGAAGAATTTGAAGTAATGGAGAGAGGCTATTGTTTTGTTGGTGGGGTGATAAACAATGTTATCATCCCCCTGCTGGCTTGCTCATCTTATAGTTTCATAGTTTCACAGTAGCTAGGGCCAGGAGGGACCTGAACAGATCATCTAGCCTGACCCCCTGCAACAGGCAGGAATGAATGCTGGGTTCACAAGACCCCAGACAGGTGATCATCCAACCTCCTCTTGAATTTGCCCAAGGTAGGGGCAAGGACCACTTCCCTGGGAAGCTGGTTCCAGATTTTGCCCACCCTAACTGTAAAATATTGCCTTCTGATCTCTAACCTAAACCTATTCTCCATCAGCTTATGACCATTGTTCCTCGTCACCCCAGGTGGTGCTGGGGAGAAAACGGCTCTGCCTATTTGCTGTTGATCTCCCCTGATGAGCTTGTGGGCTGCCACCAGGTCCCCCCTCAGCCTCCTCTTGCTGAGGCTGAACAGGTTCAGGTCCCTCAGTCTCTCCTCGTAGGGCCTGTCCTGCTGCCCTCTCACCAAGCGGGTGGCCCTCCCCTGAACCCTCTCCAGGCTGGCCACATCCCTTTTGTAGTGCAGCACCCAATACAGGATGCAGTACTCCAACTGTGGCCTGACCAAAGTCGCATAGAGGGGGAGTATCACTTGTCTGGACTGGCTTGAGATGCACCTTTGGATGCATGACAAGGTATGGCTGGCCTTGCTGTCTGCGGTCTGGCATTGGCGGCTCATGTTCATCTTGGAGACAATAATGACTCCAAGATCCCTTTCTGCCTCTGTGCTTTCAAGAAGGGAACTCCCCAGCCTGCATGTATGCTGTGCCACTGCTCACATCTCGCCAGGTTGAGTACAACCCATCCACCACTACTCTCTGGGTGCGCCCCATCAGCCAATTGTTTACCCATCCAACTGTGTTGGCATCAATGCTGCAGTCACTTAATTTATTGATGAGGATGGGGTGAGAGACTGTGTCAAAGGCCTTCTTAAAGTCTAGAAAGACTATGTCCACAGCGACACCATCATCCAAGGATTTAGTTACTTGGTCGTAAAAGGCAATCAGGTTGGTCTGGCAGGACCTGCCTTTGTCAGTTTGCTGCAGACAGTATTAAGAAGCAGGGAGAAAGATTGAAAACTTCACTTTCAATCACTGCATGTACTATACCCACTGCGGCCCCCCCGCCTGCCCTTGCTTCAGAGTGCTAGCAGGGGCCTGGGGGCTGGCAACACTCCTGCCCCTTCAGCAGCGAGCAGGGAAAAGCCTGTGATGGTGCAGGCAGACCTCCCTAATCAGAACATCCTGCCTAGGCCTGGCCACGCCCCCCTCAGCTCAGCCCTGTGTAAGGGAAGGAAGGGCTGCTCTAGTGCTCCCCAGCTTCATGCCTGAACCATTGCAGGCATATGCCTGAATTTCCTCGGCCCAGAGAGAATGTCTGTCTGGCTACAAACCGGTTCAGCCTAGCCAGGTCAAACTAACCTGCAAAGATTGAATCAATTCAGGCTCAGGATTTTTGAAAGTCTGTCCCTAGGTAAATGTCTCCTCTGTGGTCTTCATTAGAATTCAGAAGAGAGAAAAGATTAGAGAGAGAAGACCTCTGACTACAAATACAAGAAGAGGTATGCCAGAGATAGACCTAGTATTCTCCTTATCAGTGAGGTTTCAACTAGAAAGAATGGTTTTAACTTGCAGCTAGGAAAAATCATCATTATTATGGGCCAGCATTTTTAACCCTGGGTATCCCATGTCAAGCTTCTAACTTAATATATAAGCACCTATAACATCCAGGTTTTTAGAGGTGCTGAAAAGCTGCCTTGCCTCTTCACATTTGGTCCTGAACCAACCATAACTCAGCTAACTCTGAAAATGAAAGCCTTATTCTGCTAAAGACTTTCCCTCGCTTGTTCACTAATAACAAGCCTAGGAATTTCTGTCAACATTTGGCTATTATAGTCATTCAGGTTCTTTTAAAACATTTAAGCCATTTATTGAATGAATCTATATTGCTTCTGTAGTGTTCTTCTAAGTAGGAGTGTCATCATCACCTACTGTAGCAACATACTGTACTGTATCATTAAATTACATGACAAGATACTGTACAATTCAGAGCTGTAAAAACCTATAGTTTATAAAGCAATATCTTTTAACCATGTGTGCATAATTAGAGTGTACTGCCAGATTGTTATAAACCCACTAAGTAAAAGCAGAGGCAGTTGGATTTTGGATACAGCTAGGAGATGAGGAAGATCTATGAATGTATAAATTAAAAAGACATTTTGAGGTAAAAGCCATGTGAACCCAAATTCAATATTTTGGTTTGACATAAACATTGCTGGGAGCACTTGGCTACAGAACATTTTAAGTAGCAACCAGTTTTAAATACAGAGCTGCTTGTGTGCAAAAGCTAGACAAACCCTAATCTTAAAAAGTGTAATCTAGAGGTCACTAGAATGTGGCATGTATTCAATTGTATAAACCCTTGTACTTTGGGGAGAGTTAGCTATTTAACTGAGTGTGTTTACTAAAGTTTGTTGATAGGTGGGCTGAATCTGGATTAAAACAGATGCAAAGAACTTCATAAAGCTGTCTGTGGCCTTAAGATCAACAAGATTATTCACAACACAAGAATCCTGGAGTTACTATGTTTTATTTGTTGGTAGAGGGGTGAATTCGTGGCATCACAAATTGTCTTGCTGCTCTAATTGCTTCTGCTTACATCCCTACATGCCACTATTGACTTCTGGACAGATTATTTTCTGTAGGTAGGATATGTGTGTTGTTGTGCCTAAGTGTCTTTGATGATAATTTCCCAGCATTTTAAGATCGTTCTTCCCTTTTCATTCAGCTAATAGGTTTGTGAACTTCTCACTGAGAAAGAAGATATGTATTACATTCCTAAATGTATGGCTGAAATCCTTGATGAAGGACTGAAAAGTCATCTTTCTTCTAGTCTCATTAGCCTTCTACTTCTAAATCCACATGGAATAAGCCAAAGCTGTGACAGCTCTTGGAGGATTTATATAATGGCTGAGCTATAAGTGATTCACATGCAATTAGTTAAACTGATAATGGTAGTAACAGCATTTGAAGCACTCCGAAGCAGCCTGCTGCTGTCACATGATGTCCTGAAAGTCTGTTTCTCTTTCCACACCCCACAGAACAAACATCTGAAACTGATAGCCTGACTTGATTTAACTTTAGTCAGTTGGAGTCAGGTCATCCAGGCTGAGGACTACCCTTGGGAAAGGAAGGAAACTGACTCCACAGGAAGTTGAAGAGTTTCTCCCACTAGGATCGGAGGAGGGGAACTAACTTGACTCAAGATGCCCCATCGTAACTCACTGCTCTAGACACATTAGCAGTGTGGGCCAGTCACACTGAAATCTGTTTGCATGGTGAGCAAGTTGGTGCATTCATCAAATATTTTATATGCCTGTAGTTTACATACAGGCTATTTTTTTTCTGTAAGAAGAAAACTAAATTCAAATAAAAACAAACAAAAATAAATCTCTCCATATACACATCTATTATAGTCTAATTATTAGACTATACATGGCTGAGATCAACTTTTATCCTCTATTTCACCCATGCAATCCCATTTTTTTAAATTATCTATATTGTTCTCCACTAACTGTGCATTATTGTTCTGAAAATGGATGGTACATATATTATACAGTACCAAACAGCTGCAGACCGAAGAGCAAGGCATATCAGGGATCCAAAACTCCCACAAAGTGGATATTTCCCTGTTTAGACAGGCAAATTCTGACAACTCTTCTCTCTTGTCTTCCTTTCTTAGAAGAAAAATTCAGTTTAACAATGATTGCACTACAGGTTTGAATATTAATGGTAAAGTACTGTGTCTGCAGTAGAACACAGATTAGATATTTGGACCCTAAGGAGATCTGGGTTGAAGCCTATGCTCTTCCACACACTTTCAGTGTGAATTTGAATCAGATTTTTAACATTTTTAAGTGCTTACAAATAGAGGCATCTCAATGGAAACTAGGTCTGAAGTACTTTTGAAAATCCTACTATGTGCATATCTGCAACTGCAAGGATCTAAGTACCTTTAACAATCTGGTCTGTATTTCAGTTCATGCTGTGTAAAATGGGAAAACCAGTACTCCTCTATATCCCTGGGAGGCTGTGAGGACGAATACCTGAATGATCCTAAAGCACTCTGATACTATGGTAATAAGGGTCACCTAAGATTGCAGGTAATGTATCATTGATTGTGTTTGAAAGTGAGTGTAGGTGTATGTAGGAGGGGTCAGTTTTGTTCCTCATAAAGAAAGGTCTGTTTTTGTAGAGAATTTTCAAGATTCATGTAGTTCTCTCAGTTGGAACTGGGGATAGAACCCAGACCTCCGACATGAGGGATCTATGTCTTAACTGATTCTGCATGTTACCTTTCAAAGTGAATTTATCAGATTATAAATTTGCATGTACAGTTTATAACCATTTGACACTATTCTGCTGCTTCCACAGCCAGGAACAGAATCCAGGTCCTTGACATATCAGTTCTGTTTCACAAAGATTTTTGTAACCCACTGGCACAGTGTATGCTCTGTCCCCCTGTGGACCTTTGTGGGCCAGATCTAATTTTTGGCAGTGTGGATCCAGCCTGTGGGCTTCAACCCATATCTCCTAAGCTGTCGACCCCTGCTGAAACATACAGGAACTGAGTTTGAATGGGTAGTTTTTCTGATTTCTGCATGCTTAATTTTGCAATCACTATATTCTTTTTAAGCAAGGTTCTTTGAGTAGATGTGATATCTTTTATTAGACCAACTGATAGGTTAGAAAAAAGTTCGCAGCAAACTTTCAGGTGCCATCACCCTTCTTCAGGTATAGGAAGTCTCTGCTGTTCTGAGATTCCAAGGATATTCTTTTTACGTAGTTTTATATGTAGTATTTCTAGTGGCAGCTAGATAAATGTGGCCCTTTCTCAAGCTAGGTTGAGACCCCTTTTGCAACTGTTATGCTTACTGTTGGAATAGCTTTACATCATAAGAAACTGTATTCTAAAAGGGATTTTAGTATCAAAACACTAGTATTTGTTTTGTGTTTATATTTTCATTAATATGGTAAGTGTCTAGTGTTAATATTGTGCTAATTCTTGCTGTTTTCATGCCTCTTTTAAGTCATCCAATTTGTATTAGACCCCTGTAGAAAATAAATACTTTTGCAATGTCCATGAATTAATATAAACAGAGAAGGAGACAAACAGAATAATTACCTAGATTGTTGTTAAATATAGCAACTCAGTATCTGAAGCTAATGTGAACCTCTTTACCACAAAAAAAATCAGGGACAAGGAAACATTTTATTGCTTCCATCAGCTGCAATGCATGGTCCCCTTGGCTATTCCTTTAATCCAAAAAGCTTCCTGGTAGATCCAAGATGTGCGGCCTTTCTGTAATGACTTGGCAAGAGAAAGGGTCCAGAATTTCTCTGCAAACACAATTAAGTTGTCAAAGACAAGTACCGTGTTTGAATTAAAGCTATAAATCTTTCATCTGCATCTACTCTACATCAAATAGCAGGAAAGAGGCCCTCCCATCTAACAGTCTTAATTACCAGAGCCCTGCAGTCTTTAAGCATGACAGAGTGGAAGACAGCTGACCTTGTGTTCCAATTGGAGAGCAAGGGGATCGACCATTTAATGTATGAGAATTAGTGCCTAGAATATCATAAAAAAGAACATAGCCAAGACAGGAGATTAAGTGCTCAACACATTATTGGGACTACACAGATAGATAACAATAGCCTTTGCTTTGATCCATTTATACTGGAATAAGCACTATTTGGAAGACTTCATTGTGAACAATTCTGCCTGCTAACAACCACTCTTTACAATCTTCCTCCATCCATAAACACCAAAAGTGTCTTCCTTCCATTCCTGCATTGTCACTGGCACAATTGTACTGTAGGTACATACGTTTTGATAGTAGACATGAGTTTCTACTACTGTGTCATCCAGCTCTGTTCAGAGCAGATCAGTGAGCAACAAACTGGAAGGAACCCCTGGTTCACCAAGCCCAGGCCTCTTCAGTGGCAGGCAACCATGTAATAAACATTTATCAAAAAGGATCCAGAAAACATCATACCAGTCCTGCCAGCCCACCCCAGCAACAAAACCCTGCAGAATACCCCCTGACATGTAGAATCTTTAATTACAAGAAAACCTTGTACCATAGGAAGAGAGCAGGAAGGACAATGGTGTCACCAGTGCATTAGGTCCCTGCATTGGTGAAGAATTTATTGGGTAAAATTCTAGGAATTGGACCATTCTCTGTGCTTCCAAGAAAGGTAAAAGCCCTCAATAGTCCTTCCCAGTCTGACCTGTGTGGAAATTCTTTCTTGACTCCAAATGTTGGGATCAGTTTAACTCATCCCCTGTGATCACAGGCTCGCATATAATACACATTTGTCCAAAAGGGGCCATAACAACATTAGCTCAGGCCCAACCCACACACGAAAGCCACAAAGCACCTACAAAGACCTCCATAACAAACTATGCCAAGTAGCAGCGTAAGTGGGGCAGGCCGAGCAAGCCACCAGGCCCTAGTGCTGACTGTAAGAGGGCACCAGACCCTCCCCCCCGGGGGGGGGGAGGTGTCTTTGCTATGGCAGGGGCATCCTTATGCTGCCATAGGAGCCGAGCAGGGCAGTACTGCACCAAGCAATGCATTTGGGAGGCAGGGGGCAAGTGAGGGGAGTGGAATAGTGGAAAGCCCCCAAGAGCCTTTACTAGAGCAGGCATAGACCTGCTCCCAATATGTATGGGAGGGAGGGAGCAAATGGGGCCCCAGGGTCGGTTCTCATGGAGCCTGGCCATGAGGCTGCTGCCTCTGGAGCTCAGCTATTATTGCTGCAGCAGCAGCAGTAGACCAAGGTAAATCTTCTCGTCCCTTCACCTATGCCCTGTCCTTTACCCCTGCCCCTGCATTGATCTACAGCAGTCAGCATACATCCACCCTGGGCACTCAGGGTGCTTATGGACATTTAGGGGGTCTCAATCTAATTCATGGCAGTTTATATAAAGCGCCATGAGTTAGAGCCCTCCACCCCAACCTAACAGATGTTCACTTGTTGGGTCAGGGGGGCTGAAGCCTGCGTGCACTGTCCAGCAGGCAGGGGCACTCCAGCAGCCTCCAAGGAGGCTGCCAAACCTTGCCCCCCCCTCCTCCCCCACCAGCTCTGGGACTGTCAGCAGGGTAGGAAGGGGAGGAGAAAGGAGCAGCCAGCTGCTTTGCCTAGCTGCAGCTGAAGAGGGGTGGGTGGGCAGGGTGAAATGGAGCTCCCTTACCTCATGTGCCCCTCCAGCCACCCTGGCTAGGGTATTGGGGGAGCCAGGTTGGGCCTGTGCAGACACTCCAGTTCACCCTTCCCACTACCCGCCCCCCACCTCCAGTCACGCAAAGCAGCCTACTGCTTCTGCTGCTCCTGCTGCTATCAAGAGGCCAAGGCAAGGGGTGGGGGAAGGGAGTCCCCCTCAGACTAGGGAGTCCCCCTATAAACCCAGACCACATCCCTCCGGTATTCCAGTCAGGGTAGCTAGGGTGGGCCCACAAGGTGAGAGGGCTCCATTTCACCTGCCCCCCTCCCCAACTCCAATTCCAGCCAGGCAAAGCAGCTAGCAGCTCCATGTTGCTTCCTCCCCCTCCCCTCTCCCTGCAAATGCCTGGAAAATGCAAAAAATGAAACATGGAGGGAACACAATTTCCCTAAGGTGCTCTGCTTTAGTGCACCTTCAGCTAATACCTGATTTGACCAAGGTTAATTTTCTGCACAACTGGCCATTTAAAAAGCTCTCTGCTGCCATGCCCATATGTTACATCATGGCTGTAGATTGCTTTCAGGGGCCTGATCATGCAAAAATGTAACTTGTTTAAACACCCGCAGTGAGCTCCCTATGCCTTTAATGTCAAGAGCTCTCCCTAAGGGTCTGCACTGACAAAACTAGTGAGTTATATGCAGTGAGTGAGAAATAGTGGATCAGACTTCACGGCTATTGTATGAATGAGAAGCAGGGTAGATTTGCACCTTATGACTAACTAAATCAGAGATGTATACATTTTCATAAGCAGCAGCTTGCTTTATCAGATGCTAAGAAGGGACTGCAGGAAGCAGAGCTTCTAAATAGAAGGAAGCAGTTAGATTACAAAGCGTAGGGAA
>NW_005842124.1:2065760-2068347 GCF_000455745.1 Alligator sinensis
GGGAAAGGGGAGGGAAAAAAAGGGAGCACTGCTGGGCTAAGTGGGTTGAAGAGAGAAAAATAAAGCAGTTAACCCACTGAAAGATGAAGGGGTTATAAAAGCTAATCCAGGTAATGGGATAAGAATCCATGGTTTCAGTTTAGACCATACTTAACCCAGGCCAGTCTGTGGATGATTTCTTGTTCTACAGTTTCCCATTATTGGGAATGACCCCACTGTGCAAAGTAATCTTTCTAAATCAAGTACATTTGAGAATGAATAATGTATCCCATTCGTTATGTTCTCTGGGATAATGAAGTGATCTCATATCTTTCCAGGAAATCCTCTGAACATTCTCTTCTAGCTTTTCCAGCTGCTATCCTACCATTTCATCTCTCTTCATGTAATTTGGATTATTTCTTTACTCACATCCTTATTCTCTAATAGATCTTCATGAATGGGTTATGATAGGCATTTTACTACCATAGATAAACAGAAGATATGCTGCTGTCCAGTCAATGGCACCATTCACAACAAAGCAACATAAGATAATGCATAGTAAAACTCAGCTTAAGTGAAATACAGGACATCAATGCTATTGCATAAAAAATGTTCACTATAATTTTGGGCAAGATATTCCTATCACTGGAAAGGTATCCTGAACCTCTATAAAGGAACTGTGGGTTTGGTAGAATGCCCAGAAAATATTTATATGACAAAATATAAATATGTTGCAGAATATAAATATACTGAAATTAAATTTTCCATACAGTATTTACATAAAGGGCCAAAATTTCCAAAGCAACCTCAAATTTGCGCAAAGACTGAGGTTTTTTTGGTACATAATGCATTTGCACATGTAAATCAACTGCTCTGAAATATTAAAATACTATCTTTTTAGGGTTCTATAATAGTACACATATGCAGTTTTTCATTGTATGTATGTGCATGTGTGTGTGTGTCTGTTTCTACATTTACATTTAATACATTTTGTTAAGGGTAAATATGTATTAATTGAATATGACTTAACACATTGATTGAATATGGGCTTAACACAGGAAGATGAGAATGTGATTCATTACAAATATATTTCAAAAGGATGAGGAAATAGTAAGTATTCACATGGGAAAAATTATTCAAGGCTCCTTTTGAACCTGTACATTTCTCAAATTGCTTCCCAGCACATTGCTATATCATAAGTATTCAGCACATGATCAAGTGAAAAAATATGATAACAAAGAGCATGATAACAGTTCTGTATCCTTCACATATTCAGCAGCAAGTGCCATGATCATCTGTTACCTATTTAGACATTTTTTTTAATGAGGAGTTCTGGAGTCACTAAGTACTTACTGATGGATTCTACATATCAACAACCATAGGCTATAGCAGGGGTATGTAACTTTTTTTGGCTGGAGCGCTGAAAAAACCACATTGTCTACCTAGGAAGGTGCTGGAGTGCCAGCATACCAGAAAAACAAAATGAAGGCGGGTGGGGCAGTGGGGGGTGGAGAGTACATGGCAGGACGCACTGCATATTAGTATATTTAATAATCATAAATGTTGCCTTTGTTGCTGTGTATTCCTTTTTTGTTGAGCATGTTACAATGAGAGAGAGAGAAAAGAGAGAAATAAGAGAAAGAGGAGAGAGAGAGAGAGAGAGAGAGAGAGAGAGAAAGAAATGGAAAGAGAAAGAAAAAAGAGGAGAGAGAGAAAGAAAAAGGAGAGCAGAGAGAGAACCAGACACACACACACGCACACAGAGAAGCACGTGCACAGAGAACCAGAACAGACACATGCACACAAACATCCAGAACCAGACACGTGTGCACACACAGACACACAGAACCAGAAAGAGGCAGACAAACACACAGAACCAGATGCGCGGGCACATGGAGCCAGACTGCTGGGCCACCAGACAAAGTCTGACCCAACAATGCCCTGGTCTTGCTGGAACCCCTGTGCTTCCCCCAAGACCCAGCCACCAGGCTGCAGTGCATCTGGCTGAGGCCTCAGGCTGGAGCCTGCCCATCAGCCCAACCACCCACCCACCCCATACAGCTAAGCCTGCAAAAGGTGTGGTACTCCTGGCAAGGGGCAGCGCCAGCCTCATCCTGGTGCAGGGGCTGGGCTCAGAGTGGGTGGGAGTCAGGCAGGCTGAGGTGCAATCCCTGCTGCAAGCAGCCTGGGCTCCGTGGTTGGCAGCAGCTACCCAGAGCCTGGGGCGGCTGCAGCCGGGAGACTGCAAACAGCTGCTCTGGGCTCCAGCATCAGTTCCATACCTGTGGGTGCATGTGGTAGGGCCTGAGACAGCACAACCTTCCCGCTGTCTGCTCTGAGGTGCACATGCAGTCGCCACCAGCATGGAACTGATGGTGGGGCTGTGGAGCCCAGTGGAGCCATTTGCAGCCTGCCTGCTGCAGCTGCCCAGAGCCCAGGCCTGGCCTCTGGAGCCCAGTCATCAGCTCTGTGCCAGCAGCAGAGGAGGGGCTGGGGTTGCACTGCCTCAGGCCCCTCCCACACCATCCGCTCTGAGGTGTGCATACACCCACTGGTATGGAGCTAAAGCCAGATCCTGGAGCAGCTGTTTGCAGCCTCTCGGCTGTAG
>NW_005842124.1:2068452-2069769 GCF_000455745.1 Alligator sinensis
GGCTGGCAGCAGCTGCCTAGAGCCTGGGTTGGCGGTGGCGTGCCAAGCAAAATCGCTTTACGTGCCATGCTTGGCACACGTGCCGGGGGTTGCTGACCCCTGGGCAATAGGAACAGGAGAGGCTGAGAATATGAATCTGGTCCTGAGATCCACTCACATTAAGGAAAAGTGGTGAGACTGTGCCAAGAAACAGCAGCTCTCTCCATCAACTCAGCTACCAGAGATTCTTTGGTTTGCCAAGCAAAAGAGTATGCTGTGAACACAGCAACCTTGGCTGACATACCGGCATGCTGAACTGACAGTGAGGCTAGGGACAGACATTACACATAAACCAGTTTAAGTGATCAGAAACTGGTTTAAACCTGTAACAGAACAGATGTTCAGTGTACATAAACCAGTTTGAAAATGGCTGAAACTAGATGAGATAAACCTGGTTGAATGTATTCTGCTGATATAGTACATGGATCATAATTCTGGCATTTGGGTCTACATCACCTTGCACTGCCAAACACACAAAGGGACAAAATAATATTAAGGTTACTTCCAAGAGCATGGAAGGCATGCAATAAGAGACTGTGCATTTCAGAACAATATCTATATCTATATTTGTAATAGGAATCATGTGGGCCAGTCCTTAATGCAATAATTTCATGTATTTAATGCTTTAATGAAACTTTATGAATTTATACCATCTAGGAATCCAGCCCTATGATACTCATATGCAGCATTAGCAGGATGTAAAACTATTGCATTTCTAGGGCCCCTTCCTCCTCATTAAAATAAAGAAGCAGCTGTTATGCCTATAGTCCTATAATATAGTCTCACTACTTTTCCTTACAGCTAGTGAATTTTAACCTCTAGTTGTTATGTAGAACACACACACCGCTTTTCTCTGAACACATCTCCAGGGGTCCTATAAAAATGCATACCAGACAAACTGGGCACCTGCAGAAGACTATGTGAGGGCCACAGGACTGAACCCAGGTCCTTCTCCCTCACATTTTTTCACTTCTTCATGTATTATATTGATTATTTCTGACATAACAGGAATGGATGTGGGTAGAATTTGGAAGAATGCCAACTTCAAAGTAGCTTTTATCTGGGGACACAAGTATTCCTCCATCCATGACAAAATACGTTATCCTATGTTTTACAGTCATGACTAATATTATGTAATACACATTTTCCTCTCTCAGTCCTCCTTTAAGTGCACTACATTTAAATACAAAAACAATCATAGCCATTAGAAGATGAAGGAAACCAATTATAAGCAGTGGAAAACAATATACCATCTCTTTCAGCTATGGAAATCTATCA
>NW_005842124.1:2069779-2092106 GCF_000455745.1 Alligator sinensis
GGCCTGAAATACACAAGCACATATACATGCTTGTGCATGCACTTACCACTACTCAGGGGTAATAGAAATTATCAGTTTTGAACAGGGGCTGATCCAGGATTTTCCAAAGGCAGGTGCAACAACAGTAATCTACACTACAGGTGGCTACACCCCTTGTTCCCAGCTTCCTCTGCCCCAACCCGTGTAGGAATACTAAGCCATGAAAGCCTCTGGGATCTCATTCAAGTCCCTAACGCTAGTGAAAATTGCCCCTGCCTTTCCTCTTCCTGCTCCCTCCTCTTCTCTTCTGCCCCCTTCTTCCCCCTGTCCCAGCCTAACAGCACCCGGCTCCTGCTGCTGCTTTCTCCACTGTTTGGGAGTTAGGAAGCTGAATGGGGAGGAGACATGATTAGTGTGGCTCTGCCCTCCATGAGGTGAGCCGAATCCTGCGCTTCATCTGCATATACATTTTGGGGTATCCCAGGACTTCTGACAAGAACACAGTTGCAGTCATGAGTAGGGGCTAATTAGCACATGGATAATTTGCAGGGAAGAGGGGCATTTGCAATACACACACACACTGAGCAGTGTTGAGCCTTGGGGTCAACAATAGTCTGACACGTTGTTGACTCTGTTGGGGCCCAGCCCAATGAACTCTATGGTAAGTCATGAACCTTTTGACTACAAAAGTGCTGCTTAATTGTGTGTATATGGAGCACCAGTGTTAAACCTTGCAGCAGTTTCAAAAAAGATTAAAGGCATCAATTCTGGATGAACAAAGTCTATGGCTACCTACAGTACAAAGTGTTTTCAAATTTGCCCTTCATATCTATGTGCTCAGGGACAGCAGGGTCTGACAGTAAGGAGAGGGGAAGGGATTGCAGAGAGAAGAAGTTGGGGAGGGGCGGGGGACTGAGGGCAAGGGAGTCACCTTTCCCACCCAGATTTATTTTCCCTGCTGTAGTAGTGGGAGAGGGACAAATTCAAGGCAAACCTCCAATAATTAGATGCTATACCTGGAAAATTGTAACAAATTTATAAATTTGCCATATATAGAATCTAGTTATTGGGGAGTCATCTTGTGTGCAAGTAAATGCAGCAATCATTTCTTCCTTAATATTGTTAATATGCAAAGCATATAGGAATATATTCAAAATAATATGGAAGAATGTTCTTTTCAGAATTGCAGTCCTTTTTCTACTGATCATCATAGATTTTCTTCTCTTCCAGCATGTGTGTAGTTTCTTAGTTTCCTGAGTCATCACTGCCACCACCTTTAATATTCGAAGGGGCATTTTTGAGCTAAAATAATTACCTTTATCTGTAGAATTTTCTATAGGGCAAATAGAAACCAAAAATGGCAGTTTACCATTCACATCACCAGGACCTAATGCATAGGCAAACTAGTCACATGCCTAGGGCCCTGAGCTATGGGAGGCCCAGTCCTTCCCTCTGCAGGGGTGGCACAAATGGCCCCATCTGCCTCCCTTTCTTACCCTTCCCCTCTGTCGGCCTCACTGCTGTGGTGGCTGCTTCCTAGTGGCAGCTCTGAGCCCCGCTCCCCATGAGTGGCAGTGCCACGATGGGGAGGGGGGTCTCAACCAGTCCAGGGCCCACAAGTTTATTTGCCTAGGGCCCACTAAAGGGTTAATCCAGCTCTGCATGCCACTGTATGTAGTAGCATTCCTAATACAGTGCAGATAACACTACCACTAGACAGACCTTAGGTGCAGGTACAGAGGCCTTTAATTTTTATTGGAGAACACTTACATCTTAGTGAAACACAAACAGTGCATAAAGATACCTGTAGACAGTAGCTCAGAATGTTCTCAAACACATACACATGTAAATCCATAAAAGGAAAAGTGTTTCTAATGTACTTGTTACATTAGTATCTATGTATAGATACAAACACTATTGTAACAGAATACCTGTGGATACATTCACTTGTGGGGTACAGTTTTAGCTTAGTTCAGGGTTGTGCAACTTCCAAGCAGTCGGGGGCCACACATCCCACACATCCTATGCAGGCCACACCAGGGCAAGCCATAGGCCCCTGAGCCTTGTGCAAGCCTCTGCTGCTGCACTGCATGCCCATGTAAGCAACCACTTACTGTACCATGCAGCTGCACAACCCTGGAACAGGGGCTGGAAGCAGCATCCAGAGGAGGGAGGGGGAACTCAGCACCCCTAGATGCTGTTGCAACCAGAGTAATAGGGGGAGTGGCAGCCAAGAAAGAGCCTACAGCCTCAACTTAACCCACTCTGGGCCACTTGCGACCCATGGCTAGGCAGTTGCCAACCCTGGCTTAGTTAATGTCTGAATACATAGGCAATATGATTTGTGTATATGAATTGAATTTAAACTTGATCATAGATGCGTCCAAGAATGAGGGAGCATGGGGAGGTTACAGTGATCCCCAACCCCTCCCTCCACTGGGGATAGGGACAATGGCAGCATGCCTGCTCTGGGGCAGGACAGGGTTGGAGGAGAACCACTCTCCAGCTGCCCAGGAATTTCAGGAAGCAGAGGGGCTTACATTGAAGTTCTGAATTCTTTCTCCCAGCATTTCCCCTAGGGGTATTCTGTGCTTGATGTAGTTCATCTATTCAAGCTGATACTACATACAGGTTACATAAAGTAGAAAGTGAGCTGATCAGTAAATTTAGAGGAGGACATGGGTTATTATCAGTGATGGAAATGGCAGATTCTATACCAACATTAAGCAGCTGTCAAAACCTGGGAGGCCAGTTGAAAGCAAGATGAGAGAAAGGACAATGGAAAGGTATCTGGCTCCACATTCCAAAAGATCAGTTAAGTTAGCAAAAAGCTTCAGCATCTCTTCTTAATCAGACCCATCTGTTCAGAGGAAGCTGAGAGTACTTTGAGTGAAAATGGCCATAATCTCTTTCACACCTTGTGTAAAATAATAATCTTTTACACCTGCAAGGCAAGATGCCAGATCTTACCTTAATAGGTTTTTGCCTTTAGAGACCAGAATTTTAGTCCATCTTTGAGAGCAGAGGTATTAACCCTCTCATCTCTTATTAGTACAAATACTGTTCTTGGATGGCATCAGGCCCAAAAGGAATGAGGATACCACCTATTCATTTTTTATTTCCCTTACTTGGTATAAGAAGGCCTGATTGTGTAGCCATTCTGTCCCCAGTTCCAGTTGCTTCAAACGGTATGAAAAAGATCATCATACCTGCCCAGTATAGAACCCTTCTGCTGGCTGAAACTTTAAGCTGGTCCCTATGGTAGCATAAAGATACCTGGAGGTGAGGACACAAGCTGCAGGTGATGCCTAAGGGGTGCATAAGCAACAGCACAAGAGCATGTCAGGCTTAAAGTCATCCCAGGCAATGTAGTTCTGTTGAGCAACAATGGGAGGCACAAGCTGCTGATGAAAGAAGATGTCAACCCATTCTTTTGCCCCTAAAAACAAAAGAGTTTTTGCTTGCTCAACATGGGCACCTGCAGAAAAAACATAAGGTGACATTTCCTCTCAGCAGCAGTGAACTTCAGCTACTGCTCCTGCATGCTGTGCACTGTCAGAGCCTCCAAAGCCAGAGACGAGTACAGGGAAAGGAGGAAGGGGACTGCTCTGGCTGCAGTCCTTGCTAGTTATACCTCTGGGTTCCTATGTTGACCATCTCCACCTCAGTACTATAGCCCACTCTAGCCTAAGCTAAAACACATGTGACTTCCTCACCACAGTCCCTAGGAAGGAATTCTAGTGATAAAGAAAAAAATCAAGGCAATCCAGGACACTAGGCATGCCATCGTATAGAAGCCTTCAAAATCCTGAGTGGTATTTCCTCCCTTTACCAGAGCAGCAATACAGGAGGGGCTAGATGCAGGTCTATCACATGAATTCTCTTTCTTTCCTACACAAACTTGCATATGCACATGCATGTGTGCATGCACACACACAGACACACACATGCCAAAGGAGTGCTATTAGGGACTTGCCTCAAGATCAAGAGTGGCAGCAGAGATTTCTTGTTCTCAGAAAGATTGGAGAGGCAGCAGGGTGGATTTAGGATTTTGAAAAGGGGGTGCAGGTGGTGTGGTACATCACTTATAGCACACCACATATTTTTCTCTATGTAAAGATAAATTGGAAGCTTTAGTAATATGCTAGGGGCCCAGTGCTATATTATTCAGTTCAAGATCAAAGCAAAAATAAATATAACTATTGGAATGTGTACTAATTTGCTAGCTTACATGTTAGGTTTAAGAAACACAACACACTAGGCAAAAATAGTCCAAAGATATTGTTTCATCAAGTCTATAGTCATTAAAGTTAAATGTAGGTCTTTTATTCAGATTTGTAAAACAAAATCTACCCTTCATGAGCATCTTGACAGTGCATCCAACACTTCTCTGTCAATCATTTCTATACCTGAGTTAAAGCTCATCTGAATTAATATACCACACCTGACTTAAAGTTTTGAGCTAGAACTAGAATGTCTCTTGGACTGTGAAACATGAGAGAGATATTACTAGGAATACCTAACAAACATCAAAATTGCAGACAAAAGGATAACTGGCTTAATGGAACATCAAGACCGTTAAAAAGAAGAGAAATTTGTTAACACCTGTGGTGTGAAGAGAGATTTACAGGAATCAGGCACATTATAATGAACCATGAAGACAACTGACTTCCTCACTGCTGTCTGAATAGAAATGCTCCTGCCTCTCCCAGGATGTTGGTTTTAAAGTTTGGGTGGATCAGGAATCAAAAGTGGGGTGCAACTGCACCACTGTACCCTGCCCCTGGCAGGGACCCTCATATTTATCCAGAGCCAGGGTGTGTCTGATTCAATGAGTGAATGTCTTTTCTCATCATACTGTCTTGTATTGGGCTGGGCTAGAGATGCTTCTGTACTGGGTCTTGGAATTTATCCACCAGTGGACTACCCAGGGCAATTCCTACCACTCACTCAGATATTGCTGCATCAGTTACATTTGGGTCACATATTCAAGTTTTTCACAATCCCAAAGGCAAAGAATTTCCTTCTTTTGCTTAAATAGAAATTAAGATTCTTACCTCATAATGTAACTTCAGGAGCTGGGACCTTAGGCATAAGTATAAGTATTATACTATTAGTATTACTTGTCCCTTAATCCTGCCATGGACTGGGGATAAATGACAGAAATGTCATGTGGCCCCTATTCCACTAGGAGGTGGTAGCAACTTGTTTAAGAGAGACTTGGCATTGTAAATTGGGGTTGTGTTGACGGATTTATGGTTTGTTCTCAGCACAGTGTACACAGTGGGTGTTACCTTCTTCCAGAGCGAGCTCAGTTGGAGTATAAATGCACATTGTGCTCTAAGAGGTTCAGTCATGATACAAAGAACTCTGCTCTTAGGCAATTCAGGTAAACGTTTAATGGGGAAGATTACAAAAGAGAAAAAGGAAATACTTTATGAAGGACAAACAAAATATATTTACAAATCAACACCTCCCACATCCTTGGTTGGTCATCCCACTAGCAGCCTCAGAATGTCAACTGACTAGTATTACTGCATGCATGGCCAACAGTTCCAAGGGCTTTATTTTTCTTATGGCAGATGGGAGCAATTGAAGGTGTAGCCAGTTAGTGGGAAACAACGTTAAACAATAGCAGGCATCCAAACAGAATGGCAATAGCAAGTTGGGTGTTGCTCACAAACACGCAATGTATGCTGGGGTTCTGGAGGTTCCAAAACATATCAGCCTTGTATAAAGAAACAACACAGCCCCCCTGCTCAGGGTATTCTGAACTATCTAACCCAGATGTGTCAAACTCATCCCACCCCACCAGGCAAGATGAGAACTGTGGGGCTTGTCATGAGCTGGATCTGAATGTGGTGGCAGCAGCAGGGTGAGCAGCAGCAGCTGTGGGAGTTAACACAGCCATTGCTCACCTTCACCACCAACATACATTGTCAAGAGGAGCTCCATGCCCCAGATTTTGGCAGTAAGCCTTGTACCACTTATCCCATTCCTGAATCCTAGGCCCCTCTACAAGCCCTGCAGGCCATACAACATGGCTCTGCAGACCAGATCTGGCCTGCAAGCAGTAAGTCTGACTTCCTCAATCAAATCTATTAACTAGACAGTGATGCCCTGGCATCCTTAGGTTCCCTCAATGAGATAACTATATTGCAGATAGAGTTGTACTAGGTATTGCAAAAGCAGGTAAATGCTGACCAGCCCAAAGCAGTCAAGGTCACCTCAGCTCCTCAAGGGAGTAAAAGTTATGGCTCGGTGTCCAGTAGGTCCAGCAGCTTTTATGTACTTGAAGTGTGAATCAAATTAGAGCTGTCTGTACTTCTACAGATCTCTCCTTCTGTTCTATCCCCTCCTTTCAGAGAGGAGAGCAGATGTGGTATAATGAGAACAATGGGCTATGAATGGCTCTCTATATTTCTGCCACAGACTCCTCTGATGTTCCTCTCCTTCCGCTAGTTTGGTCTTGCTCAGTTGTCCATCAGTCTTCTTACTCACCTTGCCTTGACTGCAAAAACAGGGAGGAGCAGAAGGATGAAAAAATAAATATTTCCAGTGTCATTGAATACTTTGTACTGGAACATAGCATTTCCCTCCTTATTTAAGCAATGGCTGTCCTTAGGGCCTCTTATATAGGATGAGCCATAATAACAACTGCTTTTAATTTAGAGCTAAATACTTCTGAGCTTAACTGAAATGACACGATCAAGATGGGAAGGAATGTTTTGATTCATTCCAAGCCTCAAGTCGTGTGAAATTTCTTGCAGGACAAGCAGTTGACAACACACACATACAACGAGACACAGGGTAGACGTTATGTCATCTCAGGGAAGAGACGTTGGGCAGAACAACCATCTTGTAGAGGGAACATTGATTGAGCAATTTCTATATCTTTAAATTAACCTTTTCATTTATGTCAAAAAGACTTGGAAGGTTTAACCATCTCAGTGACCCGTATACCAGAAAATGAGTTCCTATTGCAAACAATGAATGAAAAGTTTCTGGAGAGTGAACAAGGAATACCAGCCAGCCTTCTACATTTCAAAATATGTCCCACACCCAGACATTTCCCTGTTGTACTCCTTGGGAACAAAATGCTGAGATCCTTCCCTAGCATTTGCTCATTCCTTACTCAAAGGGATTTTGAACAAATCACTCCTGAGCCTGGACCACAGGATATAGCTTATTGTCTATAAAGTGAATACAGTGAAACTACAAAAGAAGTATAAACTCCCCAAATGTCCCAATTCCACTTTACAGAGAACAACAAACTCAACAGTTCTCAGCTATTAATGATAGAAAGCCTGAGTTTGCAAGGACTCTGAACTAGTGAACCCCAGCATTCTCAGGGCACTGTAGGATGAGTCTGGACCACCCAAACTGAGCAGGAAAACCAAAGCCTGGAACTAGCTGGACTTTTTTAATGACAATAATTCCCTCAATGGTACAGGGTTGCATTGCTGATGAAGCACTTTAAAAATAATGTTTCTATATTTTGGTTAAGATTTCATCCCAGGCCCATTTCAAACATGACAATTGACTCTCCCCCCCCATGTCTCCTAATTCAGTGAATCTTTCTGCTTGAGTCATACCACCCATTGGCTTTGAGATGAGACGAACTCTTTCAGGAACTGTGCCTTAGGGCTGTATGCTAGCCTCACAGCATGCATCATGCTGAAACTTGGAAGATTTTGCTATGCTTTTTTTTCACTGTACGACAACAAGGCTCATCGCTTAATTACCACCTACCAGAACAATTCTTTTATAATTGTGTTTTTACAGCAGAACTGCTATTATGATACAACCTGCAATATCAATCAAAAGAACTATAAAAAATAAGCATTAAATTCCCATCTGAGACAGGAGGTGACTTCACCAGCACCACACTGAGATTTCAGTCCACCACATTAAGTATGAAAATGGAGACCTTGGTCTTTGGCTCTCCTGCTGTGATTTGGCCGTGTCAGGTTCAGGCAGTACAATAAAATATGGAACTGAAGAGTCAAGTTTCATACATAAGTGTACTATGAGTTATGGCTCTGCATTTAATCAAACTGTTCTATTTTGGTATAAAGATACAGGTATAGGTGTATTTTTTTAAATGAGCATGTGTCCTATGATTCTGTGAAAGGGTAAGATTAGCTGGCTAGACATATGGGCACAGATAAATTATATAGCTAGAAAAAGTCATTTAAAAGCGATGTACTGAATCAGGATTCACATAGACATGCACAGATTGTATTGCTTGATAAATGGTATGAGATCATTTTAAAAAGTTTTGTCTCTTAAATGAGACAGTCTTTTTAGGAGACTTCCTCAGAGACCCTCACCGTTGGTGATCATTAAAAATTCTATGACAATCTGTGTGTGATCCCCAGCATTGTAGGGTGGGTGGTCGGTCCACATACTAACCAAAGTCCAGCTATCAGCATGACCAATTAAATTCTCCTTACGTAAAATCCCTACTGCAATTTCAAATGGAGACTTTGGGCTTGATTCTCTTCTCCCATCAATTTGAGAGATGGCCCATTATTCTCTACTTGGCTGAAGAAGCCAGGATTTAGTTTCAGTTTTGTATACTCAAACCTCAAACCAAGGAAAGTCCAAATCTAGATTCTGTCTTCTGTGAATTGCTGAAGTTTGAGAGGGGTCCAGGTAAAAGGTTTCATCTCTTTCCTCTCTTTCTCAGGAAAAATGAGGGTGGTTTAGGTTTGAAAACATCGTCATTGAAGGTTTTGAAATAATTTGGGCCCAAAGTCCTTATACTAATCACCAGACCTTGGGGCATTTGGTACATGTGAGGGACAACATGAATTTTCAAGCCCTAAGATAGCACATAGTGTGATTAAAGGCTGCAGGAGTAAGCCCCAAGAGATGGAATTATAAGTGGCTCAGCCTCAGGAAAGTGTTTCTTTAATTCAAAGTGTAACTATGTCCATCAGAAATTACTCAAATGCGTCAGACCTCTCATATTTGTGAACTAAAGATGGAAATCTTGCTAAAAGTCAATTTCTGTGTCCAGTAAATCCAGAATTCCAACAGTAACAACCTCCCTCAGCTTCAGGTCATACCCTGAACTTGGAAGTGTAGAGATGCACAACAATGACAAATTTTAGGTCAAATTTTCAAACCTTTTGAAAAGTAATGTTAAAATTTGGAGTGAAATTTCAGCAGAGTAGGAGAAGTACTTATTTTGTTGGAGCATCCTTGTACCACTTTGCCTGTTATTAAAGTGAAAGAAAACCATTCTCTTTAAAGTAAAAACTTATTCCACCATGCCTGTCCTTTGCTGCTGTTTCTTTCTCCCTGAGCATAAGGCCTGATGTCCTAACTGATACCGGCAGAGGTGGTTCCCTGTCACTGAAACCAGGGATCAAAGATCACTATAATGATTGCTGTCACACTTTAAGAGCTCTTTTCCGATGTCTATCATTTTCACACAAAGCACTTATGTTGTTGACACCATTCTGTTTAATAAGCAAACTGTAACCAATGCCTCTGAATGCAGCCAGGTGATATGAATGTCAGCTCGCTAGGCACAAAGACAAATCTCAAAATAAACAGTAACCTGAGGCTGCCAACCCACTGTTTGGGCTACTGTGCTTGTTTGATCAATTGTCTTCCTGCTTTCAGGGAGTTTTACTTACAGACAGAATCATTCTAGTATCTAGATTTCCAATTGGCACTTTAGCATCTGTATTTTGATACTGAAGAGCCAACTGCATCTTTAAAGAAAGAGAATCTTCCAAGAATTCCTGGTTGTGTTTATACCCAAAATTGTCTGCTCAAAATGTCAACTGCTTTCTAGTTTCCAAGTCCTTTCAAAACAAAGTTACTTTATATGTGCAATGATAAAAGCTGTGGTGACACAATACAGCTGGTGATCATATACATATTTGGGCTATCTTTATAGGAAATATATTGGGAATTTAAGAACATGGTGCCAAATTCAGCTGTGATATAAGCTCAGAAATAAAGTAAATGGTACTATAGCTTGTGTGTTTGGCTTAATTGGATCAGAAAATGGGTGTAACTGGTAAATAGTGGATTTAAACCAATTTAATGCATTTATTAGCTATGTATAGACTAGTGAATTAAAGTTCCACTGGCTGTGTAACCTAATGATTAGGACACTTGGTGGAAATGTGAGTTTGAGTTCCTATTCATACAAAAATGTAATGGTTTATAGGAAGTGGAGCAGATCCAACAGGAAAGATCAAGAGAACTATATTTCAGAATATCAATGCTAGCTGATAGGAGACCTGGGTTCAAATACAGAGCAGACACTTGAACCCAGGTGTCCTTCATTGGATTTGTAAGGCAGGGCTTGGGGTTGGAAGACAGTATGTGAAGGTAAAATGAGAGAAAACTGCAAAAAGGCAGATTCCTAATTCTATCTTACACATCTTCTGCTAAACAATTCTGCCTGTACTACTTAAATCCCTTTTCTGGCCAATGTATGTTGGATGAGCCAAATTCTGCACTGATGTGACCTATCATTTCTTCTAAAATTACATGGACCTGCACAGGACATAAACCAAACAAAAATTTGGCCTACTGCATAATTTAGTGTCACTTATGTTACCACTGGACTTTTCAGAAAAATCCAAAAGAAGCTGTACCTGCTCAGTTAGTCCAGAGATAGGATTTCAAGAAAATGTAATGATCATATTGGTTCAGTCCAAGAACTGAAGGAAGAGTATAGAAAACTGTACACACATTAATTTGAACTCAGAAGTAAATGTTGATTTGACCATGATCATGACCCTTTCGACTTCATCTACCTTTGAGTACTCATGTGTAACATGTGTGAATATCTGTATTGTTTTGATTATACATCAACCCCTTTTTTCCCTGCAAATGAACTGTAAAAAAATTACTTGACTTATATTTAGGGTCATCCTATAAATCAGGGCTCTTTGACTTTTGTACTGTCACTATTTTCTGTACAGTCAATAAAAATACCAAATCAGAAATATTTTCCATGCAGTTTTTATTTTAGGATTTTAGTGCATTTAACCCTTTGGAGTTTTCCTTTGTTATTTGATTCTCCTCTGGGATTTTGCAAATGCAAGAGCAGTTTGAAGACTTTGTATTTATTAACTTTTATTTGAGGGGAAAAAAGCTGTTTTTCTTAAAATTGAACTGAAAATGTGGTCAGACTATCTAGTGTTGATCTGTGTTCTGAAAATATAATGCTTGCAAAAATGAATATTTAACCCTGAATCCACATACTTATAAAACTATTCATTTCAAATTATATCTCAGCTACAGTATTAAAAGTAGGAAATGTTTATCTGTGCTAGTAACTGGCATATACATTTTCCAGTTTTGAGGTGAAACCAGTACTACAAGATGAATGTAACTAGTTTGTTTTCTTAATATTTCTATTACAATAGTGCCCAGGAGCTCAATTGGGATCAGGGTCCAATTTCACATGCACTGTTCATACATACATATATAAAAGAAAATCCCTGCTTCAAAGTGCTTACAGTCTCAATAAATCACAGTGTGAGTTTCTAAGTTTGTATATCAAATACTCAGTTTTGTTCAAATACGGAAATGAGTTTTTGAAGTAAAGTGTGAATAATTTCAAATATCAATTATATTTAATATAACTTGCAATTAGTGTGTGCACAGAAATGGAGGTGAAGCACAATGAGGAAATTATTTTGACAAATTATTAATTCTGCTTTCTTCTGTATAGTACAGGATAGCTGCCAGCATGGAGGCAGCACTGAATACTGATTTCTAACTAGCACAAATTATTCTAAAGGCACTCTTCCAAAAGGTTGTATGTACCGAACTTAATGTATTTTGTAGTTCTCACTAGGCTGACTTAATTTTAATTCCAGTGAACTTCAAATGGTGATTTATGATACCATCAGACTTGGGAAACCAATTGTATCAAACTGAATTATCTGAAAGCAAAGTGCTGTAAATTCCAAGTGAACATTTGCAATTTTTTTCTTTTCACTAGCCAGAGAAACTCATTATTTCCTTGGCAAGAAATTATTTTATAATAGTCTGCTAAATGTAATTGGTAATGTAGCCACTTCCAACTTAAACAATGATCTTTGCAATGTCTAACTGATGAAGCATTCATATCTTCAATTAAATTGACTCCCATCTCATGTGAAAATGATTTGGACTTTTCAGAATAGTTACAGCACTGTATTAGCAGAAACTGATCATTCATTGCTCTAATTCAAGCTAACAGTTTCTTTCCAATGTGTCCTCTTCTGAACCCATTTCTCAATCATAGCTAAGTTTTATAAAGCCTGTATTTACTCCTGAAAGTAATTTCTTTTTGAGACACTGTCATGCATTCAGGATCAGGAAACTAGTCACGATCATGTGTTTTACACATGCTCATAATGATATGCCCCAAGAGCATCAGCCGGTACCATCTGTGGTGCCTGAAGCAGTGTCTGAGAGACTGTGACAACTCAATTGCAGGCCAGAGGTTTTGAAAAACATTGGATAATTACAATTCCCTTTTAGGCAAGAAGACTCCTATGTGGTGTGTTAGGGAGGCCACATCTGTTAAACCCATTACAAAAGTCTCCGCTGATCATCAATATTACAATAAAAATAGTCATCAATCCGGATGAAATCGCAATTTTTCTTTAGTTCCAGCCCACTGATCTGATAAGGTTGTGACTAATAAATTGAAGATATGTCAGTCTTTAGTTAGTTCTCCTTTGTCTGCCTTTTCTTTTCTTTTTTGGAGAGTGGGGAAAGCCATTCAGGGTCATATTGTTGAACTAATACTTTGAAATAAGATAAGGAAGCAGTAGGGTGGACCACTATTGTTTTTGCATTTTTAATTGGGTGATCAGAACAATTCTGAATTCTGGAAATCTAGATCAGGTAAGCACTGTGAGCTTTATGTCTTGTCTGGTTTCTGCTTATATATTCAACACAGAATGAATTGTCTTGCTAATGTCTTTGTTCAGTATTTTTAGGAGTGGAGTGGCAATCAAAAGAATGTATGGTTTCGCATCTGATTAGAGTTGAAAAAAATCAAAGAGAATTTTGCTTTTGCTCAATCTCAGAGTTCGCTTTTAATTATGCAAAAGCAAAAATAGAGTTATTCTAATCAGTCTCATCTTATCCTAACCTCAAACATCTTGGTGATTCCATCTCTCACCTAATTTTATTGCTAAATTTTAATGAAACAACCCCTTAACCATCCTATTTTTGTGCTTCTTGTCTTGCATTGCTTTATGATAAAGTTAGCAGTGCAGAGACAACAGCAGTTACTTGCAAGTGTTCAAGTTCAAAGGGCAAAAAAATTGCTGTTTGGACAAATCTAGATTTCTTCCCATCTGGTTTAGCCAAGCTTACACTTTAAGTTGAAACGAGCAGAAATAATATGGGAGAGAACACACTTAAGTTTCTATAGGTAGGAATAAAATCTGACTCCTTGTGTCCTTTAAGAAGATGCATCTTGAAACAGTCAGAAATAGAAAATATAAGAGGGAACAATCACACATGGGATTGTGGGTAGCCCAATGTTAGAAAATGCAGAAGAAAGCTATCACATGCCATATCAGATATCTAAAAGTATCATTGGCACTGTGTTCCAAGTTTTGTTTTCTTCCTACACTGTAACGACAGACATAACAACAGATAAATATCAAGACATATTTGTTACTATTGCATTATTGGCAGACAAAAATAGATTACTTTACATAGGAACTCTGAACTCCTGCCAACCATTAACACAAGGATGGCTCAGTTTGCCGAATAAGAAAATATATACCTTATAAAATAGGAATAATCTGAAGGAGTTTGAGCAGATATGGCTCCATTGCTATATTTTCTCAAAAAGTAATTCTAATGATGACATTTATAAGAGAAACAGCTAATGTTAAATAATATTTAGAATCTATATTACATAGCTCTTTCCAACTCCAAAGAACTATAAACTTATTCTGATGATTAGTTGATCACCACAATGCCCTGTGAACAAAATGCATATCTTTATTTCCATTTAGAGATGATGAAGCAAGAAAACAGAGGTTGGATGACTTATCCAAGGTCACCCAACAATTTAATGGTGAACAAACTGGTGGCCAAAGTCCAAAATAACTGATGAAGTTACAGGAGACAATGTCAGGATGCCAACTGTGGTCAGCTCTACTTCTCACGTGCAAAATACTTGGATTCTGCAGTTGCCTTTTTCTCTATTATCTAGTTGAGACAGGATCTCAAATAAGAACTAGCTATCTTTGCCCAAGAGAGGCAAAACTAAGGCTAGTTTTGGGGAAAAGAAACAATTCTGGAAATACTCGAAGGAGGGCATGTGAATGTTCCCTTAGCTTGGGGACCAGAGATGTTCGTCTTTCATCCCATGGCTTCAGATCTTGAGGTTTCATGGGAAGTTTTACCTTATCTCAGTACTAGGTGTCAGCAATGACCTTCATGGATATGAGCAACCCAGGCAAGAGATTAGTCCACTGCATTATATTGACTTTTTGTTTAATGATATTGAAATGCTGTAGTTAAGGCATTGGACTGGGATTCAGAATGTGTGTGTTCTGTTCCTGGCTCTGTCACAGACTGGAATTAGTTATTTGGATAATGTCTACATTGCCATTAAGGGTGATTGCAGTAGGGGTACACAGGGGAGGTATGATTGCAACAGGGGTACACATACTGGAGCTAGCTTCGGTAATAGTGGAGTGGCACAACCATCAGTCTGTTTCATAAAGGTGTTGCAAGTACAAGGACATTAAGGATTGTGAGGCTCTCAGGTACTGTGGCAAGGGAGACCTAGGGAGGTAGATAAATATCTCCGTATGTAATTCTTTCATAACAATAAAGGAAAATATTTTAAAAAAAATGCTTGACTAAGACATATGCATCTGGATACACAGTAATTAAATAACTGGGGCCTGATCTATCCCCATACAATAAGGGAAATAAAGGAAACCTTTAATCTGCAGAATGGAACAGTTCCATAAGAATTATCTGGTGAATAATACATATTATAAATGTGGAGGTTGGGGTTATTTTTTTTTTTAATATAGTACTGTTTTTAAATAAGGAAATGAAGGACAGATTTTGATTGCTCTTTTAAATATGGATGTGGCTGAAGCCTGGAAGAATAAATCTGTAGTGACTGATGGACCTTGTCTTCTGCTATAACTACTGACTAGTAGGGCTATGCGAAATTTCACCAGTTGTTTTGATTCGACACTGTTTCGACTAATTTCAAGCTCAAAACAGTGAGATCAAATCAAAATGAAGGGCTTTGAAATGACCTCGAAAAAAACTGAGGCTAGTCGAAATGTTTTGAAATGTTCTGAGTTTCGAAGCCAGCAGAGAGAGATGGAGGAGAACCAGGGCTACGCTCCCAGCACAGCGGGGAGCACAGCCCTGGCTTTCCCCATCTCCCACTGCTGGAAGCGGATAACAGTGCAGGGGAAGCACCCCAGCACTGTGATCTGGTGAGGGGGTGGAGAGTCAGCCCAGATGGGCTGACTCCCTGGCAAGCTGCGATGGGGTGTGGGGCGGAGAGGCATCCCAGCTGGGTTCACTTCCCTGCCCCTGCTGTGATCGGGTGCGGGGGGGGTGGGAAGAGTCATCCTAGCTGGGCTCACTTCCAACCCCCACTGCGCTGCGATCAGGTGCAGGGCAGAGAGTCTGCACCCGATCGCAGTGCGGGGGGTGGGGGGAGTGAGCCCAGCTGGGATGACTCTCCCCCCCCACCCGATCGCAGCGCAATCTTTCTGTCTGGTGCTGCTTATACTAGTTTCTAAACAAGGCCACTGAGACAAATAATAACAGAGTTGTGTGATGATAATGTTGTAGTGAAGGGTCAGCTGGCATGATCATTGTCAAAATGTTTCAAGGGACAGAACTTAATTTTCATTATGACTTAAATGTCACAATCACATAGTTAACCTAGATTACAATTAGCTGTGTCTTAAAAATGTGTTAATCTTCCTGTTAGATTTTTGTTTTTAGTTAGACTGTCTGGAATAATACAGTTGAAAAGTGTCTATTGTGCTTATGTGGTCACTCTTTATCATTACATAAGATTATTTATGACAGCAATAAGCTAATACTAGGCTCTGGTCAATGGCCTGGGCAATCCAGAGAATGTAGCCTTAAGCATCTACCCAGAAGAACTAAGTACCCAGTCAAAGAATAGATAACAATGACGCTGGAGAGATGGCTAGTGAATAGTTTTGGGGAGGGCATACCAAAAATAAGGAGCCGTAAAAGGGGGCTTGAAAACTTCTGTGAGAAATGGAGATAGATGCAAATTGATTGGAAAATGGTTAAATGAAAATGAGGAGAAAATGGGGAAAAGCTTGGCTAGTGATAGAGATAGGGGTTGTACAATGGAAGGTATTATAGGCAAGGACAAATTGTTTAAACTTGATCTGCAGAATAACAAGGAAACACTTAAGCATTCCAAGAAGCAAGTGACTGTCACAGTAAGAAAGATGACTTTGATTTTTGACAGACCAAAGAAAGAGAGAAGGAGTCCTGGGAGGAGAAGACTGCAGTAGCTGAGGAAAAAGATAATTATATGTATATGGGTGATTTGGCTTCAGTGATGGAAAGGGAAGGATCTATTCCTAAAATGCTGTAGCAGGTGTGGCTCATTAACTCTATCTTAGATAGAAGGAGATGGAGTGCATCTCTATAGACAAGGAATCAGACCCCCCAGAGAGAGATGGAAAACTGTAATTTAAGGGAACAGCACAGAATTAGAACAGCATAGGTTTGATTTGTGTTGCATTATGTTGTGTTGCATAATTATGATTGTTAACAGCAAAGCAGCTTCCAAAAAGAGGATGGCATTGGACGTTAACTACAGCCCATATAATCTGGCACAGGTTGTTGAGGAACTCTCTTCATTCACTGGAGGGCCTGCCTCTTTCTCAAGCAACCTCTCTAATCCAGTTGATGCTATGCCACTTTACTATATTGTTCTGCAGAGCAGACTCCTCATTACTAGTTCTGAACATGCACAACATAACCCTGTAGCGGCATATTTGGTATCTGACATTTGCACATAATTGCTGTGACCTGATACTTGTATAACTAGAGGATGAAAATGCTTTGCTTTATCTGAAGTGGATTTTCCATGTAATGACCATATAACTAAATTAGAGATGGATAAACTTGTTGAGATTTAATATGAGCTCATAGCAAAAAAATGTGTTTAAATAAACTTTATGTTCAGATAGGTCTCGACAACCGACAAAAAATGCTATTTCTCATTCTTGACTACGATATGATCTCATTACACATGAACAATCACAGCAGCACATGCAGAAAATGGCATAAGACGACCCCCTTTTCTGATATTATCTTTGGTTGTCAAGTGTTAGATGCAAGTCTAATGAGCTCTGATCCAAGTGCCAACCAATTTAATTCTTTCCATTATCTAAGCTGAATAGATGTTATTTATTAGGTTTCCTCACACGTGCTTAGCGTGGCACAAAAGGAATGAATCATTCTTATGCCCCAGTAACAAAGCTGGGGCTTGCTCAACCCACCATGGACCAAAGCTCAGATTCCTGTCTGACAGTGGAAGCACAGAAGGTGGCATGGCTTGTAAAAATCAGCTTGCAGGAGGGATTGCTGCCCCTGCCACACGCCCCCCCCCCGGAGTTTGAGGAAGCCCTGGGAGTTTTTGTTTAGTTTTAAATTAGGAAAGAATGCTTGATTTACAAATCCCAGGCCTGTTGTCAGAGGTTTACTTGTGGTAAGGGTGAGGAGAAGATGTGGTGATGCAACCTCATCTGTGGATCATGTTTTTGTTCAGGGATGGAAATGAAACAGTGAACAAAACGATTCTGCTGGCTGATCTACACTGCAGATCCCTTAGCCATCATGCCAATCATCATTGTATATTCTGTACTGGGAGAAAACACAAAACTCTTGCTGATGGGGGGGAAATATGGCCAACTGAAAAAGAGATCCATAGTGAGGATTAGAGAGAGGACTATTGGCTAGCATATGTATCCTCAAGAAGCATGGAAATGTCCCATGATCAGATATAAATATTGTTTTACTTTATTAGAAAGCACAGAGCTAAAGACAAACTTGAAGCTCTTTGTCAGGTTTTATTTAGTCTTTATCTGAGTGAAACTCCCACTGACTCCATTGAAAATTTTACTGGAGCTGGACATCAGGATGTGATCCTTAGCAAGCTCTACATGTTTTTCCAACTTTTCCTCAATTGGCTTGTGGTTTGGGTTATGTTAAACTAGACTATCCTATATAATCATGTCTAATATCTTTTTTGGTTGTGATGGAAAATTAACTAGAATGGGAAATAGAAAATTGAGTGTACAGTGACTTCAGGATGGAATCACAGCCTGAACACTGAATCCCTAAGGTGTTATTAGTGTTCATCAATTCTGTTTCTGAAACATTATTTCAAGATAATTTGGATATTTAATTTTTTGGACTCCAGAATCTTGCTCTTTTAGCAGGGTACTCCCTAACCCTTTAGAGATGCCTGTGTAAGTTCAGACACATTTGATATACCAGCTACAGATTGCAAAGATAAGAGTTTCTTGGAGGCTTTCCAAATATATTCATTAATCAAATCCAAAACCAAAATCTTTCTCTACCTGTATCCAGCAGATTGTACAGCAGCACTCTTTACATAGTATAATTTTCTACAGCCTAGAAAACACCTAATATAAATAATTCACCAAGAAGTCATGTTGTTACAAATAGGGATTTTCTTTTTTTTCTTTTTTTTTTTTTCCTGCAAGCTTGAGCAGATAAAAGATAAACTTCTGGGATTTTCAGAACTAACACATTTCAGTTTACAGATTTTTAACCTCCAAATTTTCAAAGTGTGATGTGGAGTTTTATATCAGTACCAAATGTCATCTTAATTAGTGTGATCTTTAAGAGAAAGCAAATGCCTAAAAGATTGAAGATCTCCTAAGCAATGTAGCATGTGATAAAGAAAATAATTTTTAAAAGTGTAACAGTCCAATTATGGAAATAGCAGACAGTTCTTCACCTGGGCAATTTCCCTGAAGGAAAAGGTCATACACTATACCTAAGAATTACACAACCACTGAGGCAAGGCCACAGTATCTTTTCACATACCTAAAATCTTTTATAAGACCACAGACCAGACACCTTTTTAATATCCTAAGCATGAAAGTAGGTCTTCCATAATGAAATACTGTTAAAAAAATAGAGGACTGTAAAGTTTAATCATTAATTTCCCTCAAAATGTCATTTCTCAAGACCGTTGCTTAGGGTTTTGTGTGGAGACAGGGAGGAGACTCCATAGTCTCTCATCCATCCTTATCAGACCCTTGGCAAACTTGCCAAGTTTCGGTCACTAAAAGAAAAAAGATTTGAAAAATACACTCTATGAGTGATAGTTCAGATTTTCCATTTAAATGTACTGTGAATCTTCAGAGTTTTATATGAGACTGCTTCAGACTTCAGGAAACTCAAGCCAAAAATGGGTGAGACACGCTGAAAGTCAGTGAGACTTGGCAGTGCTTTGATTCTGTTGGGGCGGGAACAAAGGCTCAGCTAACAGCATATGCTAGCTATTAAACTTTGTTCTTTGTGTGCCTAGACAGAAAGAGAGGGAGGGAGAGACACACAGAGAGAAAGACGGGGAGACAGAGAGACAGGGGCAGGCAGACAGACAAACGAGGATAAGAACTTCAGCTCTCTCTCCTTGATTTCAGGCAAAACTCCTGCCCAGATTATCTGATTGGGAAGGAGGCTGCTGAGAGCTAAACATTTTGGAAGCCCTTTCAAAGACTGCAGTTTGAATGTATCATTAACATTTGAGTCATTATTCCTAACGTGATATTGATTCACTGGCCTCAGCCTAAGCAACTTCATTCAAGATGATACACGAGCAGACCTATTTGTGACATTTTGCTTAAAAAGGCAGCACATTGTTCTGTTGGTATAAAATATGGGATGTTAATAAGCAGAATAAGATTCGTATGAATCTTTGAAACCTTTGGGTAATTTAAATTGGAACAGGGCTGAGCGTTTCGGACAACACAATGGGTCAGGCCTGGAATGCTACAGAACTTAGTGGTGCTGCACGGCGCGTGCGGATCTGGCCCCAGGGTTTTCACTCATGTTGGGGGAGGGTAATAGAGTAGTTAAGGTATCTTCTTCCTGTGACTGCAGAGGCATACATTTGAGCCCTGCTCTAGATTTATGATGAAGGCTGTTCAGCTTTAACTGGGTACGTAATCATTCAGGCTGGAGATTAAAAGACAGCTGGACACAATGTACATCAGTCCCATCAGCCCACTGGCCTTAGAGACTGGTGCACCTTATCCAGTCAGGGGCAGATCCAGAGGAAGTGCTGTGGCTTGGCTGCACCCCCCTTTTAGATTGGACTGAACCATGGGAGCCTCTGGGGATTTTTTTAAGCCCTTAAAAGAGGTGGAATTCCCCTTCCCTCTCACCTCCACCACCTGCCACTGTTCCCTTCCCCACTGGCCTCGGGGTGGGGGATGCACCAAATCTGTTGCTGTCCCAGCTGGGCTGCATGTGGGCTGGGCTCAGCTGGGGAGAGCGAAAGCAGCGGTGGGGGTGGGCAGGGGGGATCAGTTAGGAAAGCCAAAGCAGGATTAGAACTTAGGCTGGCAACAAAAATTAAGGACAACAAAAAGTCCTTCTTCAGGTATATAGGGAGCAAAAGGAAGGCACAGGGTAGCATAGGATTCCTACAGGACAAACTAGGGCAAGTGGTGACAGAGAGCGGGGGACAAAGCTGAGCTCTTCAATGAGTGTTTTGCATTTGTATTCCTAGACAGAGCCCAAGACAAATCTCACAATGGGATCATAGACAGACACAGGAAGGACACCAGCCCACCAGTCTGTTAGCTCAGACTAAGTGAAGGGGCACTTGGAGGGGCTGGATGTGTTCAAATCAGTGGGCCTGGATGAATTTCATCCAAGGGTGCTGAATCGAATTGGCCAGTGTCATAGCAGAGCCTCTGGCGCAGCTGTTTGAGCACTCATGGTGCTCTGGTCAGGTCCCAGAGGACTGGAAAAGGGCCAGTGTGGTCCCTATTTTCAAAAAGGGGAGGAGGGATGAACCAGGAAACTATAGGCCAGTTAGTCTCACCTCTATCCTTGGGAAAACTCTGGAAAAAAACATTAAGGATCCCATTTGTGGAAGCCCAGCAGGAGAAATAATGCTGAAAGGAAATCAGCACAGGTTCATTGCAGGTAGACCCTGCTTGACTAACCTTGTTCCTTTTTAAAACCAGGCCACAAAATGCTTAGATGCAGTTGAGGTAGATGTTATCTACCTAGACTTTAAGAAGGCCTTTGATACGATATCGCATTCCGTTCTCGTAAATAAACTGCTAGGCTGTGATGTAGATGATTACACGGTCAGGTGGGTGCCAAATTGGATTAAGGGTCGCACCCAGAGAGTGGTGGTGGATGGGTCAATATCGACCTGGGAAGATGTGGGCAGTGGAATCCCACAAGGCTCGGTCCTTAGACCAGTGCTATTCAATAACTTGGACAAGGGTGTGGAGAGCACCCTGTCCAAGTTTGCAGATGATACCAAATTATGGGACAAAGTTAACACAGCAGAGGGTAGGGAACAGATCCAGGCAGATCTGGACAGGTTGGAAAAATGGGCAGAATGAAATAGGATGCAGTTCAACAAAATCAAGTACAAAGTGCTGCACCTGGGCAAAAAGAACCACAACCCTGTAAATGTGTTACAGGGGGTGACCTCAGCAGCACAGCAGTGGAAAGGGATCTTGGAGTCATAGTTGATTCCAAGACAAACATGAGTCGTCAGTGATCAACAAGTCTAACCACACTTTATCATGCATTACCAGATGCATGATGAACAGGTCCAGGGAGGTGACACTTCCTCTCTATGTGACACTGGTAAAGCCACAGTTGGAGTACTGCATCCAGTTTTGGGTGCCACATTTCAAGAGGGATGCGGAGAATCTTGAGAGGGTTCAGGGAGGGCCACTCGTATGGTCAGATGCCTGCAGGCAAGGCCCTACGAGGAGAGACTGAGGGACCTAGATTTCTTCAGCCTTCACAAGAGCAGGCTGACAGGTGATCTTGTGGCTGCCTATAAATTCATCAGGGGATGGCAGCAGGGAATAAGAGATGCTCTATTTACTAGGGCACCCACTGGAGTAACTAGGAACAGTGGCCACAAATTGACAGAAAGCAGATTTAGGTTGGACATTAGAAAGAACTTCTTCACAGTAAGGTTTGCCACAATCTGGAATGGGCTTCCAAGAGAGGCGGTGTTCTCCCCTACCTTGGGGGTCTTCAAGAGGAGACTGAACAAGCACCTCGCTGGGGTCTTCTGACTCCA
>NW_005842124.1:2092118-2101802 GCF_000455745.1 Alligator sinensis
CTGCCCAGGGGAGGGGGTCAGACTCAATGACCTACTGAGGTCCCTTCTGACCCTAACATCTATGAATCTATAGCAGGGATCCCCTTCACTGTGCCTGCTCTGAAGGGATGGGGCAGGGAGAAGAGAACCATTTTCCACTCTGCTGTTGCTACTGTCCCCATCCCCAGATAAGCCCAGCCTCAATGCAGCCCAGCTAGCCTGGGAAGGAGCAACTCTGGTGCTTCCCTGGCCCCTGGAACAGTGGGGGAAGCAACAACAGCAGGCAGGGAAGGGGGCAGGGGGAAGGGAAGGAAAGAAGAGAGGGGGATTTTCACATGCTTTAGGGACTTTAAAAAGTCCCTGAGGCACCCCAGGGTGGTCTGCCTGCATCAGTGGGGTTGGAGGAGGCTGGGAGGTAGAGGTACAGCTACCCCTTGCAGTGCTGGTTCCTGTTCTTGCACCCTCCTTGGGAAAATCTTGGATTTGCCCTGGCTCACAGTAGTCTGATGGATAGTTTGGCCCTGGTAGACCTTTTGACTTCAACTTCTTTCTCTGCATGTAACATAAATGTGGATAATATTTCAAAGGTCCCTTTCCAAAAGTTAAAAATAGGATGGACGTATCTAAAGAAATTGAAAAACAAATATGGGATTAAAAAGGACAGGCAAACGTGACCTACAGGGATGAAATCCTCAGCTCAGTGAAATCAATGGCAGAACTCTCATTAGTTTCAGTAAAGTCAGGATTTCAACCTACAGTCAAAAGGGGATTCCTAATGTTTTAAAAAGGGAGAGTTAAATATTTCAAGAGCCTGGTATATGTCTTCCTTGAAATATTATTTTAAAAGGTTGCATTTCGGAGTTAGAGATCTGTCAGATAGTAATATTAAGTGGGCCAGGGAGAAAGAGGCCATCTCCACTATGTTTGATTTGAGTCATAAATTGTTAATATTTGAGTTGACCTTGCGTACACCATGCTCAGTTGCCAGGTTCATGTTCCCACTTGGCTCTATTTAATACAGATTTTTTCACCAGATCGTAAAGATCATCCCAATGTGGGTTGAACCAAAACCCTTCATGGTGGCACCACTCAAAAATAATCTCTGAACAGACATTTAATGGAAATGCTTTGCCAAACTATGATTTTCACAAAAATATTCTGATCAAAGTAATTTGTACCTTCAGGAACTAGCTAATTAGCAGTTGGACTTCCAATCATCTGTGTAACTTCCTCTCAGGAATGAAAATAGAGATATGCATCCTTTCCATGTATTTGCTAAACAGAATGGCTTTACCAGCACATACTGAAGAAATGCTTCTATGCTTTTGATATAAACAATTGTGCATAGTTTATATGAGGATGTCAGAATTGGTAAAGTGAGATCTAACAAGAACTTGCTATACTACATCTGTTAAAAATTTTTGTCCCTGTTAACATTGAAATGTCTGAGGACATTTCTATACAGTGGACTGTTAATGGGAGAGCAAATTAAGCCAGATGGAGCTCCTTGCTACACTGCTCTATGCTAGTTCATTTAAAACCAGCTTGAGTAGCTTTATGCTGCATGCTAACTGCAGCATAGACATAACCTGAGCATATTTAGTGTTGCACTGGGTCAGAGCAGTGGCCTGTCTGTTCTGATGTCTTCCTTGTAAGAGTGACCAGATACTTCACAGAAAGAGTTTAGAATCCCTGTGATAGACTTCTATAGTATAACCTGCCCAGGAGTTAATTTTACCTTAATCCCATCAGTTTATAGTTGGCCGATGCTATGAAGCACAAGGATTTACAATAATCTCCCTTATATTTATATACTTTTCTAATACACCTGTAGACACTCATGAACATATCTAATTCTTTAATCATGAATTATGATTACAAAAGTGTCACTTTATCCATTTTAAATGTGTAGTTTTCCAATTTTATGGGATGTTTTATGAGAAAATTATATGGCTCTTTCATGTCTTCTTGTACTCGTTTTCCTTCTTATTTAAAAAGCATTAAACTTTTCAGTCTCTCCTTATGTAAATGTCCCATTCTGTCTTTAACCATGTTTTTAAACATTTTTGTCACATCCTTCTTTGAACCACTGCTATTTCTGCCACATCTTTTTGAGAGAGGGGTGACCAAAACTGAACAGGTGATGTATCAATGATTTACATTATGACATATTATTTTTAACATTATTTTCTATTCTATTCCTGCTATGTTCTAACATTTTCCTCTCATTTTCCATGAAAATTGGGCAGATGATTTTACTGAATGTCTATTATGACAACCAAGTTTTTTTTCTAAGCAGTTAGTATTTAGAATCAAATAATTTGTCTGAGTAGCTCAAATTACAACATACATGACGACATTTGTAAACATACAGTTTCAAGCTACCTCAGCAGTCTCAGAAGTTCTTCACAGCCGTAGAATCATAGAAAATGAGGGTTGGAAGGGACCTGAGGAGGTCATTTAGTTCAACCCCTGCTCAAAGCGGGAACTTACCCCACTAGATCATACCAACCAAAGCTTTGTCTAGCTGTGTTTTGAAACCCCGCAAAGATGGAGCTTTCACCACCTCTCTGGGTAACCTGTTCCAGTGTTTTACTACCCTCCTAGTAAGAAAATTCTTCCTATTATCTATCTATCCTGTTCTTCCAGAGAGTAACAGTGGGAGTCAAACCCCTATTGATTTCAGTGGAAGGAGAATCAAGCCATCACTGAATATTTTGGAAAATCTACCTATTGCATATTCTAACCTGCTAACCTGTTGCTATTTCATTTATCAATTTCTTTCAATGACTCTCCTTTTGGCATCTCAGTCTCTAACAGTACCTCATGTTTATTATTTGAAAAGAGTGGGTACATCCCAGCAACCCCATTAATGCATCCATGACCAACTCTACCAAACATTTTAGCAGTTACAATGAGACCACAAATTACAAAGCCCAGATTCTGACCTGCAGATTGCAACTGCATACAATTCTTTAGTATCTGGGAGTAAAATATGACTAAGTAATCCATTTCTTGTTCTGTTTTTAAGAGTCTGAAAATATTTTATAGGCCTAAGTAATTTTATAGGACCCAAGTAATTCAAACCCAAACTGTGTTGGCTCACCCTGGCGTAACCTCTATAAATGACAAACAAATCAGCATTTCACAGTCAAAAGACAACAGCGAGCATTCAACAAAAAATCCAAGAAGTTTACTACAGGGATACTAACAAAGCTGGACATTAAGGCAAAGAGTTTCGTTTTTACATTTCAGGACAAAACCATCACAGCTGTTTTCCTGCAGATTCCCAGCCAAGTTGAAAAGGTCACAGACCCAGTCATAATGTAACTCTGAATACCAAAGAACGTTTCCCCTCTGAGCAGGGGTATAGGTTGTAGCCGTGTTCATCTAAGGACATAGGTAGGCTTCACTGACTGCCTTTCTTGCATGCACACCAGCCTCTGGCTTCTTTACTATTCATTCCATCCAGGAACCATCCACCAACTGCAGATGCTTCCTCAGCCCCAAAAGCTTGCTAAGAAAAAAATGTCCAACTATTTAGTTGGTCTAATAAAAGATATATCAGATTTACCCAAAGAACCTTGTCCCCCCTGAACAGCATTTCTTTATAGAACTCTTCAGAATTAATCCAACCCAAAGCAAGTGACATAAAAACCCACATTTTCCAAAGATGGCAGCAAGATATTTTGCCCTTCTCTTGGGGGAACTATTTGCAGCCAATATCTTTTATGTAACCAACAATGATGGGGGAAAGCCTGTCATTCAAAAGATATGGATTTACCTTAAATATTGAGTAAACTGGAATATCCATCTGAAAATAGTATGTCAGTCTTGGTGCTCACTATGTAACTTCCTGCATGTTTGATTAGAAGCTACAGGATAATAAAGGTAATGTCAAAGTGACCTACACAATCTAAACAAGACAGTTACAAAGCCAAGACCTGGAAAAGCTTCCTTAGTGAAACTCAAATGCTACTTGAGGGGTTTCAAATTAGCTTACAGGGGAAAATATGCGGGCATATATTTCCCTCTCCCATGCGAATAACTGCATCCAAGATATGATCTTCCTTTACCCCTATGCCACAAAAGGCTGTCTGCCAGTTGAGGTTAGAGGAGGAAAGGCCAGGACAGAGTGGGTGGTTCAGATGGATGTTCCAGCACTTAATACAACCCTGAACTGTATTTAGCTTTCTGAGGCATAAGAGTGTGACACCACAGAGCCAGTGTGACACACGGACTTTCTGAAGACAGCACACGGTCCCTGGTGACTACCTATAAGGGTGAAGAATTCTGGGGAAATCTGTAGCAATTCAGGCCCAGCCCCCTTAAGCACTTCTATAGGAGACGACTCCTCAACAGGGTAGGTGGGAAGAGAACTCAATGAGGAGAATCATCTGAAGATTCAGTTCCACTCCTATGAGTTTATCTGTGGGAGGAAGAAACAACACAGATAGAGGGAGAGATCTGTAGGAGTAGACTTGGATGTGTGCAAATGAGTTCCACAGTTGGGGGAATCTGACTATTTTGCTTAATCCTGATGCAGTCGTTTGCCATTGTTACCAGATTTGCCCGCCACTTTGGGGTGTGCTCATTTATTAGGGGTACATTTCTGGGGTCTCTGTAATTCTATCAATGTGCTGCTTGTGTTACTTGTGTTTCTATAAGGAGCTGTATCTCTCCCTTCTGCAAGTCCTCAAATCAAATGAAGCTATCTTGCAGGACTCAGTTTCAATGGGGCTGGGTTCCTCCAACCACTGAATCAGTCAAACACATATACACACATACACACACAGATTAACAGGACACGCCTGAGCCAGGTTGGGTTATTTAGCACTGACAAGCTAACACCCTCATATACCTTGAACTCAGTTCATCAGGGCAACAATAAAATGCAGTTAGACACAAACACATAGGTTAACAGAATGCATCTGAGTCAGGCCAGACTATTCAGTACTGACAGGCTGAAACCTTCATGTGCCTTGAACTCAGCTCATCCCTTATTTCAGCACAACAATAATAAATGCAGTTAGACACACTGCAGGACAATAATAAATACAGTTAGACACACATACACATGCGTTAACAGAGTATGTCTGAGCAGGCTGGGTCCAATCAGCACTTTCAGCTGATACCCTCATGCGCCTCAGAACTCAGCAAATCCCAATCTCTTGTCACAATGGTCCTAGTAGTAACTCCCTTGATGAGCAGACCCCATTGTAGTTTTGGGCATTACAGGGATCTTTGGCTTAGGTAAAAGAAGCATTGCTGCAGAGCAAATGGGGAGGTCAAGGGGAAGGAATAGTAAGTGAGGTTGAGAGAGAGAGAATATAGCAACCAGCTTGACCATAAAAGTTATTTATTGCCACGTATATGAACTTATGATGATACCAGTAGTAATAGCTATACAAGAGAGACAAAGAAAACAGTTACAGTATTACATAGTTTCAATTAGGAATTTGGGGAAGTCTAGCTCAAGTTTGATTAGCAAAAGTCAGATTTAGAGAGCTGTGCCTAGAGTAAAAGAATAAAAGTCAGGTTCCTGGAGTCAAAGAGAGGGAGTGATCAACAAAAGTCCAGTTTAGAAAGCTGTGCCTGGAGTAGAAAGCAAAAGTCAGGTTTAGAAAGCTGTGCTTGGAGTAAGAAAGCAAAAGTCAGGTTCCTGGACTCAGAGAGAGAGAGAGAGAGAGAGAGAGAATTGGGGTCTCATCACTCAGCAAAGCTTGAACCAGTTGAGGTTTCTAGGTGCTTGGTGGAGCTTGCAGACAGGCAGAGTTCTGAGCATGATCAATGGAGGGATCCAGGCTGAAAAGGTGTGGAGCTGGTGAAGCTTTTGGATTCAAGCACCAGTACAGAAACTTGAGCTTGGGTAGGGGTTTTGTAGAGAACTAACAATGGCTCAAGGGAGGACACTAGGTTTGTTTATGGGTAAACAATGGCTTATATGCTGGATAGTAGGAGCTGATCACCCCTGACTATGGGTGGCATTACTCTGAGGGAGCTCACGATACAGACAGGCAGATTCAGTGTTCTGGGTACCAATAGAGGAGTCATTACTAGAATTGGTCTGATAACTGCTGAGCTGGATGTGTGTAAACGTGGTTCATTAGCATTTGGAGCAGGGATCCCCCATCATGCAGTGCTCTCCTGCTTCTCTGGTCCCAGAATTCAGTGAGGTCCTTGCTTTGGAATCCCTGTTCTCCATCCTGAATGCTAATGGAGGTGCATTCCTGTCCCATCTCCCATTTAAATGAGTTGTCATCTGGTTCCATCTCAGATGTAAATGAGACATGGGGAGTTACTTCACCCTTATCACCCTTTTCTGGAGGACTTTAGATGCGTCTCCCACTGCATCTTCATTGTCTTTTGTAAGTCCTTCCTCTAATCAGTTCTTGTTCAGGCAGAGGTGGGGAGGGGGTGAGGCTCTTCTGAGTCAGACAGGCTGTGTACTGTGCCAGGGTTCCCCAAGAACACAGAGCTGAGAGGTAACACCGTCCTTAGCAAAAACGTTTCCCAGGCCTTAGGGTAAATAGGAGCTCATGCTTACCTTTGATTTTCTCTCTGTACTCTAATTCACATGGTTTTTTTTAGGCTGCTTTTGGGATGATGCTGTTGTTGGGCTAACCAATGCAGACATTCCTCGAGACAAGGAAAACAGATGTCTTAATGAGAAGCAGAAGCAAGGCAAAGGTGACTAACCTGGATACTCACTCCATGTTAGCAGGGCAAGGGTTGCTCATAGGAAAAAGGTGGTGGCAGGATGATAGCTTGTAAAGAGTTGGTGCACAGGGAAGGCCTGGTGACAGCAACAGAACAGTAGGCTGATGGTTATAGAAATTCAAGACATTTGAGCCTGCCTTCATATATACCAGCAAGTCCTTGGAGTTGCACCAATGGAAGAGAGAATCAGGCCTGTATTTATTTATTTATTTTGTTGCCCTCCCCAAAATGCTCAGGGTACTATACAATAACAAAGTCATAAACACAGATAAAATAATAAAACAATGAAGAAACTAACTAAATGATAACAATAAATACACTATAGCTACTTTCCAAAGAAAGCTTGGTCATGAGTGGGGGGTTGAGGATTTATAAATAGCTTGTTTATAAGAAACTCTCTCTCTCTCTCTGATTCATAGCATTCTTTGTAACAGAGTTTCCCCTTTAATTAGTATTTATTTATATCATCACCAAAGTCTTCAAAATTGGTTGCCAAAGAAGAAGGCTATTTTTATTTAGGTGCCTAATCCAGAGGGCTGTGCCCAGAGGCCCAGTAAAATTATTCAGGTCCCAGGGCAGGAGGTGGTAGTGGTATGCTGACCACAGAACTGGGAAAAGGGATGAGGCAAAGGAAAGTCCTACCTGCTTGGGTTCTCTGAACCAACTGACACTGCTGCCAGTGCTGATACTGTAGCAGCACTGGCTCCAGAGGCAGCAGCTCCATGGCACCACAGGAGCTGTGCCTGGTGCCCCATTTGCTCCCCGCCCTCACTCCAGATATGCTGTTGGGCACAGGACTGCACCTGCTGTGACCAAAACTCCCCAGGGGCTGGGGAAGAGCACCATTCCACTTGCCCCACTTGCTTTCTTCCCTCCCCCGTACACTGTGGGCCATGGGGCTCCTATGGCTACGCAGTGCAGGGTTGCCCCGCCACCCTCCCATTGTTGGTGCCCAGGACTAGTGCCTTTTCACCACCCCTAGTTATGCTACTGGTCATGCCTCTTCTGGGATGCAGCAAGATGCTGAAAGGCATAAATTCTTCTGGAACAAAAGGACAGCTCTTTGTAATATGCACATTATGGGCAGTGACAGATATGCAGCTCCCTGCTGTAACTCATGGTGCTTCACAGAAAGCACCTTGAATAATAGTAACCACCCAACTCCCTGCAACCCAACAGATGTTCACTGTTTGGTTGTGGGGGAGGGGAATCATATTCTACTTTAGAGCTGAACTGTCTGCAGCCTCTGCAGCCTGCCTGCCTGTCTGCAGCCTCTATCCCCTAACCCTACCTTCCCCCTTTCCCTCCCACTTCCAGCTCCAGTGTTGTCTGCAGGATGGGAGAGGGAGAAGGCAGGGGAGGGAGCTCCTGTCTGGGTTTGCCCAGACTATCCTGGAGGTGGGGGATGGGTAGATTGGAGCCCAAACTCTAATCTACCCACCTCACAGTGCAGGCTGGGCAAACCCCAGACCCGAGCTCCATCCCCTGCTTTCTCTCCCTTCCATTCTACTGAGAACACTGGGAGTGGGGTAGGGCTGCATCAGCCCATGTGCGGGGACAAACAGAAGTTAATGAAGGTGCTCCACTTTGGAGTGCCTTCATCTGCACCCTCATTAAATGAGGGTTAATTTGTCATGTGATCAGGCACTTTTAAAGTATTCTGCAGCTGTGCACTTCTGTTAGGACATGGCTGCAGAGCACTTTCAAGGGGCCAATCACATGACAAATGTCACTTCTGTCAGCCCTATATGGCCAAAATTACATTGTAAAGGGAAGAAAAAATGGATTCCTTCAATAAGGGCACCATGTAAAATGGGTCAGAACTCTGAGGATGCATCCAGACAAGCCTGCCCATGCCTCTTGCAGCATCTCAAACCCCTTTGAGATGCTGCAAGAGGCACATGTGGGAACGGGAAAAAGATCCCCCTGCTGTAAGTTTGCAGTGCAGGGCAAAATTAGAACCCTGGATATCCAGGGGTCAAAAAAAAAAAATGAAGTGAAAAAAAGCAGGGCAGGCAGCTGGAGGCTAGGTCGTCCACAGAGATGGTCTGGCTGCCAGAGCGTCTCTGTGGGTGGCCCTTGCCCTGGCGTTGAAGCATGCTACCTGCCCATGCAAGGCAGGAAGTGTGCCAGCCACAGGAAGCTGGACCTGGACTCCAGTTCAGGTAAGTAAGGAGTCGGGGGGCTGGAGGAGGGGGGACGGGACCATGGGGGGACCCCCACCAGGCTCCATCCCTTGCCTGCTCCCCCAGGCCCCCTGAGTGCCCCCTGACCCCTGCCCACTCTTGCCCCTCAAACCCCCCAATCCCTGCTCTAACCCATCCCCCCAAGACCCCCTTATTGCTGCCCCCCCACCCCAGCATCCCACAATTAACCCCCCCAAACAAAAACCCTGGCACTCACCACAGTTCTAGCTGCCTGTCTGGGTCACTGGGGCCCCACCTGCACAGCGGGGTGGGGTGATGGGCCCAGCCCGGGGCCTGCTGCCCCGGGCTGGGCAGGAGGCCCTGGCAGGCCCAGTGGGCAGGAGGCACCAGAGCCCCCGCAGCTCCTGAGAGAGAGCTATGGGACTCTTCAGCCTGGAAAAGTGCAGGCTCAGAGGTGATCTGGTGGCCACCTACAAAATTATCAGGGGTGCTCACCGGGATCTGGGGGAACATTTGTTCACCAGAGCGCCCCAAGGGATGACAAGGTCAAACGGTCATGAACTCCTTCATGACCATTTCAGGCTGGACATAAGAAAAAAATTCTTTACTGTCCGAGCCCCCAAGGTTTGGAATAGGCTGCCACTGAAGGTGGTTCAAGCACCCACTTTGAACGCCTTCAAGAGACATTTGGATGTTTATCTTGCTGGGATCCTATGATCCCTTCTGACTTCCTGCCCCTGGGACAGGGGGCTGGACTCGATGATCCTCCGGGGTCCCTTCCAGCCCCTAGTGTCTATGAAATCTATGCTCCTGGGGTGAGTAGAAGCTTTTTTTTTTT
>NW_005842124.1:2102290-2115148 GCF_000455745.1 Alligator sinensis
CCCCTGCACCCACAGCCCCCGGGCAGCTGGCCCAGAGGGGCAGATACCTCTACCGGCTGTGCAGTCCCTATCCGAGTCTGGCAGGTGCGCAGCAGGTCACAGCCAGGCAGCAGCCCCCACTGCCAGACTACTGCAGTGGGTAGAGGGTGCAGGGAACTCTCAGGGCTGCTTCAGCAGTCCAGCTGGCACAAGGGGTAGAGTCCACCAGTACCAATTGGCTGGGCTCCACAAGCTCCTGAGAGTGAGCAGCCCTGAGCTACTTGCCAGGGCAGCTTTTTTTACTGCTGGGGCCAGGACAGGGCAGCTTTTTATACTGCTGGGGACAGCACAGGTGCTGGCCCTGGGCTTTAGCTCCCCCTGGCTGCAGATCCGGGAGGAGCCAGGCAGGGTTATTTTGCCCCAGGTGGCACAATTTGCCCCACAACAAAGTGCATGTCCGAGCACACGCGCTGAGGCAAAAAGCCCCAGCTCAAATTTGTACCGCTTCTATTTGAGCTACTGCAAGAGCACGTGCTTGCATGCGTGGATGCGCCCTGAAAGGGCATTGCCCTCTTGGCCAAATTGGATTGATTCTGTAAAGGAAAGCACCTGTTGTAACATCCACATTTTCACATAGGGAGGGAGAAAAATGCAAACAAAAAGCACATTCTTTGAAAGAGGCATGCCCAAAGGTTCCTTCTCCATTAGAAACTAAAAAATGTGTATATTTGCACTTTTTTTCAGCTGCTGGATTAAAAGCTTTATTTGAAGAGCAACCATCTTGACTTTCATGCTTCCTTGTTCAAATTACAAAGATTTTAAGAAGGAAGTGTGTGTTGGTAAACAGTATTTTTTGTGATGCTATACTTCTATTATTCCTTCCATCATTGTTCTGTATCTAGAACACCTGCGCTGCATTAGAGGTGACCTCCAAAGGGAAAAAAATGCACTAGTCCTCTTCTTCGATGCTTTCTGATGTATAAAGATGGCCTAAGAAGATTGCATCTGCAAAACAGATTAGTTTGTTGTCTCTCCTCACCATTAGAAACATATCTTCTCTACCTCAGCAGGCTTCATGGTGGCTGGTGAAATTGAGACTGGAAGATGAAACACTACAAAATGAGATTGGAGGGTGAGCAGCGGAGAAGGAAAGAGAGCATAAGGGCAACTTTTCCAAGAATGTAAGTCATTTAGGTGCCTAAATCCCATTTTGAACAATGATTAAAACCAGATGAGCTGAGAATTTTTAGTGATATCTTTTATTGGACCAAATGTATAGTTTGGAGAGCTGTTGGACAAGTTTTCAGGTTTCCAGTACCCTTCCTCAGATCCCTTGATGCCATATAACAAAGATACTCACATGGACCCAGAGGCACAGATCTTCAGCGTTCTCTGTGCAAAAATGAAGCTTATTTTCTACACATGGAGACTTTTTACCATCTTGACCTTTCCCTGAGCCTGATGAAGGGCATGTGAGCTCAAAAACTTGCACAAAAAACATTTTTTTTTTTGCTATTTTTCAGTCGGTCTAATAAAAGCTATCATCTCTGAACCAAGAGTTCTAGATTTTTGCATATCTATGTGACAAATTTATTATGCCAATGAGTGTTACAAAAACTTGCCACATGCTACCTCCTAAACCAGAAACAGTGTCCACATTTGTGCAGTGGTACAGAAGAGCTAATTAGCAGGAGTCCACGTTCATTAATCCTAAATCTTAGCAGTGCTAATTAATCTGCATACTGTGCCATGTCTAATGGTTACACAGCTCCCAATTGTGGAGGTAATGTGTTCGGAGCAGGGAAGGATATTTAGCATGGTAAGGATGGTGTTACAGCACCATTCTTTAGCATGGTAAGGATGGTGTTACAGGTTATCTTTAAACCACTCTAAAGACATGTAAATGGGAGCATCCACACATCAAAGGGTGTTAAACTGTGATAAGTACACTCTAAGCATCTTAAAGTTAGGTAACTTTGGGTGAGGCTTAACTTTGAGCTGTTCTACCTGTTTGAGCGAGGGTATCATTAGTCTGCTCCACAAATATAAAGGACACATCTACAGTTGTGCTTTAATGTGCAGTAGCCAATTATACTGCAAATTAAAGCATTATGTAAAAAACCATGCTATTATGCTAATGTGCAGTAAAATAGGCTACTGCACTTTAAGCATCACCTAAAAAGCATGTACTTTTGGTACTGTGCATTGGGGCAGCCTAATGTGCATTTATTTAGTACCTCATATTAGACCTAATCCAAACACGGAGCTTGAAGAGGCATGCTTCGCTGGGGCCCATTCTGTCAGTATGGTTAGCCTGCAGCAGGTCTCTGCTGGGAGCAGAGCCACCAGGGAGTGAGATCATGGAACCTGGGGAAGGATGTTACCCCACGGTCCATTCTCTCACTTTGCTTAACCCTCAGGTCTCCTCTCCCAGAGGAGGGGTAGCCTCCTGGATCCTGACCACAGCCTCTACAGGAATGTCATAGCCATGCAGTTCGGGGACAGCATTAAGCCTTAACCTGTGACTGCTCTGAAACTCTTCTAATTTCAACACCGCCTAACATTCCACAGATTGTGTATAGTTTAAAGGTAATCTTTAAATTAATTGCACAAAGTTTGTATAGTTTGTATAGTTTAAAGGTATCTGTATAGTTTAGAGGTAATCTTTAAATTAATCTTTAAATAGTATAGTTTAAAGGTAATCTTTAAATTAATTCCACAGAGTTTGTATAGTTTGTATAGTTTAAAGGTAATCTGTAACAACACCCTAAATTTGCAGGATAGACATAGCATTAGGTGCACAGTGTCAGATTGTTAAAGGTATTTAAAGAAGCTGATTGATACCTACTAGATTTTCAAAAGTATCTACTAATTGATTTTAAGAAGAGTTAGGGACCTAACCACCTTAAGTGCTTTTGAAAATCTCACAATGCATCAGAAGCATCTTTAATTGGCCAAGTTCAAGAGCTGGGTGGAAAATAGTTTCCCATCTTGCACAGGTTTGCCATCCCAGCTTAGGACAGAAAATCCAAATGTCCAAAAGTTTCACAAATCCAAAATCCCCAAATAATTTTGGCTTAAATCCTGTCTTGGATGCTTTTGAAAAACCTAGCCTTCTTTGTGTCTGTGTGTAGATTTGCTACTCCTGAATGCCTGGAAGAAAAGACATCTTATTTTAGAGTTTTAACCCTTCATTTCTGAGTTCTTTGAGGATTCCCAATATACTCTTCTCATATTTTCTCTAGCAAAACCTGACCTGATTTCCCCATGGTTTATCTAGATCTCTATAAATAAACCTAGTTTAATGACTGATTAGGAACAACTCTGCCTTATTTAGATGTTTCTGAATTTGAGGATGGGAATCTGAAGGGGATCTATACAGATTTTCCTCATAATCATTATATTCTGCCCTAATAACCAAACAAGGAGGAAACAAGCTCTTTTTTTTTTATTTTGCACATCACAGAGAAAAAGGTAATGAAATAGTAATGAGAAGAATGAGTGTTTCTCTATCACATCTGGTTTTTTCTTTTTAAAGGAACATGGAATCTAAATTTTTACAAAATGTTTCTGCTTTCCAGGAAACATCTCAATATTTCATTGAAAAAAATTGAATGTTCAAATGCTGAATGCTTTGGACTCTAGAATTTTCCATGTAACCTTGCAAATGGAGGTACCAATTAGTCATAGGCATTATATTAGAATGCTTAAAAATATTATAGGAGAGAACTTTTACAATGAGGGTTCTGCTTGTACAGCCTGGTTTTACTCCTGCTCTAATTTAACCAAAGTATACAAATGTGCACCTGCTAGCAAGTAACACTAGTGTCAAAAGCCCAATTCTCTACTCTCTTAGATTTTTTGCAATCTTTTATATCTATGCAAAGGAGAAGTGAAAGCTGACAAAATAGGTTTTCATCATAATATGCCAAACTGTTGAAAATCAAAAACATAGCTTCAATGAATTTCCAGAGGAGCAAAGCAAGGTTTCTGATTTCCTGCATGCTTAGCCGACAGTCTTTGGGGAGCCCAGGGGTCCAGAATCCACAATCCCAAGTATACAGTGGCGTGTACTGTAGAGACACCAGGCAAATTCAGGCACTGAAAGCAGCATAGCTTTGGTAGAACAAAGCTGCAGAGGCTGCCTTGGAGCTGAAGACCAGGATTGCATAGCTCCAAGGTTTCCACGTTCTGTAAACTACCCCACGATCAGGGACACCGAAACTCCTAAGATTCCAGGCTTCCTTCAACAGAAAAGTCAGTCTATTAGGGTTAATAAGGCACTGGTAAACTACAGAAGTCTTGGGAGCCATGGCTGAGCAAGGAGCCTTGGAACTTCGGCTCCCAGGCTCAATTTGTTTTGAAATATTTAAAATAAGATATCTGTTTTACTTCCAAGTTTTAAAAAAAAGGATATTTCCTTTAGGGGGAAATTTTGAAATGTCTACATTTCACTTGGAAAACGAAAAAAAAAGAAGAAGCTTAAATGGAGGACCTTTTTAGGAGAAAAAAAAGCTTTTTTTTAGAATTTCAGAAATGCTTATTTTAATTTTTTTACTATTTTTACTGTATTGTAAAATGACATCAAATCAGAAGGTGGCACAATCCATTTGAACATATTAAGATGACTGTAAAGGTACAAAGCAAAGAAGACAGGTGTTCTGTTTGCAAGGATTTTTTTTAGTTTTTACCACTTTATATCTTCCCTACCCACATTGTTAACTGTGAGGATGCAATAAAATTAGCTCACAGAATACATCTACATACACACTTTACTGATAATTTGCTCCACAGTAAAGCACCATCTACACATGCATCTTTATTAGAGCACAGTAAATTAATTAACTCCACTGTAGGATAGTAATGTCTGGGACAAGTACTGTCCTATGGTGGAGTCATTAAGGGCATCTGTATGCGAGTGTGGAGCTGCTCCAACATGCTGGAATTCCAGTGTGTCAGGCACACTCAATTAATTGAGTCTGCTGAAGCATGGCAATTACCGCACTCCAGCAGCCTCCTGCATCTCATGTATCAGTGTCCCCATGCTTAAAATTGGCAGTGGGGGCACTTGAACTAAAGCTCATCAAATGAGCTTTAGTTCAAGCACCCCTCCTGCCACTTTTAAGCGCACGAATGCTGATACATGAGACACAGCGGTGCTTTAATTACAGCAATTCTTGGAGCTGTTCTAGTTAAAGTGCTGCACCCTCCAGCTCCCAGAGCACATATAAAAGTGCCCTAATTGCACTGAAATGCACCTGCAGATGGTGACCAAGGCTGGCTGGGCCAAGAGGGTACTACAGTGCAGGGGGCTGCCTCCTGGCTAGCCCCACACTGTAGCACCAATGTGCCCCAGCTAATCACTCCACCACCCAACACTGTGAAGCTCCCTGCCAGCATGTGTATATGTGCTGCCTGGGAGTGCTGACTCTGGTGTGAACTGTGCCAGAGTTTATTGAGCTGTGCTAATTGCATGTGTAAATGCATCCAGAATGTCCTCATTTTGAAGGCTGAACAAGTAGAAGAAAATCAGAACATTTTGAAATCCCTCAGAGGCCTGTCTTTGGGTCTAGTACTGTTCAGTATTTTCATTAATGGTTTGAAGGATGGAATAAGTTCACAGTTAGCAAATCTGAAGATGATACCAAGATAGGTTGAGTAGTGGATACATTGGAGGATAAGATTATGATTCAAAATGACTGACACATTAGAAACATGGTTTGAAATGAATTAGATGAAATCCAGTAAGGGCAAGTACAAAGTAGTGCATTTAGGATGTGTCTACACGTCGCTGTACAGTGATGTTGCTATGGCACTGTGCTTTAATACTTCCTTTTGAAAGTACTAAAGCACAGATTCACAGAAGTTTAGGGCTGGAAGGGACCTGGTGAGTTCATCAGGTCCAGCCGCCCTGCTCTAGGCAGGAAAGACTGCTGGGGTCAAATAACCCCAGCAAGGTGTGCATGCAGTCTCCTTTTGAAGATCTCTAGGGTAGGTGCCTGCACCACCCCCGCTGGGAGTCTATTCAAATATGGGTGGTTACTGCACCATGCACATAGCGAAATTTTGCTGCTATGTCACCTTAGCGGCGCACTATACCCAGGGAGTGTGCTGCTACAGCAACGTGGCTGGTGATCACATGTAGACACACGATTGCTATGTCACCATGGCATGCCGTACGGTGATGTAGCACATCGCTACATTTCCATAGGGCAATGTATAGATGTGCCCTTAGAGTGGAACAACTGACTGAACCAATATAAAATGGAAAGCAGCTGGTTAGGTTGCAGTACTGCTGAAAAGGACCCAGGTTTATAATGGACAGCAGCTTGAATATGAGTTAATAGTAAATATTGTTGAAAAAGAAAGCTAGAGCATACTGGGATGTATTAACAGAAGCATTGCATGGAAGTATTAACAACTGTTTTTTTCCAATATATTTAGCACTGGTGAGGCCTTACCTGGAGTAGTGTGTCTCATTTGGCGCACTTCAAGAAGACGTGGACAAACAGGAAGGATCCAGAGAAGAGCCGCAGAATTTATTAGAGATTTAGAAAAGACCTATGAATAAATGTTGGAAGAACTGGTACTGTTTAGTCTGGAAAAGAGAAGATTAAAGGAGATTCGACAACAGTTTTCAACAATATAGAAACGATTTTTATAAAGAGGAAGGTGATCAACTATTTTTGTGTCCAAAGAGGGCAGGACAAAAAGTAATGGAATTAAATTGCAATAAGGAAAGCTTTAGGTTGGATAGTTAGAACTTTTCTAACTATGAGGGTGGTTAAGTGGTGGAACAGATTACCTCAGAAAGTTGTGAGATATCCATAATTAGAAATATTTGAGATCACTGTAAACAAACATTTGTTTGGGATGGTTCAGATGGGGATGTAGGAAGTTAAACCAGATGATCTTTCCATCATGTTTTTCTCCAACTTTATCAAGTCATTTGTTTTGTTCTGAATTTTTAAAATTTTATTAAGATAAGCCTTATCAACATTATAGAAAGTTTAAGCATAAAAGTCAAGTTTTCTCTTTAAAATACCAACAAGAATATTTTCACTAGTTCTGATAATGATTCAAATTTCTTCACACTCCTTCAATGGGCAAACTAAGGAAAACAAATCTGGGAATGTTTTGTTGTCACAGTCTTAAAAGCATAAGAGGAAATAAAATGTCAAATTTGGGGTCAGGGAGGAATTTTACCCTGCAGTCAGATTGGCATGGGCTGTAGAGGTTTTTGCCTCCTACAGTCCTTTTCCTAGGACCTTCTGAGCATACATTAACCCTCTTGTTGTAATGACAGGGCATTGGCTATGTCCTCATCTCCCCTGCTGTTATCTATGGGAGATTACAGAGTGGTGCTGGTGTTTCAGGTATTGTGCCTTGAGGGTTGGAAGTGATGATTGGGTGATCCATTGTATAAACAATTAACCGGCAAACACAGAGAACTGCATGCAGTGGCCCAGGCATCCCTTCCACTCCTATACTTCTGTGTATAAAAGTATACCTTGAATCCAGGCATATGCTCATTTATCTCTGGTGATACCAAAGCCCTTGTATCAGTCATAACTGAAAGTCATCCACCTCTTCATTCAGCTGGAGTGAAACATAGCAACTGCTTCAGAGAACTGAGAAAAAATGTAAAAAAAATGGCAAAGGAAGTGGGGAAAAAATGTTGCATCCAAGTTGAAACTCCAGGAAAAATTTCAGGTAGGAAAAATGTAATTATCCAGGCTGGAATCTTGCCAGGATACTATTCATTTTGCAAACTTGACATTTCTCAAAATCAAATAACAGATGTTCTTGTGAACTTCTGTCAGGCATAAATTTTCTTAATTAACTCTATGAGTACTGCTTTGACTTTGTCTTCTTGGATTTTTTTTAATATACGTGAGCATCTTCAAGTATCAAACTGAAAGAGATAAAGGTTGAGGGCAAATGAATTTTCACATATACGTATAAGTGGGGGGATAGTTGTTTTCTGCTAACTCATAATAATTACAAGTTAAAATTGACTCTGTTTTTTTAAACAAGGCAGGCAAAATAAGGAAAAATATCCTGTAGGGAATCATCCTACACTGACAGCATGATAAACTGTATGATCTCATGGGTCTTTGCTACTTACCACTTCTCTGATGTGGAGAGCCATAAGGAAGAGGACGTCAGTGTGTGGAAATAAGACAGACACAGAAAATGCAACTAATGTATTGTGCAAGACCAGGTGTACGCCTCTGTCAAGAGTCAAAACTGGTTCCCCCACTCTCTGGCTTGACTTACGTAAGGTATGCCAAATTTACACAAATACATATCATCGTTGCTGACCAGGGAATTTATAATAGGTAACACACACACACCTGCTCCATATTCAGACTTCCTTTTACCACCCACTTTTTAAAAGCCGTAACAATGAGAAGTAGGAAGACATAGATTTACTGGGCTGTGTTGGTTGCCAAAAAACAGGTTTTTGGCACTGGGTGAATAGAATCATGTACATAATAGAATACTGGCATTATTAGACACAATTCAATATGGTTGTTTTGTTCCCAGTCACAGTGAGTACGTGTTTGAGTGAAAATGAAGTGTTGAGACATACACCAGCAATGGAATACTGCATCTAGATATCTTATCATATCTTATAATATTAAGTAAATAATGGCTTCTCTTTTAACCATGAAAAAAATATCTACAAATATGGACAGCACAGATGCTTTTACTCAGGTACATGGCCTGACTAACTATCTATATAAGAGTTATCATTGCAACATCCAAACACCTATCTAGCTACTTACACAAAATCAAAATCACTGCTGTCCATGGGTGCGTTATAGCTATGTAATTTCTGGCTAGTGAATGTATCTTGAAAGTACATAGGCCCTGCCTTGTGAAGATTGTCAGTACTTCCTTCCCTTTAGAAGGGCTACTTGTCAATCTCTTGAGAGGAAGCACTTGTTAGGCCTCATCTCAAAATCTACTTTATGCCGTCAGTAACCCCAGCCCAGCATTTATCATCTTTCCTTTTCAGGAAAAGATGAAGGAGACCAGATGCAAAGGGCTAGTCTGACAGTAACTAAGGCCCTTAGAGTTCATTTAGTCTATTCAGCTTTTTCCCAGGTTCCAGGGTGATGCAGCAATTTCAAGATTTATGTTAGTTGGTTATCTCCTACCTACGTGGGAAGATCCGGTGATCCTTTTAGATTGATTAGTTCCCTTCTCTACTTTGATCATGAGTCTTGTCTCACAGGATGTTGAGGCTGTTACGTTAGTGTAAGTCCTAGAGTAACTGTCCGTTGGTTTCAAAGAAGAAATATTTCTAGAAAGGAGGAAACAGTGAGAGATCATTATGAAAATTCTGCAACTATGGTTCTCACTTCGCCTCTTTGTTCGAAAACATTTGAGATTTGCTGACTTGTAGAAAAGACTAAAACACTCATATTCCTGGGCTTTTTCAAAGCCATGTTTGTTGTGAGATACTAGCATGTAGTGGATCTGTAATTGTTAAAAAGGCCACGTGTTTTTAATAGGCTACATCGCAAAGCACTTTCAGTGGTAATGTCTCATTTTAAAGCAAAAATATGTTTTTTTTTCTTTTGGCCTATATTTTCATTTATACAACTGTTCAGAGCTTAAATAGGTCACTTGGTAAAATAATTAAGTTAATCAAATAACAGTCTTATTGCGTCAGCCTAGGTTATTAGCTTGATTAGGTAAAGCATAGACACAGGAAAAAGCAATGAAGTCAGATCTTCTATCTCACATATACCTAACAATAATTTGATAGACTGATATAAAATTCTGTCCAATTCTTGTGTCTTCTGTTACGTCTCAGCTCTGTATTCTTGGGCAATCGGGGCACAGAATACAGTCTGTCTGACTCACAAAGGACTTACCCCCCCCTCCCCTCCCCTCCCCTCCTCTACCTAAACGAAACTGGTTAAGATGCAGTGAGAGACGCACCTAAGACCCTCACCAGATAAGGGTGACAAGAGTGAATCAACTGCCCTAGGTCTCACTTACATGAGAGATGGAAAACAGAAAGCCTGAAGCAGAGACTGCAGTGAATTCTGGGACCAGAGAAGCAGGAGAGCGCTGCATGATGGGGAATCTGTGCTTCCAATGTTAATCAACCCATGTTCACACACACCCAGCTCAGCATTTATCAGACCAGTTCTAATCTGGATTTGCTAAGGACTTTCCCCCCCAGACACACACACACAGCTCTAAGTTTAATAGGCATCTCGGGCAGTACATTCCCCGGTCCCACTATGGGAGGCCTATTTAAACTTGATTGACTAAAACTTGGTTGCCGGGTTAGGGAATGCTGAGGCAAGAGACCGAGTCAGAGGGGGTATGGGCAACATTTGAACAATGGTTAACGGTTCATCGCAGCATCCAGCCTGCTGGAGCCCTAATCCCAGGTGTTGTCATATCTTTCCCGAGACGACTGGTGGGAGTCCTCTCCACAAAAGGTTATGAGCACCCCAATAATTGCTTTAAGTCTGTTAAAAGACTATAGTAAGATCTGGAAAAGTCATGCTAAGCTGAGGCTTGTGCACAACAAGTAAAAATCCAAAATCCTGATGCTGCAAGCTATCTATTGTTCCTGAAGAAACCATGAGATATCCCATCAGTATATCTGCCACCCATAGGAATTTCAAGCTGGCTCCCAAGTATTTGGGTTACTCCCTAATCTTAAGTGTTTCCTGATTATCAATCAGTTTCCTGAGATGGTCCAAACCAGATAACCCCTTGTCAATAGAAAAGACAATGATTTACACTACTGAGGGTGCTTCGAAGCAGCTAAACTGAGGGTATAAAAATCTGTAAGTGTGTGTGCTGCTAGAAGAAGAGGAAGAACAGGAAGAGGAAAAGGAAGGAAAAGAAGTAGAAGCAGGAGGAAAGAAGGAGAAGAAGAAAACCCCTGTGCTGACACCATCCCCTGTCGTTCTTGGGACGCTGGAAGAACAGATCATCTCTCCCTTCAAGGACTGTGCTACAGACTGTGCCTGTCAGCTTTGCAGCCTGAGTACCGTGGACTAGGTGAGATCCCAGCGTTCTCTGTCTTCTTTCTAGGCATAAACTTCTGAACCTGAACTGTATCAGTTAAGCTTGAGCTAAGTTTCCCCAAATACTTAGTGAAACCAGGGTAGTATTGTCATTGTTGGTGTTTGTTTTTCTTTTGCATGTCTATTACTACTAGTACTATTATATATTTCATATGCTTAGCAATAAATAACTTTTATAGTCAAACTGGTAGTAGTTGTGTATATTTTTCCTTCTCTGCTTCTCTTTCCTCCCGTGCTCTGCAGCAACGCTTCTTTTACCTATGCTAAAGATCCCTGTGAAGCCCAAATTATTGTGGGGTCTGCTCATCAAGAGGCCAAAGATTGGGACGTGCTGAGTTTGAAACACATAAGGGGATCAGCTTGTACAGGCTGATTGACCCAGTTTGACTCAGACGTGCCCTTATGAACTGAATGCTGGCCCATGAGGGTGTCAGCTGGACACCCAGCCGGATTCAGAGGGATTCTGTTCACCTGTGTGCTTGTGTCTGACTGCATGTTATTGTTGCTCTTATGAACTGATTCTTGGCATATGAGGGTGTCAGCCTGTCCATGCTGATCAGCCCAGCCAGGTCAGGCATGTCACGTTAATTTGTGTGTGTTTGTGTGTATGACTGATTTGGTGACTGGAGGAACCCAGTCCCACTGAGATTGAGTCCTGCAAGATAGCTCCATTGGGGGTGAGGGCTTGCAGAAGGGAGAAATACAGCTCCGTATAGTAACACAAGCAGCACATTGACAGAATCACCAAGACCCTAGAAACTATCCCTAATAAATGAGCACACCCCAAAGTAATGGGCAAATTTGGTAACATTCCCATCAAAAGTGATGTTGAAAAGCTATGAAAGGCAAGAATTTCTTAGGGTGATATTTTTTATTGGACTAACATTCTTGTTCAAGTCACTTTCTTTTAAAACACTCATATTTTTTTTTCAAAGGTGTGTGTGTTGTGGAGAAGAATGTCTTGCATTCAAAAGCTTGTCTAATTCTATCCCAACTATGCAGTTGGTCCAATAAAAGATATCACCCTAAGAAAGCCTTGCCTCTCATACAATTCCTGGACCATCACAGCTCCAACATCACTCTAAAACTGTTGAAAAACTGGGGGAAAATCATATCTATAAGAATAGAATTGATGGCCTGGAAAACATACCTGATCATGAGAAATGTGATTCATGTTACCAAAAAGGAAGTTAAGAAGTGACCTGTTAACAAGTACAGAAACATGGAAGAAATTGCCAATAATAAATGCCTCATTAATCCAGCAGAAAATGGCATAACAAGATTCAGTGGTTGAAAGCAGAAGGTGGGCAAATTCAGCTTAGAAATAAGGCAATACATTTTAACAGAGAGATAACTGACCTTTGAAATCACTTATGTGGAGATGTGGCAAATTCTCCATCACTTGAAGTCTCTTAATCAAAATGGGATATGTTTCTAAAAGGTATGCTTTAGCTCAAAGAGAAGTAAACATCTTGATGCAGTAATTGAGAGTTTCTATGGTCTGTGTTTTTCAAGAGGTCATAATGGTCTTTTTTTGCCCATAAGGGCTACAGATCTATTAAACAATATAGCCTGGACACAGTCTTCACAAGAAAGCTGATCACAGCAGATAAATGGGGGTCTTCCTTAGAGTTGAAAATCATTTTGAGAAAACTTAGCCATCAGGGAGCAAGTCTTCCTTAAAGTATCCAACCAGCTCCAAGGAGTTTGAAAGAAGAGTCTAAGGAAGAACAGAAGAAAAAAAGACCAGAATAAACCAAGGAGTAGTATAGCAATCGTAGGACGTGAGAAACAAGAGAAAGAAAAGAAAAGG
>NW_005842124.1:2115158-2127610 GCF_000455745.1 Alligator sinensis
ATGGATACATTTGTAGCGGTGTTGTCAATCTGAATACTGGCAGACTTAAAATGGAAAAATTCATATCTCAAGGCTGGATGGTCACTTCTTTCCATATGTAAGTATATCAAAGGTAAAACGGTATGGCTACAACTGCATTTGATTGCTTTCTGTTACAGAAAAACACCATAGGCAATTAGCTGGAAAACATTAGAGATGAGTCTGGAACAGAAGCATGATGTCACTCTTTCAAGCAGAACATTTTGGGAACAGTTTGAACTTAAAGCAAATTTTAGTTGCATGCTGAGGGCCACCCTCTCCTTTGAGCTGAACAAGAATCCCAGTTCAAAGAATCCACAAAACTTTCAGAACTATGTTGCAAAATGTGGACCCCAACATAGACCTGTCCCTAAGGAAAAAATGTCCTGGGGAAAAAATAGGGGTTAGAGATAAATCTAAGAAAAGTGATTACACATTTAGACACGATGTAAAGAGCAATTTTTCTTTCTCTTCATCTGTCTCTCCTCCCCAGTATAACCACTGTGCTATCCTAGCACCTTATAAGAAGATAAAATAGGCTCTTCATTATTGGGCTGGTAATAAACCTCAAGGTGGAGAGAAAGATTTGTGATGACCAGCAAAGATCAGTGAGATCTCCATCAAAGATAAATTGTCTGGTAGAGGTAGGTCTTTAACCAAATAGGAAAGTAAACTGTTCTGGAAACCACTGAAATACTTCAAAGTGGTCATGTAAGTCAGGAAAAGTTTATAGGAGGTGGTATTTACTGTATTTCACTAAATATAAAATCAAAAAATTAACCACAGAGTAAATTCTGTATATATAGATCAGGATATAAACTAAAGACTGAAAATGCTCAGCCGTTTGTTTCTGTTTAAGCAATGTTAATGAATTAAAATATCCCTGATTGCTAAGGAGTCAGTGTTGGTTTATGGTTATCTTCAAATAGTATGTATGGCTAGTATTTATGTGAAATGCAACCCTCCCTTGTTGGTGGTAGCTGTCTGGGAATACAGCTGAAAACAAAGTGACTGAGATGCACACAACTTTGATAAGAAAAGAATGTTCAATTAGATAAGTGTCTAAGACAAATTATGAATGGTGTAATTGGAGATGCTGTGGTTGTGGGGGACTATAACTGTGCATGTAATGTGGCTTAATGGATAGGAACAGTCTGGACACCTGGGTACTAGCCTTTGTTCTGCCTCACTATGAAGTAGTGGACACTTCACTTAGAGAACAAGCTTCTCTTAAAATCCTTGGTAACTTTTGCTTACAAACTAACAGGATATGTTAGGAACCACTCCCATGTGGTAGTTCAGCAGTTCCATTTCTAATCCTGGCAGGTATAAATAAATACAGAGGTGTAAAAAATGGAGAGCAAAGCTTCTGTCCTCCAAGTTACACATGACATGTTGCACAACAAGTACAGTCTTGCACTGCCATGGACGTCTTCAGAATTTAGTGGGATTCCCTATGGTTGCAGAACATCCCCTGCACCATTCTACAGATGAGAACACAACCTAATGTAGTAAATAGCTGTCTAAACATTTTCACATCTCAGAAATGTTTGGTCTGAGTTGTGGAAGAAAGTTTGGATATATCTGAAGTCTTGCCTGTCAGCAGTCATGTGAATCTCCAAAGTTAACTCATCCACACCCTTTGAAAAACTATTATCTTTCTCATCACCTTTTATTGTTTTTCTCCCAAGAACTGAATGTCAGTAATTCCCACAGCCATTAATTACCCAAATGTTTGAGACACTGGAAACCTCACACAGTCAAGTCAGCCTGTTCTGTTTCATTCCATTAGCATTGATGGACAGGCATTTCCTGATTACACAGAAGTGTGATAGTGGGTTGTACCTAGTCCCATTTTTTCCAAGAAGGTAATAATTATTTCTTTTTATTTCATGGTTTAAAATGACCTTTAACATAAATTAATTGGTGGGATGGGCTTTCATTTGGTCACAGTGCTAATTACACTTGAGAGAGAAATATTGCTCTGCAGAAGCGTTGGTATAAAATACCAAAATAACAATAATGGGTCATATTCTCAGGCCCTTATAATACTGTGTAAGACCCTTACTCCATAAACCAGCTAGACAACAGGCTGACCAGTCTGAGAATCAGACCTAGTCCCATTAGTCAGACTGCAATGGAAAAGAGCCAATCTGTCCATGGGAATGGGATGCAGAGCCAAATGGGAGGGTAAGGGGCTCATGCAAATGAGATCCCTCCTTCCCACACAACTCCTCAGGAAGCCTGTTCACTTATCTGTTTAAATGTGCCCTGTGAGAGGATATCTAGACCTAAGTCAACAGAAATGCTCTGCAGCTACTGCAGCATAAGAAGAGTGTAGTGTGGGGTGGCAACTGGGGCAAAGAGGGACACACAAACACAACAGCCACTTCTGGTGCCACCTCAGCTTGAACCCAGGGCCACAGTCTACCCCATGGGTGATCACCCAGGCTAATCCAAACTGTCCTGAAGCCTCCAGCAGGGCCTAACACTCCATCTGCTCCCTATCACTGACATGGCTAGCTAGGTTCAGCTGAATCTCCACTTCCTTCCATGTAAACCCCTGCTCGAGAATAGGAAATGTCTCAGTAACAGGGCTCAACCTGACTAACATGGCTTTGCTCCTCAACTATGCACTCTGCTTGATCTCTCAGCTTCTTGACTCAGCCTGCTCTCAGACCCTTCTCTTGAATTGCCATCATGGTCAGCATCTCGATCCCTGAGTGGCCCCAGACTTGGTCACCCATGTCCCAGTGTGACAGCCCCGGCTCCTGCTCCACTGTCACTCAGGAAGCAGACCCTAGAAGTTACATGTCTGGAGAGGAGCTGCTGAAATGGATTTAAAACAAAAAAGGGCTATTTTTGGACTTGAAGCTCTCATGAAAGAGCCAAGAATCTAACCACATGGAACTGTTAGTAGGATCAGTGCCTAGGGATACAGTCTTCCAAACAAATCCACACAGATCCATTTGAAAGACTGGTCTGAATTCTAGTTCTGTAAAAGCTATGCATGCAAGTAACTTTGCATATCTTTACTCCCACTGACTTGAATGGCATTACCTATATACAAAACAGAAGGAAAGCAAACATGAAGGAGCATAATTCTGTAGTCTAGTAAGGAGGGCATTCCCCCAAATTGGAGAAGTCCTATGTTCTGGTGTAGTCCCAAGATTATGGAAGAGCTTCTCCTGCAACCCTAAGTCAGATAACTAAGCTTCAAGGAAGAGGAGGAGGAGAAAAAGGAGGATTCCAGTTGCAGCTATGAGATTAGAATTTGCTAACCGCTTGTGGTAGGTGCCTCCTTGTTCTGCACCTAGGTTCTCTGCGTTGTTCTCGGAAGACACCTAAATATTCCCATTCTGTGGGTATGGATCCTGAGCACCAGCCCCTGTCAATTTGGATCACTATGCTGAGGCAAGGTGCATAAACTATAATGCTTAAGTAGATCCACCTGCAAAGTCAATTTGTATCTTGTCCCTAGTGCCCAGAAAGAGATTCATTTACTTGAAGTTCAGGAACTTATTCTTCAACTTCTAGTAGTATTATGTCAAATAACCTCTAGTTTCCATACACAGAAGCTCTTAACATACTACAAATATTTTTAAAACTATATTTTTATTATTTTGTTGTTACTACTACATTAATGCAGATGGACAGCAATAAAAACCATGTTTTTTGTGAATGAAGAATGACATAGTCTAACAGTAACTAAAAATACAAGCATGGATATTTTAGAAAGTAGGGGAAAGCCTAGACATATGACCCTGAAAAAAAAAAAGGAATTGGCTTACATTTAAAAAATTTGGACAAAAGAAATAAAATGACTTACATATTTTGCACTCTTTATGTGAGAAGATTACAACCCAGAGCCTTCTATTGGTTTTACAAAAAAACTAATCAAGTTATTTGCACAATTCTAATTGTGTTTGTAGCTTTATGGTGTTGGGATTTACAGTACAATAACTTCTTTATTTCTATAATGTGAGTAACTTTTATGAACTTACCTCACATCCACTTATATGCAAAGCTTCATGGAAAGGGCAAAACAGAGGGATTTCTTTTATATTGTGAGAGTCCCCAGTGGATTACAGAATATAAGTGATTTATAAATAAAAGTGTATTTTGTTTATCCTTTGATTCCCAAAGAAAATTGCTGTGGCAAAGGTTTCTTGCAAGTATATGGCTTAACATATTCATAATTTCATATTGCTTTTAAACTACCTATAACATAAGGTCCTAGTCCTTAGCTATGAGTGAGCACCATGTGGACTGAAAATCATTGGGCAGGGAGGGGTGTAACTGGTGTACTACCTTTTAATACTCCTCACTGCTTCTTGATCTTTTGGTTAGCTGGACTGCTGATCAGGGCCAAAGACAGCTGAGAACAGCCTCAGGGTTTGATTCAACTAAAGGAGGAATCAGCAACTTTTTGCCACTGTAGGCTGAAGCTTGCGACCCAGTCCCCATTTATATGCTGCAAATCTCCATACACAGTCTGGAGTGCTCAAGGTACCTGCTCTCACCCTTGCTGCCAATCTTTGACTCCTTGGCAGCAAGGGTAAGTACAGGCACGAAAGAGCAGCAAGGAGGGGACGGGCGGCTCAACACAGCTGCATGCTGCCTGATCCCCCATGCTGCCCTGGGCCAGGTCAGACCTTCACAGGCCACATACAAACCCTTTGTAGGCCGGATTCAGCCAATGGGCCATAGGTTGCCAGCTCAGGCTACCCCATTCCCAGCATGCCTCAGCAAGATTCCCCTTCCCAGGCCAGGCCTTTGACAAACTTCTAGGCTAAGACCCATGAGAATAAATAGAACCAGCTATGCCAGCAATAAACCATCTGTGTATCCATCTATGCCAAGGACAGGGGGGACTTTGAAGAAATCTTTTAGAAGTCTAAATGAGCTAACTTAACATTGGTAGTTGCAAAAGCAATTAAACATACTGAAAAATTAGCCAAATGGAGAAAAATAACATTTCCTGGCTGTAAATTATTTAGCACTCTTCTGGCACTTGAGATTTTAATCCCATTGTATCTTGCTATTCATGTTTGTCTTTTGTGGGGACTGTTTAGTCCCTCTTCTCTTATAAAATTAATGTTGACAAATGCACGGTTAATTTACACATATTAAAAACAGTTTTCTGCATAAAAGTGATTCTGATCATTACAAACATAAAGCTGATCGTTAAAAACATATTTCAAAAGGCTCAGCAACTGTGCAGAGAAACATATTGCTTGTGCAGCATTGAATGGCAAGATATATGTTTTTAATTATTGTTATTTTATTAACAGACAAGCACCAGCTTATTAAATCTAAATTGAATCTATATTGAGGAACACTAATTCAAACCATTTCCAGTGACAGAAATCAAACAAACTAAGGTGTATAATAAAGTCCTTATGAACAATCGAGGCAGCTTGTAAAAAAAGTACATTCAGCTTTTGAACAGCCCAACATGGAACAACTTCACCATCTCAGTATGGTGCAAGGTCCTCAGGTGTTGACTGTCATCTATGCTAAATAACACAAGTCTCTTCTCTTACAGTACTTTTGTAACCACATTAACTTCAATGAAGCCAGTACCAATATGAAAAAAGAATCAGATGTAAAGGTCCAAACCACCTGGCCAAGACAGCCACCCTTTATTTCATCTAGATCTACAGAGGTTCCCAAATACCAGCTTCCAGAATGCACTTTAAGAGCAGGGGAAGGGATCCTCACTTAGGATACTGTCCTAAATTCCTCCCATGTCTTTGGTATACAAATAGTCATGTAACTTTGAGGACTGATTCTCAGTGGCATCAGTTCTACAAACTCATGTAGATTCATAGATTCATAGATGTAGGGTCGGAAGGGACCTTTCAGATCTTCTAATCCGACCGCTTGCCCTGGGCAGGAGAGAAAACTGGGCTCAAATTACCCCAGCTAGGTAATCGTCAAGCCTCCTCTTAAAGACCCCCAGGGTAGGAGTCAGCACTACTTCCTTTGGAAGTTGGTTCCAGATCCTAATCGCCCTGACTCTGAAGTAGTGTCTTCTAATGTCTAGTCTGAACCTACTCTCTAACAACTTCTGGCCGTTATTCCTTGTTACTCTGGGAGGCGCTTGGGGGAACAAGGTCTCTCCCATTCCCCGCTGGTCCCCCCGGTAAGTTTATAGACAGCCACCAGGTCCCCTCTCAGCCTTCTCTTGTGAAGGCTGAACAGGTTAAGGTCCCATAGCCTCTCCTTGTAGAGTCTGCCATGCTGTCCCCTGGATCGTGCAAGTGGCCCTCCTTCGGACCCTCTCAGTGCTGTCCACATCCCTCCTGAAGCACGGCGCGCAGAACTGGACGCAGTACTCCAACTGCAGCCTGACCAGTGTTGCATAGAGGGGGAGGATCACCTCCTTGGCCCTGCTTGTGATGCATCTGTAGCTGCATGACAAGGTGCGGTTAGCCTACTGATCGTGTCCTTGCCTTGGCGGCCCATGTTCATCTTGGAATCGATAATGACTCCAAGATCTCTTTCTGCCACTGTGCTTTCGAGAAGGGAGTTCCCCAGCCTATAGGGATGCTGCTGGTTCTTACTGCCCAAGTGCAGCACCCTGCACTTGTCAGTATTGAATCCCATCCTATTCTCATTTGCCCACCCCTGTTACCTGTCCAAGTCCAGCTGTATTCTGTCCCTCCCTTCTAGCGTGCCCACCTCACCCCAAATCTTGGTATCATCCACGAATTTAAACAGGGTGCTTTTCACCCCCTCGTCCAAGTCGCTAATAAAGAAATTGAACAGTGCGGGCCCAAAGACCGAGCCCTGGGGGACTCCACTGCTCATATCCCTCCAGGTCGAATATGATCCATTCACCACCACTCTCTGAGTGCGGCCCCTCAGCCAATTGCTATCCATCTGATTGTGTAGGTATCAATGCCACAGTTGCCTAGCTTTTTAATGAGAATGGGGTGGGAGACAGTGTCAAAGGTCTTCCTGAAGTCCAGAAAGACTACATCTACCGCGACACCTGCGTCCAATGATTTTGTGACCTGATCATAGAAGGCAATCAGGTTGGTCTGACAGGACCTGCCCCTAATGAAACCATGCTTGTTGCCCCCCAAGCATCATCCCCGCTGCTGGCCCTTCACAGATGTGCTCCTTGATAATCTTCTCAAAGAGCTTCCCCAGGATCAAAGTAAGACTAAGGGGCTGCAGTTGCCTGGGTCCTCCCTCCTCCCTTTTTTGAAGATGGGGACCACATTGGCCCACTTCCAGTTGTCCAGCACCTGGCCAGAGCACCGCGAGTAAAGCCATGCCAGGGGCCCCATGATAACCCCTGCCAATTCCCTCAACACCCTGGGGTGGAAAGTATCTGGAACTGCTGATTTGAACACGTCCAACCCCTCCAGAAGTTCTCTAACTTGATCCTCCCTGACCCTAGGCCTGGTGGAGTCTCTCCTGAGTCCATCCTGAATCTTGGTGGGGGAGTCCCAGTCCCTGCACAAAAAAATGTTTCCCCACAACTTGGAGAAGCAATTCAGTTTTTGACACAAGTTACAACAGGCCAGGTGGATTTGCACTAAATCAGAGATGCATAATTTTCCATATACAGAAGTTTACTTCATCAGATTGTCCCTTCATAGCATCTGACACAGTACGCTGTTCTTAGCTATATACAATCTATTGAGTTATAATATACATAAACATAAAACTAAATATCATATACATGTATGTACACAGTGAACATTAACCATAACCAAAGTCAAATCCTAAATAACACTATTTACAAGATCACAATACAACATTTCAATTACAAAACATAAGGTGCAAACATGAACAATCTTAATAACATCTATTCCTTAATATAGTGCCTGACTCAAGGCAAGAGATAATCCTCCTTCTAATGGGGTCCATTGGGAGGCGGGGGCGGGGCAGTGTCCAGGAAAAACCAGGGGGTCCTCCCCTTAGGGCCTTGACTACATGTGGTAGGGAGGCTGCTCACCCGGCCCCTTCTCTGGGTTTGCCCGCCCCAAACGTCTTTCCCTTGTGGGACCCAAGGGCCCAATGTCTCATGCTCCCTCAGGTGGTGGTGGTCAGAGTGCAGCTCGATGGGGTCTCCTCTGCTGGAGCGCCTCTCCAGGACTCTCCTGCACTGCTGGGTTCCTCCCCACCCTGTGCCCTGTTCTGGGCACCGAGGGCTCAGCTCCTCTCAGCTGCTACACCACCGCTACTGGCTTCTGGGCCTCATGCTGCAGCACTACTATTTCCCTGTGCCCTGTCTTTGGCACTGAGGGCTCTTTTAACACAGGCTAGGCCCTTCAGGCTCTGGCCAGCCGTTCTCAAGCCAGGTGGCTAACCCAAGCAGTTTCTGCTGCTCCCTGGCTCCCAAAGCTTGGGCCCATGTGCCGCCCTGCACACTGTGGGACCTGGTTGCTTGCTGGGAGATGGGGTGCCTCACTGCAGTCCCAAGGCCTTTCATAGATTCATAGATGTTAGGGTCGGAAGGGACCTCAATAGATCATCGAGTCCGACCCCCTGCATAAGCAGGAAAGAGGGCTGGGTCTAGATGACCCCAGCTAGATACTTATCTAACCTCCTCTTGAAGACCTCCAGGGTAGGGGAGAGCACCACCTCCCTTGGGAGCCCATTCCAGACCTTGGCCACTCTAACTGTGAAGAAGTTCTTCCTAATGTCCAATCTAAATCTGCTCTCTGCTAGCTTGTGGCCATTATTTCTTTGTCCCATGCACTGCCCCGTGCACTGTGTGGCCTGCTGGCCCTGCTGGGGTTGCAGGCTGGAGCCACTGCTTGTGGCTCCCAAAGCCTGGGCTCCATGCACTGAACCATGTACTGTGATGGGCCCGAGCAGTCTCACATCGCTCCCAGGCCCGGGTCTCTGCACACCGTCTCTGTGGGCCATCAACAGCCTGAGCTCTCTCACACCGCTCCCAAGGCTGCTCCTCCAGAGGCAGCTTCAGGAGCCTTGGGCCTAGTGCCCGCTGGGGGAGAGCTCCCCAGCTTTTCTTGGCTCCGCTCTTCTTGAGTCCCTCACTGCATCTGCCCCCCATGCTGGGCACGCAGCTCCTTTTATACGCTCCAGAGCTCTGCCCCTGAAGTCTTCCAGACCTGACAGTTTGCAGTCTTCAATCAGGTCCAGGGGAGCTCTTCTCCCCCTCCCCTCAGGAAAGGGGCATGACTTTATTTCTCTTGCTGCCTCCTGATTGATGGATGGGGTCCAACAATCAAAACGGCAGGATCTCAAGCCTGGGACTCAACCCAAGCTCTGAAAGGTGAGCCTGCTACATCTATATATACATTGTCTTTTGAGAGAAACCACAGCACAACATCTTGAGATGTTTTGCTCCCACCCCCTGTCCTGGGGGTCACTTGCTGGAGTCTCCTGCTCCAGCTGAGCAGAGAGCAAAACACCCCCCCTCACAGTCCCACATTGTGCTGCAGTGAGACACAGACTGACTCTGAGCAGTCTGGATCAGGGACTCAGAGCTACTCTGTGCCCTGATGCCATTCTATTTCTGGGCAGGTTGAGGGATCCTGCAGAGCTGCTAAAATGCATGGCCCTCTACCTGTGGAGCATCAGCACAGTAAGCTCTCTGCTCTTCAAGGGCTCAGTGTTCGAAAGTCTGTTCAGACATCTGTAGGTATTTTTTTCTACCAGGACAACAAACCTGGGAGAATTCTCCCAGATCATCCAAATGTGTATACACAGCTTAAGTCACATATCGTAATCGCTGGAAAATAGTTCTAATTGTAAAAATGTAAAAGGTCTTGGATTACTTGTCTGAATTAGAAGCACTGAAATAAAATCTTTGCAGATAATCTTTCTACCAGTAGTTACAGATCAGAGTTTAGCTGCTAAGGTTAAAATCAATACAGTTTATAGGATTACAGCTAAAAAAGAGTTACTATGCAGATAGACTCAGCTGTAGGTGAATTGAATAAGGGCCTACCTTCTGACAGAAAACAAACTTACAATGTTATCTCATCAAACTAATGCTTCTGTATTGTTGCAAAACTGTTTCAGCTAAGACAATGCAGATTTGTGCTATTAAAAAGCCCAATGATCTTAAAAAAAAATTCTTAGGATTGTTTCGTCATCAGCTAAACCAAGACTTCCAGATGTCCACGGCCTTAACACCTTTGAAAAAAAAAAAAAGAGGCATATGAAATTAACACCCAGATCCTACAAACAGTTTCATGGGAATATGTTAATGCACAAGAATAGGTTCATTAACTTCTACTGGACTACCAATGGGCATTGAGTTACTCCTGTGGGTATCTCTTTGGAGTCTTAGACCAAAGATTTTACTTTAGAACAGATTTTCAGATACAAGGGTATTGGAAAACTTGCTTGTTTTATGCAGGAAGCCTCTCAGGTAAAACTGGTGGTTTGTGTTGTGAGAAGACTCATGTCTGGTCTATGCTAAATGAAGGATGCCTAGCAGATTCTTTGGCTCTAAGTGATTACTAAAAAAGTCAGTGTTAACAAAACTTATCGTGGCAAAAAGTGCTTTTACTAGTATAATTGCAAAGTATACAATACAAATAAAACAAGAAATAGCAGTAATGCCAATATGCTGTATTTTCTCACATATAACCTGTAGCTTTCCCAAAAACCAGCTGAGGAAAACTAGGATCCGCATTGTATGGGAAGAAAAGGGTTTCCCACAGGTCTGGAAATTTTGTGGAGGGGGTTCAGAAGTAGAGCAGTGGTAGCATTAATTGCCATGGCTCTGAGAACCACAGAGATTAATGCTGCCACTTCTCCCCACCTCCTTCACCCTCTCCACCCCCACATTTCTGGACCTGTGCGGAGCACCCCCACCTCCCCAACCGTGTGCTGAATTGTGGCAGCGCATGGTCAGTGGATGGACCCAGCATACTAGGTGTGACCCAACACATGGTCCCAGAGCTGGTGTATGTCCCTGGAGCAGAGCTGGACTTAACACACAGCCCCAGTGCAGCATGCCAGATTGGGCCCTGCCATGTGGTCCCAGTGTGGTGTGCTGGATTGGGCCTCAGATACACAGCTCCCAGTCACAAGACACAGCTTCCAAGCCCAGAGACCCCCAGATCTCTAATTCATACTCCAACATAAGGTTTTTTTCCTTCTTGGGGCCTCCCAAAATTAAGGCATGTGTTATATTTAGGGGCATCTTGTATATGAGAAATATGACATTTATATCTACATTAGGGTTTAATGTGGTATAGAAATATGGTTTTAAAAGATCACATCCTTAACTGACATTATTCAATCAGCAAAAAGTTTCTAGTGTAGTCCTGGCTTTGGGACTTTGAAATGTTAGTTCACAGTTGCCAGCCCTTATGATTTAATTACACCCATTTAAGGAAATTCTGTTATTATTTGAAAATATCATTTTTCTTATAATAAAAAAAGGTTTTGACCCTCTTGTCTGGTAGAAGGCAAGGCAGTGTGACACTATGTTCAGAGATGTAGCATCTGACAAAGCTGACTATTGTCACCTACAAAAGCTTGCACGATTGGACTTGCATAGAACAGGGATACTAAGTATAAAGGAATAAGATCATTTAAGTGCAAAAGATAGAAAAGGGAAAGGGGAGAAGGGCACTGCTGAGTGAGGTGGAGGCGATTTAAAGGGATTTGAATTATTTAAAATGACCATATAACTTTCTCTTTAGTACCGCTGCTGTCTGCAAACCCATTCATAGCATTTGATGCAGTAGGCTGTAGCTTATGAAAACTCATGCCTCTCTAAATAAGTTAGTTTACAAGGTGCCTGTAACAAGGGCACTTCTCGGGGCTGCTTTCCCTGCGGCCTGCCCACCTGTTTCTGGGCTAACCGCCTGCCTTCTCTCCTGTCATGCCTTGTTGTTAATTGATTAATAGATGTAATTAAGCAGGAGACTGCCCATTTCCTGCCCCGATGCCAGGGGGCACTATCTGTGGCTCCATTCCTCCCTCCACTGCTGCCCAAGCCTCGCAGATGGCATCCATAGTTCTCATAATCACCGGCCCCTTGCTGGGCCCTAAAATCCTACTGTTAGACCCCTCTACGATCCCTCCATTCTGGAGGCCTAATCCTCCTTCATCCTCAGCAAACATGGCTCCCTGAGCTGCTTACCTCTCACGGATGTGGTTCCCCCCTGGGACCTTGGGCTACTAGCCCTGGCCCACCTCCAGGCCACTTGGGACCCCAGGTGCACAGCTCTTGGGCATTCCTCGTGGTGGGCCCCTTGGCCCTTTGACCCTTCTGGTCCTGGCCCCAGCATGGACCAGTCAGGGGAAATGTCAGATAGGTTCGTGAGTCCATGGCCTCACACTCTTCCTCTGGGGTCCACCCTCCAGACAAGAAGTAACCCACCTGGTTGTGGGGGCTAGGGGTTAAGGCACCCCAACCCACCTTTCACTGGGGAGGTAACTGGCCTGGCATTTCCTGGGGGCTCCTGTGCCACTGGGAGCCT
>NW_005842124.1:2127641-2128803 GCF_000455745.1 Alligator sinensis
CCCTCCCCGGCCCACCCACTCCCAGCAGGGTATAGTTTTAGGTTGTACCCAGGGCCAGGAGCCTCCTGACCATCCCCTACAGCTCCTCCCTGACCTCCAGATGATACTAGCAGCTCTCCAGCCAGGCAATGTTGCTGCCTGGCCCGCAGCAGCAGAACTGCCCTGTTTATATGGGCAGCCCCAGATCCAAAATGGCTGCCCTCATCAGGCACCTGGCAGCTTCCAGCTCCAGGCCCTGAAAGTGGTTGGCACAAACAGTGCCCTGCCTTCTGCCTAACTTCTGACTACCTTGACCAACTACTTCTCTCAACCTTTTTTGCTTGTAGAGAAAAGATCAGTAATCTGAAAACTGAGCCCAAATCCATCATGATGTTAAGTGTCATCATTCTGAGAAGTGTGGCATTTTAATGCTTGGAATTTGTGGTGCTGAATTCTGTACTCATTGAAATCAAGAGCAAAATTCCCTTTAACAGAAATGGAAACAGGATTGATCTCTTATAGCAAGCCTGATGTCAATGGAAATTCTTCAGTGCTGTGTGGCTCTAGCCCTTGATAAGGGGCATAGTAGGCCTGAGCGAAGTGGCTAGTATTTGCTTTGGATTAGGATTCGGCCAATTCGGGGGACAGTGATTCAATTTGGTGATTCAAATCACTGTCCTGAATTGATTCAGCCAAATCTGATTCAGAGATTAAGCTGCTACCAAATCTCTGAATCAGCCAGGCCCATCCCCTTGCCTGCTCTCCCAGCCCCGGCAATGGCTGCCCTGCCTGCCCACAGCTCCCAGATCTTTGAAAAAAAAAAGCCCTGACTTACCAGGTGCTGCTGGTCAGGGGGCGATCCCTGCTGCCCTCCACTGCCCCACGCTGCATGAGGGGTTCTGCATGAGCCCCCCGACACCCCATCCCAGCCCCACCCCCATGGCTGCCCTGCCCACTCCAGCTCCAGCCCTTTAAAGAAAAAAAAACAGAGAAAAACTCCCAACTCACCAGTTCCTGCTGGTGGGGGGCGTGAGGCTGCTGCAGAAGCTGGTGAGTCCTGGGGTTTTTCTCATTTTTTTTTAAAGGGCCACAGCTGGGGTGGGTGGGTAAGCCATGGGGGGAGGGGGGCTGGAAGAGTGGTGGGGCTTGGGGGCGCTTGAAGGGCCCCCAACCTCACGGACTG
>NW_005842124.1:2128853-2144147 GCF_000455745.1 Alligator sinensis
CCCCATCCCCCACCCCCACTTACCAGCTCAGAGTCCAGCTGCAGGTCCCTGTTGCAGCGGGGGGGGTCTGCCCAAATCATTGAAGCTCTCCAAATCTTTTCCAAAGATTCAGAGAGCTTCAAATTGATTCAGACCTTTTTATTGGTCCCCTGATTCGATTCAGATTTGGAGATTCAGCCACCGAATCCAGCCGAATCTCCTCTGAATCGAATGAGCACCTGAAGCTTCGCACAGCCCTAGGGCATAGCATTGTATTTAGCCAATCATGTCAAATGCATTTGGGGGCTACGCTATCTTTATATTGTAAAGAACATGTTTTTGTTCTGTGCCTACCAAAACTGGACCTTGTCAATAACTGAAGCTACTACAGACTGTTGCAGTCAAATGTTAAAGACTTTGTTATTTTCCAATGTTTATGACACTGGCAGCACTATGAGGTGGGATCCTTAATACCTCTGAAAGTCAGAAACAAAAGTGGGGGTTAAAATGTGAGATTACTATTTACTTTAAAGTTTGAGATTGCAAATAATATTATGAATAGTTTACTTAATGTTAATAGGCAGGGCAGGATGGCACCTTGTAGACTAATTCATTCAGAGAAGCATGAGCTTTCATAGGCTATCGTCTACATCATCAGATGCTGTGGTGTAGCATCTGCTAATAGGCCTATGAAAGCTCATGCTTCTCTGAATGAATTAGTCTATAAGGTGCAACCCTGCTCTGCCTTCTAGCTTAAAAAAAACATGGGTAACTACCTTTTTAATGTTAATGCTTAAGCTGCAGTATTGTTAATTTTTTTTGGAGGGGATTGATGGTTCAAGTCTGCAGGAGATGTGAAGCTATTCAAAATAGGTTCAGGGCATTATGTTTTAAATTTTACCTTCCCTTTTGAAAATGCTGATATGCAGTGCTGTGGATTTTTGAACAGGGTGGGATGTAAATCTAAGAAATAAATTATGTACACAAAACTGCCTTTGACTTTACTGGAAGTTTTGCTGTCTGTGAGAAATGCAAGGGATCTGATTGTGTAGATGAAAATATAGAGGTAAGACAATCTCAGTTGTTTTATTCTTTCTTTTATAATGCTTTTTTTCTGCCTTCTCCATTTACTGTTTTCTTTTCTTGCATTAAGATGCATTTTCCATTTTCATTAAGATATCATCATAATATACATGTTAGAAATTGCAAAAATAGTACAATGTACATTCATTAAGCTAATCAATGGGCACAAAGTCCCATTTTCCATTACCAAGCTCATATGGAGAAGGTCACTCTTGTGCTCATTTTTATTAAAGTGAGAGGGAGGATGCAGATAATCTGCTGTCCTTCTTGACCTCCTGCACTTATAAATTTGTATTTAGTTCTACAACAGGAGGTCAGGCACAACTGTCAGACATGAACACATGCAAATCAACATGTGGAGAATGCTGATCAGACAAAAATAATTTCAAAATAGAGAGACCTAAGCATCTAAATGCTCCCTTGTGTCATGATAACGTTAGAGTTAAATGGACTGTCAGCTGTTATATTTTTTTACTAAGAATAAAATTACTATAAAATAGAACAAACACAACACTGGAGCTTCATCAGTAAACAGCAATCTTGAGATTCTTTAAATTGTGCAAATTATGAGAGGAATGTGAAACTGGGAGTATAATTTGAAGAATAGAGAGAAAATTGTGTGTTCACACACATGCACTGGGGACCCTACAAACAACTGCAATAAAGCAGAGATGTATTGAAATTGGAAAGTGTTAATAGGATATATAAGCTTAGAGAATGGTTTATAATTATGCTAGAGCATATTGGTCCCTTGTATAATTTCAGTGACTTCAGTAATGTTACATTAGGCGTGCATTTAATCTACTGTTGTTATTCTTTACTAAAAAATATAAAATGTTCTATTTAGCATTTTCAGGGGTGGAAGAAAAGTAAATTACCTGGTGGGGCCAGGTTAATCCAAAAGTTAAAAATCATCCTCTGTACTCTAATCTATAGTATAAGGGGATAATTCTGTGTGAACAGTCTTCCTAAAATTTTGCTATTAACAGTTTACCTACCATATCGTATCATATCAACATACTTCTCCCCCTCCAAATCTGTATATGTAACTTCCCCCATCCTCCTACCCACACAAATGTAACCTACCACCAGGCACTCGCTACTACTTCCAGATATTTTGCAATTTTCATAGTAGAGCAATGCAGCAAGAAATCTAACGGTGATTGGCTGTGCTGCTCAGACTTCATTTCTCAGATTCCCTGCTCAGTTCCCATAGGAAAAGCTTTTGAAAAAGAATGCAGAATGTTCAGCCCCTTGCTTGCTTGTCTTTAAAACTGTACACACAGTACTCTTAAAATATAGCACCCACCTCTTAGCCTCTTCCATTTTTGAACCTGCAGATGTCAATAAGTGAACCCAGGATGTTGTTATTACCTTGAGGCCTGTTACAGAGACCCCTTTTCTCTCCAGGTGTTTCAGGGGAACAGCTGAGGTATGACAAAGAGGGCGCTTTGTGCCTGGCTGCCATTCTTACCAGAAGTTGATACAAGTGGAATTATTATTAAAAGTTATTAACTGATATTCAGTTACAGGATCATGGCCTGAATAAAGAATAAGACCCATTGCAGCAGTAAAACATATGGTCATGAACCTGCACACACCTGCACAATAACCAGAAGTACTGGTTTTAGGTTTACACTAGCCCTGGTGTGGGAACACTCAACATTTTATGGAATGCCATAATTTTGGACTTGCTTCATGGCACTTTCTAATTACCTGCACACTGCTTTTCTCCACTTTGCTATAAAGGCTCTTCTCCCCCACAAGAGTACAGGACATCTGGGTTATGCAATATACTGGCTAGAAAGTGATAAGTCTCGGGTGCCATGGTTGCCTCTACTGGAATTTCTCAACACCTGATATAAGGAAAAAATGCATTATACAATTACTATACAATACTATACAATACAATTACAATACAATACTAACTGATATGGGAATTTAGCGTTATTAATAATTTACAATTCTTTAAGCAATACAATTGGAAGGGCTCAGAAAACTGAACAATCTGTATAAAATGCAGTTCCCTCTAAACCACAGAAGAAAACTAGCTACTGCAGGGCACAAAGAACAGCAATGGGAGATAGGGAGTCTTAAAGTGTTAATATTCTTGAAGTGTTCAAGGTTATCAAGGTTCTTTTTTTAATAGACCTGTGGTATAAGGTAACATTGCTGAAGACATTTTCAACTTTCAGGGCTTTTTTTTGGCTGATTGATAATGATAATGCTTTGGGATTTCTTCTTGCTGGGTATCTGACATGCTATGTAGACTGTAGAATAAACTATGTAAATATAATTTGTATTTCGATGGGTTTTTTTAGTGATTTTAGCCCTGGCTAAATAGTTAAATTAAAGGATGCTTCCTGGAGCAACTTTCTAATTATTACCAAGTATGCAAATCCTCAGTATCCATGTGACTAATTATGCAACTCCTCAAAATTGAAATAGTGCAGGTACAAGTCTTACAGATGGGTTGAACCTGCTTCAAAAGCTCTAACAGGACAAAGGAATTGAAACTACATTATATATAAAGAGAAAGAAAGAGAGAGTATGCAGGCATGTGCATCCGAGAACAGACAGGCATGAGACTGTGAAAAAAATTGCCCTGGCAAGAAGACCTGAAGTATTTTTGACCTACTGGGATCTCCATGTGGAAGACAGGTGCCACCTGAGGAGTTAGGCATTCATATCAGCTGTTTATTATTCAAATATCTCTCTGAAATGCTCCTACTATGAATAGATAACAATTGTTTTATAAGAGCTGGCTTGCTAACTTCGTCATTGGCCCAGGAAGAACAGGCCTGCAGGTACTGAACTGAAGACAGACTGGCTGAGGCAGTCATAGGGGTCACAGAGGCTCACAGAGATCTGAAACTTCAGGGTCCAGCCTGGTGGGAGAGAACCATGAGATTTCTGCTTGCAAAAGTTGACACCTAGAGGCCTAAGAGGTCCTTCTTAAAGGGACTGTGTCACAAACAGAAGTATGGCTAACTCAATAACTGTGATAGGGTCATCTTTTGATTGAAAACTACAAGTTTTGAAGTTATCCACTTCTGTGCCTGAATCTGAGAAGGATTCTGCCCTAAACAAAGATAGAATTCTGTGCCCTGCAATGGTCACCCTGCCTTCTCTTCTCCTCAGCAACCCACTTAATTCACAACCCGTACTATTTCCGCCTTCAGAAAGATTGCTCGCTTGAATGCAAAGAATGCCTCTCCATTGTGAGTTTTAGTAATGAGGGATTCGATAGGTATAGGCCACACTCCTAGAAAGTGCCAATACACTAGCTTACATATGCTTCTAGAGTCAATCACCTATTTAGCTGATGCAGAAGACTGCAGAAGATCAAGGTCTACTGAGTTTACTGACCTATTAGTGTACTTAAGGCAGACTAGTACCTACAGCCAACAGCACACAAGAGAGTGATATGGCCAGCATCACATCTTGCTACTTTTAACTCCCCAACCTGAATGACTGCTGGGTCCATTAGGGGTATCCTATGACAGTAGCCCAGAGTAAGCCTTAGAGCTATAGTAAAACTCTACAACTGCTCTGCCACTGTACTCCCATAATCCTGGCATGCCAGTAAAAAATCTGTTCTTACTTTGAATGTACATGTAACACCCACACACACTTGGGTTGTGTATGGTAGTGTGTGCTTTTGGTTGCTGTGTATCATGGTTTTTTTTTATGGCAGTGTTTTTATGTGGGCAAGATGGCCCTTGCTGTTCTAGTCATGTGCTCTGTTCATGGAAAGCTGGGGCCTGTATATGAGCAAAATATGTAAAATCTTCTGGCCTCATTGGCAAGAGGAAGTAGAAGTTTCTCCAGACAGACTGAGTAAGAGAGAGGCTGGAGCATGGCACCCCCTAATTGGACAAGGCTTAGGTGATGTCAAGATATAAGAACAACTCAACTAAGGTTTTCTCTTTTTCTCCTAGGGTTGCTAAGACCTGTACAGCTGAATGGGGAGCAGGTTTTCTGGCTCCCAATGTGGGGGTCTCCCTCACTCTTCACTGGAGAGGTGACTGAATGCTATGTGAAGGGAAAGCCTCAGGTACAGGGAAGGTCTGTCTTGGAGTTTGAGACCCCTATTTCCTCCCTCTTTCCATTTTTATTTTGAGAGGGATAATACCATGGGGGTATTAATCCCTGGTGCAGATTGACCAGGAATGGGGTCCTGGCAGTTACTGGCCACATGGGCCTGGCCCTCTCTGTTGTGTAATTGTAGTGTGCCAGCATAGTGTATAGCTGTGCAGGCTGCAGCCACAGGCCTGAGCCCTTTTTGCTGTTTTATATCTATTGTGTTTCAGTCTAGCTGTGTGGATAAACCCCAGCCACATATTTGGCTGGCAGATTTGGGCCAGGGTGAAGCCTGGTATGGTTCAAGCCAGGGTGAGATTTGGCACATCTTGTTGTTGATCCAGGCTTGAGTGCAGTATAGACCTGGCTGGCTTTTGCTGTCCAGTTCAGACCCAGCCAAGATAGGCCAGACCTTTCCTTCAAGTTCTTTTGTAGTTTTTACCCAGCAGAGCTTGGACTGGGACTAGGAATTTTGGGGTGCAATATGCTGACAAAAGCTGCAGGTAACCCCTCAAAGCCACCACATGGAAGTGGAGGACAGCACTTTACCACTTCTCCAGGAGCAATGGAGCCCACACTTTCGAGCAGCTCCCTGTGTTAGTGAACCCACGGAGCAGCTCATACAACTCTCCAGTGCGGGCCCCCTCTCCAGCCCATTGCTGAAGGGCAAGTATGGGGGTGCAGACCCCCAGAACTACCCATTGGGAGCCCCAAGTCCCAGATTGTCTGGGCATGGGTGAAGCCTCCCCAAGAGAGTGCCACCTATAGTCTTTGCCTTGCAATAAATTTAGGCGTTTGTGTTCACACTGCTTGCGAAGAGGGGTTTTTGTTTATACAGCAATTTAGTGTTCCCAGATTTCTGGGTGGGGGCTTGAGCCATTGGTATAATTTATGGGGTACCCTGAAATGGGAACCTGGCTCTTTTTGCTGATGACCAGTATCTGACAGAAGGGTTACATGCGTATCTTGGTTTCTCTATATTGAACTGTTTATGGAAATCTTCCTTTCCACTTCCATTTTATATGCACTCAAAAACTGCTTCCCTTCCAAGCTGTTTATCCGGGGCTCCCTCTGGTCCTGCAGAATTGTTCAGATAAAAGATATGGATTCCCACACCATAAACAAGCAGAGAAAATATTCTTAGTGTCCTGGAAATTTTCTGCTCTCCCTCAACATACGTCGACCCAAATGAGAAGGTCATGACTGCCAGCAAGAGGTTGCCCAAGATGGTAAGTGCCAATATTCTTGAAAGTCAATTATGACCCCCCATAATAAAAAGTTGCTATTTACACTGAAAAAAAAGCATTAACAAAAATGTTGGCATTCTTGACCTTCATTTGTAAAACACAACAGCATATTACTTAGGTGGTTGTTTCTGCTAATCTGAGCTGTGCAAATAAACCATTATGAATTTTTAAATGTTTCTGTCTTTGAAAGGATCACAAACTTCAAGAATGTATTCAGTATTTGAAATAACTAGCAAAATGATTTCTGCAGACATTTCTTAGCTTAGAGATTGTATGCAAACAACTAGTGATGAAAATTCAGTATTCAAAATATGTTTGCTCGGTAACAGAGTTAGTTTCTCTGCTCTAATCAGGTAAGTGGAAATCTATTTTAAGAGCTTCTGGTGTGAAGTAGCATTCTTTCTTTGTAGCCTTCAAAATTTGCTTAAATTTTGTTATTTCATCAAATATATCTGACAGTAAATGTATTAATTAATTGGTCTGAAAAGTCACTGAAAACAGACCAAAAAAATACATGAATGTATCTGAATTAACTTTTAAAAATCTCTCCCTAGATAATTTTCACAGCTGTGCTTCAAACTGTACATTTTCAATTAAAAGTAGAAAAAATAAGACTAGCAATTATAAAAAATCCTAAGTTAAACCTCCCCTTCTCTATACACATATGCAGACTTGATTGCAACATAATATTTGCCGCAATGCTGTATGTCTGATAACTTAAATAAGGAAAAAACAATAATTTTCTATATATGTTTCTGGGAAAGCAATGAAGATTTCCAGTATTGCCTCTATCTGGTTGATAATCAGGTTATAGGAGACTTTAAGTTACAAGTTGACAAGTCACTTTTTGGGATGTGTACAAGTACATATTTTTATACAACTTAAAAGGACATTTGAAGGATATTATATATTTATAGAAGGAAAAAAATCATTCTGCACATTAAATCTGTCAGTAGCTACTGCACAAGAAATAAGAAAGGAAAGCTATCTGTGGAAAGAAGAATCCTGGTTTTCGTGGATCACAACCAACCCTATTTTATTATTCTGGGGATTCTCTATTGGAAAGTTGACATTTAGTCTCTGAATTTCTAATGGTAGGAGCTGCCTAGTGCCAATTTTGTCTTGTGAGAGGAAATAGGTTATAATTAAAACAGAGGAATATTTTATGCATGGGAAAGGTTTTTAAAAAGTTTAAATATCAGTGATCCTGCATAGCTGGAAGAAATAAATTAATGGAATGTCTTCCAGTGTGTTCTTCAGTATTTAATTGCATGGAGGACAACAATGCTGGAAAAATTAGGGACTTTGGGGGGAAAAAAATTACACTCAGATAACTACAGAAAGAATATCCATTCAAAGGGCTAAAAATGCATTCCCAGAAACAATTAAATCAGTACAAAAAGAATTAGCATCAATCCAAAACAATTGGGGGGGTTGTTTGTTTTTTAGACATTACTATTTTAGATCCAGATCCTAAATTTGCTGATGCATATACAGAGCATTTGAATCTCTGTTTCAGAGGTCATAGTTAAGTGCAAATTATTACTTAACACTTAGGCTCAGATTTTCAAACTGGAGTCAAATTCTTGGGGGCCTCAATTTTAGGGTATTCAAAGTAACACACTGGGTGCATCCAGACAAGCATGTATATAAAAAAAACCCCGGTGTCAAAAAAACCCAGGCAAATGTGTGTATGTGCAGTGTGTGTGGTTTGTGACACTGCACATGGATCTGTATCCAGATCTCAGTGTGTTCAGCTTGACTCATGCTTAGAATCATAGAAAATTAGGGTTGGAAGCGACCTCAGAGGTCCAACCCCCTGCCTAAAGCAGGACCATCCCCAGCTAGATCATCTCAGCCAGGGCTTTGTTGAGCTGGGCCTTAAAAATCTCAAAAGATGGAGATTCAACCACTTCTCTAGGTAACCTGTTCCAGTGCTTCACCACCCTCTTGGTGAAAGAATTTTTCCTAATATAATTTCTCTTTGTCTAGCCTCTGGTTTTGCTCTTCTACTGTTTTCCTTCAAATTAAACCATCATATACAGTAATCTTAGTACTATCTATACCATGAAGAACTTGTTTTCAGTGAAACATTTCAGGTGCTAAACAAACTCACATGGCAGGTTGAGGAAATTATCTCTCTCAAAGGGGTGCTGAATGTGCACAAACATGTGCTCTGTGTTTCTAAAGGCACATGACAGAATTCATCAAGCCTACAAAAATATTTAGTGTTTCTCAATATACATCAGCATTCTTCCCTGTAGGTGGTAGAAAATGTTACATATGTATTTATTTATTTTTGGATCCTTAGAATCATAGGGTTGGAAAGGACCGAACAAATATAGGATGCCCTGTTCTTCAATCATCCCTGTCAAATGATTATCTAGTCTCTTCATCAAAACCTCCAATGAAGGCAATTCCACAATTTCTCTGGGCACCTTTTTCATTTTCCCACTGTTCTGAGAGTAACACAATTTTTTTCTCACCATCTTAGGATTTACTCACAGGAGTAAAGTGTCCAGTCTTTTTCTTTTTTTCTTTTTTGTTTTTTACTTTAATGGCTAGTAAAAAAACCCCACTATGTCAGTTCCTCTACTCATCCCATGATTGCCAGAACACTGAACCTATCCAGCTCCTGCACTATTTATGCGTCTTGGGATCAGTTTGGATCGCAGCAGAGCTTAGAGAGCAATAAGGTTCCTAGGCAAACAATCCAAAGTGCTTCAATTTACTTCCTTGGCTCCCAGCACCATCAGTAAAACAGGCACCAGGAGAGGCTTGCAGGATGAGGTGTTTGGCAGGCTCAGGGGTGCAGGTTGCCTGCGGTGCAGGCAGTGGAAGGGCATTGTCCATCTGGGGCTGGGGCAAGGAGCCAGGGAGTTAAAAATAGCTTGGTGCCAGGGGAATGGGTAGGAAAACCGCAGCCCTGGGGCTGGGACTAGACATACGAAGGCCTGAGGAAAAACCAGAAAAATTTTTTGGGAAAAAAAAGCATTTTCCCCCATTTTTTCCGAGAACTTTTTTTTGTTTTGTTCCAAAAAATTGGAAAAATTGAAAAATTTTGGAAAAATTAAAAAAACCTCTTATGAAATATTTTATTTTAGAATGATGAGTAAAATGTTTAAGACAAGGTGTTCATATATTGCTACCCTCTACTCCCCCAAAATTTATTCTAATAACTATGTAATAGGAAGACTTATGTAAGGCTATCTACAGTGTTAGATCATTACATTTCCTGTTCACCAAGGACAAGCAGTACAGTACAACTCTCAAATGCAAGAGCAAGATGTATTTCTGTCTCCAGGGGACACTGACATATTCACAAGAGAAGGAAGAAGGATTCAGGATTCTTTGCTTGTGGACTTCCTCTATTGTTGACTTTTGATCTAGAGGTTGGTGGATCTGCTCCTGTCCTCCTAACTAGGACTTAAAGGACTGGGAGAGGACACTGGCAGCAGCATCCATTCATTCCTGTAGAGATTAGAAACAAGGAGCTTATTGCCCTGCTTGCTCAAAGGCCTCAGGAGAGGAGACAGAGCAGGTCTAAAGGTTTTAGAGTTGGAAGGAACCTGCCTCCTCCTGGCCCTGTGTACAGAAGTACAGAAGCAGCACAAAGGAGCTGAAACAAAGTATGCTTCATTATTGAAAGGTAAGAGTTTAAATTTCTCTGAATTCAGTATGTTAAACTATATTTTAGCTGCATTAGTATATTTTCATTACCTATGTAATTCATAATTGAATTCCTACTAATCTGATGTTTTGTGACAAATCACTCAACCTTAGCAGTGAGGTGAGGCCTGCAGGACAGGGAAGTTCATAGACTCATAGATGTTAGGCTTGGAAGGGACCTCAGGAGGTCATTTTCAAGAAGGGGAGGAGGGATGAACCAGGAAATGATAGGCCAGTTAGTTTCACCTCTATCCTTGGGAAAACTCTGGAAAAAATCATTAAGGATCCCATTTGTGGGAACACAGCAGGGGAAATAATGTGGAAAGGAAATCAGCATGGATTCATTGCTGGTAGGTCCTGCTTGACTAACCATGTTTCTTTTTATGACCAGGTCACAAAACGCTTAGACACAGGAGTCGAGGTAGATATCATCTACCTAGACTTTAAGAAGGCCTTTGATACAGTATCATTGTGTTCTCATAAATAAACTGACAGGCTGTGATGTAGATGATTACATGGTCAGGTGGATGGCCAATTGGCTTAGAGGTCACACCCAGAGAGTGGTGGTGGATGGGTTGATGAAAATAAGACTGATTAGACAAAGTTTCATGTAGCAAAATTTGTATTCAATGAGTCTTGGTTTTTTTTCCCTTTTTTTCTCAGCTCTTTTTCTAAAAATGAGTGCTTTCTGTATCTGCTTGCCACTGTGGAGGAGACTAAGTCCAGAATACAAAACAACTTTCTTTGTTTTACTATAATGTTAATGGTTTCTTCTATTTTCAACTTTATTTTTTGCCTGCTTTTCATAAACTGGCAAAAACTAAGAGATGCTGGGTTCCTTAGAGTTAAGCAGCTTGTAGCTCCATTTGTAACAAAAATTAAAAACATTTTAAAGTAAATTCAATTAGTAAATTTGTATTTATGCTCTGAATAAACTATATTTGTAAATTTAATAAATTTACCAAACATAATCCTTTTATGAGCAAACCAAGTTATACATAATAGATTTTATGTTCTTAAAGTAGCAAAGTCAATTTAGATCTGTAAAGGGTGCTAAGAAAATAAGTATTGCATATATTTCAGTTTTTCCCAAAATTTCTGCTTTTTCTGAAAAAAAGGAAAAATCTGGGTTTTTTCCATGGCTTCAAAATTTCCGGAAATTTTACATCTCTAGCTGGATCCAGCAGCTGGGCTTTCCCAGCGCTGGGGCTGTGCTGAGAACTGTAGAAAAGTTCAGTTAGATTGGTCTCAGAGGACCCGATCTAAGTTAAACTTCCTCTGAGGTACCGTTAATTTAGATCAGGTTGGCCATTTGAGACTGATCTAAACTTCCTGAACATCTGTATAGTTCACACTTAGATGCACTTAATGAGGGATCTAAGTGTAAGATCTACACCTGGGCGATCTATATTAAATTGGGTGGTCATTTTTAATGCTATCTAACCTTATCCTAACCTCCCTAAATGTCTGCATGTACCCTAGGTGAAACAGAATTCTGCCCTAAATTCTTCAAAAGCAGCTACTGTCTAGTAAAGCTACTTTTTGATCATAGGGGTTGAACTCCGATGGAGTTTTTAACTGTTCCAATACTCAGGAGATTTGCTTAGTTCCTATAACTCCTTGTACCATGGGTTGTTGTGTGGTTGTTCAGAATCTAGGAGTCTGACAGAGCTTTGCTTCATTCAGTGTCTCAATTCTAATTGTTTAGTATTGTATAGCATGAGTCTCTATTTAACATAGCAACCAGTTCTAGTACATACTTGCCAAACTTCCTAAGGAAGGATAGTTGCCTACACCATGCCCCTCATTGTCAGAAGTCCTAAGTTGTCATATTCCAGTAAAGTCAACTGGAGCTGTAAGTGCTCAGCAATTCTGAAATTCAAGACCAGACCACCTCAAGTAAGACATCCAGTTCTTCTGACAACACAAATCAATGGCTATTTGAGTTTTAAGATCTCCAACATGCTGTAGACATGGAAAAAAAAAACAGTTTTACGAGATGATGTTTTACAGCCATTCCAGGGTGACATTCAATCTGTGTGATACTAACACTATTACATGGCACTCTAATATCCAGTGTAAGGTATGCCCTTCTGGCGGGTTGGCTTGCTATGTGTTTTCAGATTCTCCTTTTCTGTTTTAACAGAATTATTCTTTGGATTTAAACCATAACACTTCAAATATTGCCCTGATCTACTTAATGACTGCTACTGGAGATAAAAGATAAAGGAGATAAAAAGGGAAAAAGTTGTTTCTTGGGAGAACAAAGCACATATTTTGTTACCTTCCAATGAGCCAGACAAAAATCCTGCATTCTGCAGACATTCCTATAGAGACAGGTGATTCACAGCTGAATACACACAACTATCAAAACGTTATTTCAAACAGAGATATTTAGTTCCCCTAGTGCTGTCAGGAGAAAACTAGTGCAGTCATTGCTTTTCTCCTTCTCCTTTTCCAGGGTATTTATTTTTTTTGAGGGACACAATCACTGCATTGTTTTCTTTACCATAGTACCAGTGGGGTACGTTGGCATGGACAAGTAGAGAAACAGCCCCAGACACTGATTTGGGAGGGTGGGGAAAGGGTGTGCAAGAATGGTTACCACAGCCACTACTACTGCTGGTGGCCCAGTCACCACTGTAGCCAGGGTGCAGAAACTGCTTGTTATGCCTTTGTGGGCTGCAGTAGAAGGGCAGAAAGAAGGATGAACCAATGCCTAGAACACTGAACTGGACTCAGTTCCCTAGTCCAGCATAGATTTCCTGGGATGAATCACTTAGCAACACTTTCTAAGGAGCATTGCTTTGGTGTGCAAGCTGTTCCCCAAGTCTTGCTTGTACATGCCAAAACTGGAAAAGACATAGGAGAGTAGCTCCAGAAGCATCCCCTGCCACTGTTCGCAAGTTCACCAGAGAGATCTCAAGTGTGTGTGTGTGGGGGGGGGCGTAGGGGTGGTGGTTGTTTTCAGAATAGCTCCCCCACCTCATTTTCCAGGTTTGGTGCACACATGGGAGTGGGTGGGTGGGGTGTCTCTACAGCACTGCTATTCAGAATTGCCAGGGGCAAGGTGCAACCTTAAGTTCCTGTGGAAGACTGGGAACTAACAGAGGCTTCCATACCACAGAGCACCTGTGAAGAAAAACTCCTTAGTGATACAAGGTGATCTGACAATGGGGAGCATATACCATTTATAAATGACTGAAATTGCACAAAAGCTGTTTTTGACCATAACAACACTCTTGTATTTTTTAGCAGATTCAGATGTAATCAAAAGAAAGGCAGAAATGCAGATGTGCAAGAAAATGTAAACAAAAAAGGGATGTGGTAGGGAGGGGAAAACAGCAAAACTATTCAACACTTGATAAACATTTTGAAAGGTTTACTTTGGCCATTAAAAACAGGTTTGGATCAATTCTTAGATTTTATCTTAATCAGTCACTCCAATCCTAAATTAAAGAAATTATTAATTTTCAATTTTTTTTCTAGCCCGTGGCAGGTATATAAATATAATTTATACCATATCCTTCAACATTTTAAGCTCTCACACAAGAGAAGAAGAAGAGGGCTATAAGATTTTTGCCTCAGGTGAAAAGACAATTGTGAGAAATGCCATTAAAGCTACCAGAAACTATGTTTAATAATTGGGCAAACTGGGAAAAAGCTGCAGGAAAAATATCCTGCAAGTTCTACTAAGTGAGCTAATAATAAATGTCAGTGTCTTGGCTGGGGAGGGATTATATTTTGTTTTACTAGGTCATTACTGGAGCTGTGTCTAGAAGCAAAAGAGAATTCACTTGATGCATTGGAACACATTGTACTATAGCATATTGGCAGATGTTCTGAGAGGGGAGAAAGGTACACTCTCCTTATTAAGTTCCTGTTTCATAGACTGTAAGGCCAGAAAGGACCATTATCTAGCCTGACCATCTGTTTAACAAGGGCCAGTGTTTTTTACCATTAATTCCTGCATCAACCCCTGATCTAGAAAACAAGCTGATGCATACTATTTAGAAAGCCATTCTCTCTTGATTTGAAGACCACAAATAATGGAGAATACCCCCATCCCTTGATAAATTGTCCCAGCAGCAGCTAACTGCCCTCATAGGTATCCTGGTTACCTCTCTGAATTTATCTAGCTTCAGTTTCCAGGCATATCTTGTTATGTCTTTGTCTGCTAGATTAAAGAGTCCTCGCCTATCAGAAAATTGTTTCTCCAGGTAGCTACTTGTATACGGTGATCAAGTCACAGCTTAACCTTCTCATTGACAAGCTAAACAGTTTCCTAAATTTTTCATTACAAAGCAGGCTGGCCAGACTTCAGATGATTCTTTTCTGGACCATTTCCAATTTGTCACAGTATTCCAGTGATTCTCCTTAATGCCTTATTCAGAGGTAAAAATCACAGCCCTACTCATATTCAATATTACCTTGCTTGTACATCTAACAACTGCAATTGCTGTCAGTCACGGCATCACAGCAGGAGCAAATGTTCAGCTGATTACCCCTCTCCCTACCCCACACCATGCCACCCACACTATTGAATCTTTTTCAGAGTTTTTCCAGGATATAGCCACTGCCATCCTGTGTCACCTCCATTTGTTGTTTCTGTCACAACCCAAAGTTGTGGATTTTTTAATTGTGTGTGCTTTGGCACCGCTAAATTATGTTCCCGCCGAATTGGAGCTCTTTTGCATGACGGAGTGTTCTGTTGTTATGGAGAACCCACGTGCAGAAAAGTGTTTCCCGCCGTTCTGTAGCCTTCTTTGCATTGTGCATGACTTTTGCATTTAGTGATGCACGCTGCAAAGGAGTTTTCCCGCCATTTGTATTGAGATTTGAGCCACATTATTGGCCGGTCTTAATTTAGGCACACGTGGCGGCTAGCTATTGGCTTGCTAGCCGTACAAAAGGCTTGGGTGGTTTCCGCCCAAGTTGGAGAGAAAGACGGAGAGAGATGGAGAGACGGATCTCTAAGCGCTGTGGGTCCTTTCGAACCCAGTGCGTCTTTCTTAAGAAGGCGATAGAGACTCCAATTGCCGAACTCCTGGAGCCTAGCAAACTCCGGGGCACCACGCACCGATGGCCTCTAGCCTTTCCCCATCACCAATCGCAGCCCAGATGAATCCCTACCCTAGAACCCAGTTATCGACACCACGGAGTCTTAACCGCTCCGGGGATCCTGGGAACAGAACCCAGTTATCGACACCACGGAGTCTGAACCACTCCGAGG
>NW_005842124.1:2146887-2164758 GCF_000455745.1 Alligator sinensis
CTTTGCTCTGGCCCCGCGTGCACACAGACGGGCCCGGCTCGCGCCCGGCGAGGACAGGACTGGGAGCCGGCCCGCACAGTTTCTACATGTGGAATTTTGCATTTGGAAATAAACAGTAGCACTGAGTGTTCAGCAATCAGTCCCTGCCATTCAGATTTAAATAAACTTCCTTGTAGGCACTAATTGCCTGCTTTGCACTTCACTATAATAATGATAATGAACAATGATTTATATGATATTATTTCTGAAAGTCTTAATCAGGATCCCAGACCCATTGTGCTAAGCTCTCTGCAAACACAACAGCCCATAATCTAAGGCCCCACATTCTATAGCCTCTGCCATATAGGAAGAGCCTTATTGTTTACACTGAGGGTGTGGACAGAAGTGACAATTTTTGCCTGATCTGGCCCCTGAAAGCTCTCTGCAGCTGTGACCAAACAGAAGTGCACAGCTCCAAAGCACTTAAAAAGGGCCCAATCCTGTTAAAATCTGAACCTGCATTGCATGAGTGTTCAGATGTAGACATTTCAAAACATAGTGTCTTCAGTAACTTGTGTCTGCCTCCCTCTTAACCTCAAGCTATTTTCAGAATGGGAGGGGAGAAAGGGAGCAGAGGAAGTTTGGTCTAGGGTTTTTTCAGCCGGTGCCGGAGAATGTGTGCGTGTGTGCATGCACGCGGCAGGGGGCTCCCATCCACCTACCCCACCCTCCAAAGACAGCTAGGAACCCCTACCTCCCCTCAATTCAAAGTGAACTTCTGTTTGGTCCGGGGGATTGCTGCAACTCAGAATGTTTCCTGAGTTACAGGAGGAAGCTGCTCTTCTGTCTGCACCCTGAAGCCATCAGAGCTCTGCCCACATAGAGCAATATGCAAGATCAAGGACTTATACCCCAGTCCTACACAAGATTTTGCATGAGAGTTTGCATGTCATTAAGCTCAATAGGACAACTGATATGTGTAAGGTCATGCCCTGGTACTTCAACTGGACCTGCAAAAACCTGGAGCCTTGCACTTGGATTTTGCCACCTGTTCAATGCAGGTGAACTCCTGGCTATCTTCACGACAGCTTTGTCCAAGTAGAGATCTGCCTGTGCAAAGCAGATTATAGGACAGAAGCATGAGTCAATAAGGAGGAGCTGGACATCCAGAGTAGTTCTTCTAACCATCCAATTTACCAGTGCACATGAAGAGCCCTTGCCAAATGAGTAACATTTGGAAAGGGAAATTAAAAAAGATCCCCATAGATTAAAAAAGATCCCCAGCCAGCAGTTGTAAAAAACAGTTGTCAGCTGAGTGACCTATCAGGGCAAAAATTCCTCTCTCCAGATAGGTACTAGTTCAAAGCTCACTGAAGTCAGAACAATTAAAGTCTTTCCACTGCCCATAATGGATTTTGGATCAGGCCCTGAATTAAATGTTCATTATATTTTACCTGAAAATTTGTAAGCAATGCAAACCTTCTTTTTAAATATACTGTAAGGCAGTATTGTATTTCTTTTAATACAGGATGATAATTTGTTGCAAACCTCAGCAGTGGTTGATCAATCCATTAAAATAAATATAACAGGGAGAATCTGAAAAACAGTCATTGTGCACAGTACTACTCACAAAACATGGTAGTTTGCTGTCCCACTTAGCAGTAGTAGGGCAGTCATGATCTATACCAGGCTAAATCCTGGTATGGGACAAAAGACCATGAGGTATCAGGACTGCAGCAGTCCTATTGCATTGAAGGCCTGAATCTGGAATAAAATAGTTATATTATATCTTAATATAACAGTTGTGAAAAAATGAGCAGCATTTCAAATGACCATACTTCAGTTATATGAAAAATGCACTTATGTGAAATTTGTGGTAGAAAAGTCACAATGGTTTCCAAAGGGCAAACCTACCAGATCATTAGGGTTTCCATGGCCAACTCACACAAGGGAGTAATGTGGCTAACATCATATCTGTCCCACTGACTCCTCAGCTTAAATGATCAGTTGCCCATTTACAGGTGAGTAGATGGGAAGGTGGGGTAGAGGCTGAGACCTTCATCAAATGTCTATGAAAACCTTTGGCACAACTCCATGTCATAATTTAGAACATGTCCATGATACCCCTGTGCTATGTCTGAGACATTCCAAACAAGCACAGCCTGCCCACTCACTCCAACTCACTGTATACTATATCCTAGAAATGAAGTTGTTACTTCCTTAGAGGGGCCTTGTGTGCATTCTGATAAGAATGCCTGAGAGGCAGAGAGACTGAGAGCAGCACTGGGGACACATGCAGAGCCATTCTAAGCTGACTATCCAGCCTCATTTCCTAGATTTGATGTGCACTGAGCGGGCAGGCATGTTGCTTGGTACTGGTTTCCAATGTGACATGGAAGCAGAGCAGACAATTCCTTAATCTACCTCTGGAGCCATAGTGAGGCACCAGAACCACTATGATTATACTGCATGTAAAATGCTCACACTTTTATACATAACACATAAATCATCTTCTGACTAATATTTCCAAATTACCAGTAATAGCTCCATACCAGGAAATGAATGGCCCTAGCTATATTACTGAGCATTTAGTATGCCTATATACAGTGTATTATAAAAGCTTGCTCCACATCCCACCAGAGTCAATGAAGGGACTCCCATTGATGTGAATGCATTTTTGGATCATGTCCTAATTGCAGTGTCTCCTGTCCTAACTCACTTCCAAACAGATCTGTCTGCATTCCACCACTACATATTTCACTGTAGAAAATTTCTATTATAATATATTAACAACCCAAAGCTGCAAGTCGACATCTCTTTCAGATTTTTTTTTTCCATTTGCTGCTAAGAAAACTATTCTGTGTTGAAGCAATTAATGTCATCCAAAGCCTAAAATGAAAATTGCAGATGATCCCACTCAAGCTCCACAGACTGGGAATTTCCTTATAACACCCCTTTTTTTTTTTAAAGGGACAGTGTTCTGACAACAGATTTTCTTTATCTATTTTGACATGACAGTGCTTCAGGATAATGACTTATAAAATCATTATGGTAGCACTCTCAACATTTCAGCCAAGTAGTAAGCAGCATTTTATGTCAATAAGCGGAAGATAATGTCCTCCTCCTACTTCCTTCTCTTCCCTTCCCTAAATTCTTACTTCTTTTGTTGATGGTCTGTGTTACAACAGTTCTGAGAAACCCCAACTGGGATTGTCCCACGCCTAGTACAATGGGGCTGAAGTGTGTGTTTACAAATTCTTTCAGGTGGTCATAGCACCATATGAATTTTACCCAAATTCCCTATCAACCCCAACTGGCTAGTTGATACTGGCCAGTGCTGGGGGAATGAATGCACTGATTACGTCTCTTCAGTGGAAAAAACATAATGTCTGTAGCAAAGGCATTCATGTCATAGCCCCTGTCAGCTTTCAATGAAGTTGCTAAATTCTGCTAAATACCTTATTATCAACTTTTAATTTATGATAAGGACAGAAGAAGAAGAAGTATGAGTTGTAGTAGTAATAGCAGTAGTAGTAGGGGAACAAGTAGGATGAGGAGCCAACAGGATAAATGACTACCTGAAAACAGAGCAGTGACAGCAAACAGAGAAAAAAGAGGGAACCTCTTTAGTTAAATGAAGCCATTTTCATCCTCCTGCCACACACCCAAGACCATGAGTCCACCATGATCTGCACTTAGCTAGGTGCCTCTCTATCCCCATGCTGTGCTTCTGTCCTGCTCCCTACCCTCTATGATGCTGAGTCAGCTCCTGACTGCACCAGATTTAAAAAAATAATTTAATGTAAAAATGTGTGTACTGAAAATTGAGCCTTGTACAACTATTCTAAAAAGTACATGATACATTTTGATCATGTGGGATTTTAATACAAAACATCATTGCAAGTTTGGTACATTTTTCCACTAAAATCTTTTGAGGATTTTTATACTAACAAAGCTTAAAAGGGATTTTTTCCCCCCTATCAATATTAATCTTAGGAAGACTTCCATAGAGCCATAACACTTAAAACTTTTTTTTTAAACTAAATTCTTATCAATAAAATTCCTAAATTTACTGAGGTGTATAGTAGCAATATCCATAGCACAAGCAGGCAATGTACCAAAGAGCATGAATTACAGGGTCATGTTATATCACCACCTCCCACACCCCCATTGCAAAACAGCACTATTGACAAAGTGAACTATAAGCGTATCTTCAGGGGATGTGAAATGAAAGTTTTGAGACAAAAGGTGCCTTTTCCCTGGTTTCTCAATAGATGGCCATGCCTTTCTAGTCATGCCACAGTCCTGGAAGCACCATCTTGGTGATTAACAGCAACACGCATCTCCTTTGCCTTCAGAAATAGGTTATTTCTTTGCCTGCTATCTAGTTTCATGTATTAGGGCACATCCTTTACCAGTAGGATTGCCTATGGAGCCCAAGTCTTCATCAAAATCCTTTTCAACTTCTTTTTCTTTGCAGCACTGTTACCTGCAATGTTCAGACTGTCAGAGATGCCAGCGTTAATCACTACCTAACAGCTTGTGAACTCCAGGGCAATGATGAAGAGAATGAAAAGGGAGGTCAAGGCCACCCTTGCAAATCCTGACAGCTGGGCTCAAGAATGGTGGGAGTTGCTGAGGAAAGGTAAAGAAAACAGAGAGAATGAGGAAAAGGACTGGAAAAGTAGGAAGGGGGAATGGTCCAAGCACTGTGTAGCTGTGTAGCTGACACTGTGTAGTCATGTTTTTGCTCAGGTAGATAAGGATCTCTCAGGGAATGTGTGGAGCCCAACTGCTGCAAATTGAAATACAGTAGTTCATAGGCATCGTGAACAGCCAAACTTTACTGTTGGCTAGCATGCTCTAAAGTTTTTGCTCACATTCTACCTCCAGCCCCACACACACAGCATGTACAGCATTTTCAAGGATCACCAGTCCCAGGCTATGTCCATTAGAGGATTTGCAGAAGAACAGAAGCTCCCTATGGGAATTCAGTTCCTTTGAACCCTTAAACCCAAATGCTAGGTTATTGTTCTGACCCTTGAGAGGAACCCCAAAGCAGAAATGCCTACTTCCTATGGCAGATAGTCTTCCCTTACAAATTCTGATGCTAAATTGGAGTTATCCTTTTCAATACATTGCTGTTTGTACATCTCAAAATGTTTTAGCAGCTCAAAATGTTTACATGCAGGTAACTGTGCTGGGAGGAAAAGGAAGAAGTTTTTCTTGTTTTGCACTTTTGCAACTCTTTGCTATGAATACATATTATAGGTGATAAACCCATGTTTTCTTATAAAGGAGTTTTATTTTCTCCTGTCATGCCAGCCAAGCATCTGTTGTTTGTTAAATGTGTAACAGACCCTGCATGTAGACAACAGGCCTGCCTAGACCTGCAGGTCCAAGCATTCACGCAGACCATGTGCTAAGAGTTTAAGATACACAATTTTTAAAATTCATGAAGGCACAGCAGGCATGCACAACAGACACCGCAAGTCTATCACACAGAAACCACCTCACAGCTGACTGACAGGTACTGCATGAAAGCAACCAGGACGTGGAAGAGCAGCACTCCAGAGTCAGAAACCTACAATTAGCATATCAAACCCTAAAGGCCTTTTCCTCAAAAAGATTCAACAGGTACTTCAGATAGGGTGGCTCTGGGACTTATCATTTAGTCCTTGGCAAGCTCCTCCCTCCCTGTCTGTCCCAGATGTTGTCCCGCACACAGCAGGCAGGTAGAACGTGAGGCAGGAAATGCCCAGGTGCCTCAAGCCCTCCACTTAACACCTACCACCTACCTCCTGTTGTGTCAAGATAAATCCCACAACTGCCTTAGGCAACCGTAAAACTGTTCTTTTCTGTGATCCAAATGCCCAACGAAAGACTTTGCCAATCCCAGTGGTCTTCAAGGGTAAAAGGAGGAACACTGATATGCTGAATGTCCATGTTAACTGCACTGGCATATCGCCCTTTCTTTTAATATGGCAAAACAGGTGAGAGTTTCTGAAAATACTGGTATCGTCAATTTTTCAAGACCCACCCCCAGTCTGAATCACCCATTTGCACTGGAGAAGTACCTTTTTTTTGTATACATAGACCTCTACTTATGAAATCCCTAGCCTGACAAAGAAGAGGAAGATGCATAGGTGCCGACTTTAATTTTTGCCCGGGGTAGGAGGGAGGTCTAAGACGATGGCCGTCTTCTCCCCACCCCCCAGCAACACGGCCAGAGCAGAGCTGAGTAGAGCCCAAGGCAGGACAGGGGTGAAGGCAGGCTGAGGCCTCACGGCCTGGGAGCCCCTCCCCACCCTGCTGCCCTCACCTTGGGAGCCCCTCACCAGCCATGCCACCATGGTGAGGCACCTCCTACCTGCCTGACAGCAGCAGGGGTACACAACTCCATACTGCTGTTCCCACTGCTGCTGGGGGGGAGGGTGGGAAGGGGGTGCCTTGCCATGGCAGTGTGGGCTCCCAGGGGGAGGACAGCAGGATGGGGAGCCCAGAGGCCACAGCAGGCATCCCATATCCATCCCTGCCCCATGCACAAATCTGGGGGGGGATATGCCCCCCCACAACCCGCTCCCCAGGAGTGTGCACCGTGACGGAGCTGCCTCCCAGCCCTGGACAAGTTTCCTGTGACTCTGTCCCACTCCCTGCCCTAGCCCCAGGCCCTATGCACTGCCCTAGCTGGGCAGCACCTCCAGCTCTACTCCCCCCTCACCATACAGGCCTCAATCTGCCCCCCACCCCATAAACTTATCTGCAGGCAGCTGGGAGAGCTCTTCACCACTGTCTGGGGCTGTATCCTTGGCCATGTGGATGCACATGGCAACTCCTGTGCCCCACTCCCCACAGCTCCTTGCAGCTAGCCTGCAAGGGGAAACCTGCCATGTGCCAGGTTTTTCCATGGTGAACAGAAAGCCTGGATACACAATAATGGGAATCTGGAACAAATGCTGTCCTGGAGCCATGCAGCCTGGGACTGGGACCAGGACTTGATGGGACTGTCATGCCCAATTAGGGATGGGTGGTCACCCTATCCTCTTCCCGAGTGGGCTAGGGCCATCAGGCCCACACGTATTCAGTGTTTGTGGGAAGATGGATTCCATCCATTGGACCAATGAAAGACTTTGGCATGACTCATGTATGTAAAGCCATCAGTAACCTTCCCAGCTCAACTGACCAACTCACACAAAATTAGTGTACTGCCTGAGTAACTGAGCATGGTGTGCTTCCAGTTGTCAATGGATGAATGTATCTAAATGGATAAGAAAACTCTCAAACTGGTATGCTGCCTTTATGGATCTTGGCAAGCATCAGGCACATCCTGAGGAAAGCATCTCTTGTTAACCTGAGGCTCTGCAACCACTCCCAATCATCCCAGTTTTTAAGCACAACCCTCTCCTACTAGTTCATGCTTGTTTTTGAGGCCAGACTGAAGCTCTTCAAAGAAAAAAAAGTAATTATAATTTATTCTTCCAAGCTACTAGATGTGCAGTAATTAATCTAGTAAGAAAGACCCATTTTAGCTGCATGCAATGAATCTCCTGAGCAATGATTCGTCAGCCAAGGAGAGTGTGCTGAATCTGCTAAGTGTGATTTTGCTACTTCTCCTTTCCTCTTGGTCAGGACAGATTTTGTGGCCACAGGAGCAGAGATGGATCCAGAGGGGGTGCAATTGCATGACTGTGCCCCCTTCTCTGACCATGCAGCAGAAGCAGCAGCCTGAAAAATGTAAATATTCACCTCTCCCTCCCTGCTGTGCTCAGAGACATGTCCCCCAGTTCTCTCCCCCTCTCCCCCACTCCACCTACCGCTGCCAGTGCCATCACTGTTTCTGGCGATGAGGGGAGCTCCTATTCCATGCCAGCCAGGCTGTGCAGGGGCTGGGCTCCACCTTGGACACCTGTAGTAGGGACAACAGGTGGGAAGGGGTTTCTCTTCCATACCTGCTCCCCCTGGGTGTAGGAATGGGGAACAGGAACCTGTTGGGCATCTGCCCAAACCCTGCGCAACCCAGCTGGAGTGGGACAGGGATTTTCTTTGCCTCTAGGCCAATGCAGATAGTGAGGATATTGGTAGTAGAGGTGGGGAAGTGGGTGAGAGGGGAAGGAATGTGCCTCTGAGCATGGAGGGGAAGGAGGGCAGGGAATGTTTACCTTCAGGACTTAAAGTTTCCAGCTGCTGGTCCTATGGTGAGGTCTTCCCACCCCGGTGGGGAGGAGAGGAGTGAGGAAGATGGGAGCCAGGGATGCAGCCACCCCTGTAGCACTGGTAATTGTTCTCCCAACCCCCTTTATAAAATTATGAACCTACTTCAAGCCAGGAGGAGTAGATTTCATGGCAGCTGAGGAAAAGGAGGTCTTGCTACAAGAGGCAGATACATGACACAGTTTGGTCTCAGAAAAGAAGATGTTTACATGCATTTTTCAATATTCTCTTACTTTTGGTAGTGAAGATTCTCCATATTCCTGTCAGAATTCAAACCATTTCCAGTTGCCCTCCTCACCAGCAGCTATCATTTTTCCTTCCAGGTTTTTGAGTCAGACTCTAATCTTATGTATACTAATTCAACATTGGTGTCACTGAATTGAATTTATTGAGTTATTCTTGATTTACTGCAATATTAAAGGAGAACTGGCCGTATTGCTTGTATCTACTATCTTTGTAGCTGGTGACTCCTTTGGGATTTATTTACAACTTCTTATTTTACCAGAGCAAGTAAGGGATGAGTTGCTGTGGAGCAATATAAGACACTACTTCAACTGTGCTATGTATCAGCCTCTTGGACAGACTAGATCAGAATCCAAAGCCAGGCCACTATGAATTCCTGACATGAATTTCTTTTCCCCACCATTTTTTCGGAAAACAGAATAAATCTTTAAAAATCTCTATAGTTTTAAATGTTTACTATTGTAGCAGGCTTACCTTTTGAGCTCCGGATGAGTCCTGGGCTTGAGATTCTGCAATTTTGATTGGTGGAGCCCATCCACCAATCAGAAGCAAGCCAGGGTAAGCAAGGCCATGCCCTTTCCCCAAAGGGAGGGAGCAAGGAGCAGTCTGGACCTGGTTTGAGCCTGCACCCTGACAGGTCCAGAGAACTTAGTGGGTGGAGCCCCTGAAGCGTATAAAAGGAGGGCATGCTTGGCATGCTGGGGGGAGAGAGACTCAGTGAGGGACGGCAAAGAGAGATAATCTCTGGAGACAACCATCCTTGGGACCCTGCCTGAGCCTTGACAGTGCATGGATCGGCGCACAGTGATCAGGCTCTAGAAGCCTCTCAAGGCAGCTTGAGCCTGTGAACCCAGCAAGTGGCTGGGTAAGCGGCACATGGATTGGTGCACAGAGAGCCGGCCCTGGGAGCAGCTTGAGGCTGCTCAGGTTAGCCCCGGCTCTAGGCTGAGTAACGAGCCCCACAGTGTGGCTTCACATTAAACTAAAAGAGCCCCGGTGCCCATAGCAGGGTCCAGGAAAGGAAGGGACCCATGGCATGAGTCTGGGGAACTGGAGCCAGTAAGGGCTCAGCTCTCGTGGGAGCGCCTTGGGTGCTTAGTGTGGGGTACCAGGCCATTTAGAGGAGCTGGAGGCACTGCCAGAGAGAGGCCCTTGTGGGACTGGCCACCAGGAGACAAGCCTTGGCTGCTTCAGAATGAGAGCATGACTTGCTGTGGAAGTGGGTCCCACAGGGGAGGCGGGCTTGGGAGAGGAGGGTCTGCAGCCTCCATCCTCCTCCATTGTGGGAGAGGGCATGTCCACATCCCAGGGCCTCAAAGGGGAGGGGCTCCAGGGCCCACCCCGTGGGGTGTTGAGTGCATCCCCATAATTTGTGATTGTTGTTGTTTCATACTGTAGAGGTTAATATAGCTATGGGTACTCCTTAAGGGAGTTTATATGGGTTTACCTGTCTTCATTGCCTATATGTGTTTATTGCCTATTATCAGAACTTACCTGTATTGTTGCCTGTGTAAATCTATGATATTGCTACCTCAACTTACCTGGATTTATTTAAGTTGATGCTCATATGTGTTTATTGTGTTGATGCCTTGATTTACCTGTTCCAAAGTGTTAATGCTTATTCTGTGCACGGAGGTTAAGTATTGCATATTCTGTGAATCACCCGGTTTATGTTTTTGCAGTCCCTTGAAGTGATGCAATGTGTTGATTGCAGGTTATTGTATATGGTGTAGCATACTAATTTTACTGTAAATATTTAATGTTTCTTACTCATTTTATTTATTGTAGCAATAAATTTGTATATAGTTAAGCACTTTGTCTCGGCCTGGGCTCTATAGAGAAGAGAGGGGACTGCTCCCAGGTGGAAGGCTTCTCTCACGGCACTCTTGCCTGACTACCCCAACCCTTCCACTGGTAGACAGGGCACACCCCTGGGTGTACCCAGGCTACACTAGGTTATTTTTTAAATGTATATAAATATTTTTAAAATACAAATGAATAGGCATAGGAGACATTTGATCTAAATATGGTTTGTCATTGTATTCCTCTCTTTCTGTCTTCATTCATCGTGGGTCAAAATGATTGTACTGCAACTAGACCCACTTGCACGAACCCCTGTACCTGGATGAAGCCCCAGCTAGCAGATCAGACTTTAGGACTGTAGTGTTAGCTCCTTGGGTGGGACTTGTGTCTGTTCAAAGCATGTTCTTATGAAACCTCTTGTCATAGATTCATAGATTGTAGAGCTGGAAGGGACCACAACAGATCATCGTGTCCGACCACCTGCCCCTGGCAGGAAAGAGAACCAGGGTCAGATGACCCCAGCCAGGTGACTATCAAGTTAGGTGATAGTACTATCTCTCTTGGAAGTCCATTCCAGATTCTGGCCACCCTTACTGTAAAAAATTTCTTCCTAATGTCCAACCTAAATCTACTCTCCGCTAGTTTACACCCATTATTCCTAGTTACTCCTTGGGGCGCTCTGGTAAATAGCGCATCACCAATTCCCTGTTGTCCTCCCTTGATAAACTTATAGGTGGCCAAAAGGTCTCCCCTCAGATGTCTCTTGTGAAGGCTGAAGAGATCCAGATCTCTCAACCTCCCCTCGTAGGGTCTTTCACAGAGACCACTAATCATGTGAGTGGCTCTCCTTTGAACCCTCTCCAGATTCTCCATGTCCCTCTTGAAGTGCGGTGCCCAAAACTGGACACAGCACTCCAACTGCAGCCTAACCAATGCCGTATAGAGGGGGAACATCACCTCCCTTGATCTGTTGGTCATGCATCTGCTAATACACGACAAGGTGTGATTGACCTTGTTGATGACCTCATTACACTACTGGCTCATGTTCATCTTGGAGTCAACTATGACTCCAAGATCTCTCTCAGCTGCTGAGCTGCTGAGGAGGTTATCTTCCAACCTATAGGTGTGCTGGGGATTCCCCCTTCCTAGGTGGAGTACCTTACATTTATCTTTGTTGAATTGCATCCTATTTCTTTCTGCTCATTGATCCAACCTGTCCAGGTCGGCCTGTATCTGCTCCCTGCCCTCCAGTGTGTTAACTTTGCCCCATAACTTGGTATCATCTGTGAACTTGGAGAGGGTGCTCCCCACACCCTCATCCAAATTGCTGATGAAGATATTAAATAACACCAGTCCAAGGACCAAACCCTGCGGGACCCCACTGCCCACCTCCTTCCAGGCCAAGAACAACCCGTCCACCACCACCCTCTGGGTGCGTCCCTAAGCCAGTTGGCCACCCACTTGCCTGTGTAGGCATCCACTCCACAGCTTGCTAGCTTCCCTATGAGAATAGAATGCAAAACTGTGTTGAAGGCCTTCCTAAAATCCAGGTAGATGACATCAGCCTCAGCTCCTGTGTCAAGGCAGTGTGTGACCTGGTCGTAAAAGGCTATAAGGTTTGTCAGGCAGGATCTACCTGTGACAAACCCACGCTGGTTTCCTTTCAGCATCATTTCCCCTGCTGGGCCTTCACAAATGTGCTCTTTGATGATTTTTTACAGTATTTTCCCAGGGATAGCGGTAAGACTAAGTGGCCTAAAATTACCCAGCTCATCCCTTCTCCCCTTCTTAAAAATGGGCACCACATTGGCCCTTTTCCAGTCCTCAGGGATCTGTCCGGAGCACCATGAGTGCTCAAACAGCCGTGCCAGCAGCTCAGCCTATGACACTGGTCAATTCCTTCAGCATCCGTGGATGGAGGTCATCTGGGCCGGCTGACTTGTACCCATTCAGCCCTTCCAAGTGCTCCTTAACTAAGCACTAACCTTTGGTGGTCTGGTGCCTTTTGGACATCTGTTTATGCTCAAGGTGGGGGAATTGTCTTGGTCAGTACTTAGGAATACTGAAGCAAAGAACTCATTGAAGAGCTCTGCCTTTTTCCTTGCATCAACCACCAGCTGTCCTGATTTGTCCTGCAGGGGCCCTATGTTACTCTGCACTTTCCTTTTGCTCGCTATGTATCTGTAGAAGGACTTTTTATTGTCCTTAATTGTTGTAGCCAGCCTAAGCTCCAGTCCTGCCTTGGCCTGGCTAACTGATTCCCTGCAATAGTGTGCCAGGGAGGGATAATTCTCCTTGGTGGCTGCCCCCTACTCCCACTGCATAAATCTCTTTCTTTGGCCTCAGTCTTTCCTGGAGTTCCCTGTTCAGCCAAGAGGGCTTTTTTATCTCCTCTTGGCTGAACAGGGAACTCCAGGGGATAGACTCCTTTTGTGCCCCAAGGATCACTCCCTTGATAAACCTCCAACCCTCTTGGACCCCCATTTGCTCAATGCTTTTGAGTTCCACCACGTCACTAACTAGCCTTCTAAGTTTACTAAAGTTGGCCCTTCTGAAGTCTAAAATTTTAACCTCACTGGATATTTTTCCCACCCTTCACTGGATAGTAAACTCTACCAAGTGATGGTCACTATCTCCCAGGTTACAGTGTACTCGCAGGTTCCCCACAAGATCATCCCCTGTTGCTAAGACCCCTGGTGGGACTGAACACCACCTGGGTTAGGTGGACATCCTGCACACAGTGTAAGTACCTCCATGAGCAGCTTGTTTTGGCTGTTTGTTCCTCCCAGCAGATATCCGGGTAATTAAGATCCCCCATGACCACTGCCTCCCTTGCCTGTATGGGATCTATCTCATCATCCTGGTGAGGAGGTCTATAGTAGACCCCCACTACCAAGTCCTTTCCCTCTGCCCCCCCTGGATCCTGACCCACAGTGCCTTGGTATTCCCCTCCTCTACCCCCACCTTGATGATGGAAGATGTGTACTGCTCCTTAACATAGAGAGCTACACCCCCACCTTTTTTCCCCACTCTGTTGCGCCTATACAACCTGTACCCGTCAATGCCTACCACCCAGTCATGTGCAGAATCACACCATGTTTCAGTTAAGCCAACTAGATCATACTGTGTGCTAGCAAGTAAGAGTGTGAGCTCCTCCTGCTTATTCTCCATACTCCTGGCATTTGCGTAAAGACAGTTTAGCTCCCCGATGGGTGTTCTTGGTGCCCCTTTGCTTTGATGGTTTGTGTTCCCCTTAGTGCATACTTGGTTAGGTCTGGTGCCTTGTTTGTGGCTTTCCAACCCAGGGTTCTCATCGACCACCGGTTCCCTGTCCCCCGTCGAACGTAGTTTAAAACTCTTCAGAGGAGATCAGCCAACCTGAGGGAGAACAGATGCTTACCTCTAGGAGAGAGATGAAGATCGTCCCATCCCAGGAAGCCTCCTCCCTCGAAGTGCTGGTCGTGATTGTAGAATCCAAAGCCCTCCTGAAGACACCATCTCTGGAGCTGCTGGTTGACTACCCTGATGCAGGCATCCTGGCACCTCTGGCTGCTGTCAACTGGAAGGATGGAGGAGAATACTATCTGTGCCCCTGACTTCCTGAGCCCAACCCCCAGCTCATGGAAGTCCTTCATGATGCAGTCAGGACTACTCCCAGCCACATCATTAGTGCCTATATGGACAAGGACCATGGGGTAGTAGTCAGAGGGCTTGATGAGATCAGGAATCTTTTCAGTGATGTCACTGATCTTTGCTCCCGGCATGCAGGAGACCTCTCTCACCATGGATTCTGGTTGGCAGATCGGCCCCTCCATGTCTCTCAGGATTGAGTTGCCCACCACAATAACTCGGCATTTCTTCTTCTGCCTGGGCAATGGTCCCCTAGCCTGCCCAGCGGGGGTTGCAGGGACCACCTCCTCTATATCCTCCTCAGCTGGAGAATGTTCCTCCACCGTCTCCTCCACCAAGGCTGCCAGGGCCCCGTACCTGTTCCCCAGATGCAATGAAGAAGCTGATGCTGGCTCCTGCTGCTTGGGCCCAGAGGTGACAGTCTTCCACTCCTCTGCTGCAGATTCCTCTCTTGGGGTTTTACTCGTGGCATCTGGAGCTGTAAGGAATGGAAATACCTGTCAATCACAGCTTCATTTTCCTTGATCCCCCTCAGCCTGCTCACTGCCTCCTGGTGTTCTCTCACCTGCTCCTCCAAAGCCCAAAGGTGGACACATGAGGGACAGGTGAGGGGGATCCCTCTCTCCCCTGACGGCAGGGTCCCTGCCAGGCCGTCCCTGCAGACAGGAGGGCAGGGCTCCGTCTGAGTGGAGACCTCTGAGGAGCCGCGGGTGGGTGGTGCCATCAGGGCAGGGTCCCTAGCAGCAGCACCCCATGCCCTTACCTTAGCTGCAGAGCTACGAGTCCTCATCGCTCTCCTGCTGGGTGCTCCTTCTTGCCTCCTTCTTCTGTGCACCCGCCTTGCACAAACACAGGTGCACCCTTACAGAGCACTGTAATATAAAATAATAGTAACAGCATTCAATTTCAGCACTGAAAAACCTTACAACGGTCTCCTTTATGGTCAACATATGTTAGAAATCTAAAGGACTTGTGGAATTTGGAAGTCTTCAAGGTATTTTTTTAATCTCATTGAAACATATCAATCCACAGCAAACTTAATATTGTAACTTGCATTCTAAAGTCCAGTTTGTATGTTTGCCTTTTTGTGATTATGCATCTTAACCTCTGACATCTTTATAGGGAAGTGAACAATGGATGAAGAAGCGATCATTTTTAACTGCTTAAGTGAAGGTCAAACAGGGCAAGAAGCTGAGAGTCAAGGTAACAATAGAATTGAAGGTTTCATTGTGGGTTCTCTTTATATGTCAGTGAACTTGATTCATACTTAGTGCGAATGGAGGAACTCTGAGCTATTTCAAGAATGTCAGCAATTTTGTCATAAAGCAACTTTGATCTTGCTCCAATTTCCCATGCTCATTCATTAGCTGAAAATATGGAGGATAAGAAAGGTTCTCTCTTATCTGCAACTAACTGCTTGCTACTTAAATAAATCACCTACTTTTGCTCCTTGTCCTTCTAATAATAAAACAATTCTTTGCAGGTCCTGTTGCTATAGGATAAAACTTTTGACTCAAAGGAAATATCTCTCTGATGCACAGCCTGAGAGGAATGCCTTTGAATTCTGAAACTGAGGTCAGATTCTATAAACATACCACCCAACTTCTATGCCTCAAAAACCATGAAAATCTCCTCCCCCAAATCTGCCATAGGAGGTGATGGTGACCTTTTGATAGCTCCAAGAGCATGGAAGTAGAAAAGAGTTCCTATCCCTCAAAAACTGATCCTGGGAATTCTCAACTATGTTTAAGTGCAGACTGCTCTGATTTGTTTTGTCCTATAACAGTCTTCATTGTGCTTATCAATCTAGTCTCTAAGCCCCTTATAGTAATGCAATAAGCAATGTGACTAACATTTGTCATATTGTCTTTCCAGGGAGAAAAATGTGTGCAGTAGGGAATTTTCTTTCAATAGGGGTTTTTGTTTTCATTTATTTACTGCCTGTGTGTTCCAATTGAGAATCAGTGTCTACAATTTTCTTTATTTTCTTACATTTTCATAGTATACTAATACTTCGCACTTACATACTTAACACCTTTTATCTGAAGATCTCAACTTTTTTTCAGATGTTAATTAAAGTGTAGTTCCACCAGGCCAAGTAGTATTTTACTTTTACTTTTTTTTTTTTTTAAATAAATGAGAGCAATAAAGCACAGAATGTTAACCTTTTGCTGATCACTTAGGGTATGGACACACAATGACTGAACCATTCCTAATTATCACTGATAGGAACCAGTTCACAATTGTGTGAAGGACTGTGGCTCTGACACCAGGAGGTGGAAGTGAGCACACCCAGCCCAGCATGCCGCACAGTGGGTGAGCTGGGGGGCTGCTTGTATCCATGCTTTGGGAGTCCCAAGGGGTGGGTAATTTGTGGCTGGGGGTGTTTTCACTTTTTTACTTTCCCTTGACTCTCCTAAACATGAGTTCAATAAACTTCAATAACCTGCAATTAACCAATGTCTGCATTGTGCTCCCCTGACCTGGGGGTGGGGAGGATAGGGGAGGAGGGTTTAGTGACTGGACCCAAGTTTTGGGGGTCCCAGGGGCTGGCGGGGAGGGAGGCATGATGACAGGCCACAGTCAAGTAAGGAGTAAGGACACAGTTGGTTGTAAAAAAGATAGCTATTGTTGAAGAAGCAGCACAGAGGAGCTTATCAGTAAAAAGGGTCAACAAAAGAGGGAAAAAAGGAGGCAGTAGAGTTCTAGCTGAATACCAGAGTGGCCAGTTGCAGTAGGTAGGAGGAGCAATGAGATGTGGGACACTGGTGATGCATAGGGGGTGCATGCAGGTGCATGTGAACCCCCTGATATCAGCTGTGCACCCCCTGGAAGTGCCAGCTGCAAAAATGGAAGTGCACTCCTGGCACTCCTAGTTTTGCTGCTGGTTTGGCGATTGGCTGCTGGGGGACCCCTCCACCATTGGCGATCTGGTGCCCCCCACCCCTGACTCGGGAGGCACCACTCGCCCATGGTGTGGGATGCCTGGAGGACCGACCAGACCCCTGTCACAGAATGCCTGGTGTCACAGTGAACTGGTTCAAAAGAGTTCTTCATTTTCCAGGTACACTTCTAAGCCATTCCAGGCAGTTTAAACTAGTTTAATAGGCTTGTAAGTCTATCTGCTTCTGGTTTAAACTGCATTTAAAATTAGTCTAAGTGTTATTATGTGTGTCCATGCCATTAAACATATCAGTTCACAATGAACTTAAAGATTTTAACTTTTGCATTTTTGAGATTGCACTTTGAAGGTTTAACAGAAGTTAAAAGGTTACAGAGCGAATCTGTGAAAGAATTAGAAATTGAATTTAGGAATCTTGATACTCTTAATCTAATCTACAAAAGACACTCTTTTTCTCTTTCCTTCAAAATACCAAATTTGCTTCTTAGATCTCAATTTCTCAATCTCACAAAGTTCCTGGGCTTAGCAAGCAATTTATTCATGTTCTCAATAAACAGCATTCAAAATTCCACAACCACAGTTGCTAAGACTCCTAATCTTACTTTCACTTACCTTAGCAAAAGAAAGCACACTTGTTCAAACAAACTGCATGCCAGTTTTCTCCATGTTTTAATCTTATAAAAATGTTTTAGTCGTACAACAGGATTCAGAAACATGTTTGTGAACACTTTTCAAAACATTTTCAAGATTAGAACTGAAAGTGTTATGATTGTTAAGTGATGAGTTTTTGGGAACTACAGGAGCATAAGTATCCCATACCGTCATCTCCTCTTTTGCCCATTGTTGATGAAAGGACATTAGGGCTACACTGCAATTTCTGTGTTTGGTAGTTTCTGTAGATGCTATTTCTGACTTGGCCCAGATCAGGGTCACTGTTTCTAATGGACTATTTTTGTTACCATTATCTCTTCAGAAAATTTCTTCCCTTGGGTATGAAAAATGTGATTTTTTTTTCTAATATCAGGATGCTATAATATCAGGACACAGAAGTGATATCTTGGTCTGTCTGAGAAAGGGCATCTCCCACTGCTGTGTGTGTAGGG
>NW_005842124.1:2164768-2169113 GCF_000455745.1 Alligator sinensis
ATTCTATTCTTATCTGCAGTCTGCTTTTAAAACATAGTATGAGCTTTGTACTGTGAATTTATTTTTCCTTGTAAGGCACAAGAATCTACTACAGCCTTGCTCTGCTGCACAATAAATCAAACTGCTTGAGCATGCTATAATAAAAATAGTTGCTTTGAAGTACAACCTTAAATGTCTAATTTCCTAGTAGTAATAATGATGCCTTATCCCCTCTTTTTTTTTTTTGGTTCTGTTTTCTCTGTCCGGCTGTTTTTCTAACATGTGTGGCTGTCTAACGACTGGATTTTGGATTCCAGATGTTTTGGCAAGAAAAAGCAGTAAACGACCATATACATCTTAGAAACCTCATACCACCCAAGCAGTTGTTATGTCAACTGGCTAGTTTAAGTCTACCCAGACAATTCCCCTTTTTTCCCTCTTACATGTTGCTAACCCTTTAGTCATCAATACAAAATGAAAGAAATTCTTTTATGCGGCTGTTATTATATAGATATCCAGGGAAGGGGAAACAAACCCACATATAAGCAGAATCCATGTGGTTTTGATTAAAAGAAAAGATGTTTTAATTAAGTAATGATTTCAGGCTCCATGATAGTGAGCAAGGTAATCTATGAAGTGATTAAAGGTATATGTACATGGACAAATCTATAGCAGCCTATTTAAGATGTGACCATATTTGCATTTTGCCTCTTCCCTCCAGGAAAATAAAGATTGTTAAAAAGCAGCTAATCACTAATTGTACATATGCATGCGTGAGACTATCCGCTTTGAACAGGACACAACCATAATTTACTTGACTACTACTAGCATCAGCTATGGGCCTTACTGGTGTACTCCATCACTGCTGGTGGTCTGGAGTTAATAGGTACTAAATAGAGAGAGTTGAAATAGCATACTGGAAGAGATTATGCCCTGGAGCTAGCCATTAAGAATGGAAGACAGAGTTGTATAAACAGGTGGATAAGTAAAGGATGAAAAAATGATTTAAAAATATAATAGTTATATACCAATCGTCTTGGTTTCATGTAAAAGTCTTGATTTTTAGATTATTTCTTGTTTTCATTTTGCTCCCTACATTTCCTCCCATTCTTAAAGAATGGCTGTATTTCTAGCAATCCTCCTTTTCATCAGAGAAGACGCAGGGTAAAGTCCCGGTTGCACTATACTCAAGCAGCACTTTGATATGGTTCTCAATGAAATACCTACTATTCTCTAAATGATCCACTATTTTCACGCTTTCAGCTGGCCAGAGAGTTATTAAAAATGCTACCTCCCAAAATAGGCTAAGTGTAATGCTGTTGCCATTTTGTCATCCCTTGCTACAATCAGAAACATAGGAAGATAGGTCACTCCCCCATGTGTGAAGGCACTTATACTAGGCTGTTTGAACAACATAATAGCAAATAAAGGATAGAACTACATATGTGAGTCATGCGTGGTAAGTGACATGACATTACCAACTGTGGGCTTTAAGGAAAAGGAAGTTTTGGGGAGGTGGAAGGTTTCTAGGCATTGAAGGTTATATGGAAGACATGGTAACAAGAGGGACTAAAAGGTGGCTCTTAATTTGGCAGAAAGGAAAAAATAAAGGAGAGAAGAGTAATAAGAAATGAGAGCAGAGAAACAGGCAGAGACAGTGAGGAACCCGATTCAAACAATGGAGGGATTCAAAGAGGAATAAATATTTCCATAGGCGAATTAACGCATGGGCTAGCTGGGCCTGGCCCAGGGGGCCCTGACCAAAGGCTGGATTCCTGTAGGGCAGACATGGGGGAGAGGGTGCAGCTCAGTGTGGATGAAACCAGCAGCTGAGCTAGGCCAGGTGTGTATGACGCAGCAGGCTTTGGATGCCGGGTACCAGGCGGGGCACAGAGCGCAACTGCACCGGAGCCCTGGGAGTGGCTGGAGCTGCTAGCAGCTAGGGAGCAGAGCCAGGCATGATGCGTGGCTGAGATCTGCTGGCAGCAGGGTGACCCCAGTGAAGCCAGATCTCAGCCTGGCCCACCACAATCCTGCTCATTTGCTGGCTGCTGCTGCAGTTGGAATGAGCCATGGCAGGGTGAGGGGCCACCCCTGGAGCTCGGTCCATGCTGCAAGTGCCCGGCCAGCAGCGGCTCCATACCCCCGGTGCTGGCTCCCGGATGTGGGGTGATTTTGTGTGGGGTCCTGTGCAACCGGCTCTGGGCTCTAGCTCTAGTGAGGACCTCATAGACTCAGAGACATTAGGGCTGAAAGGGACCTTGAAGATCATCAAGTCCAGCCCCTGCCCCAGGTGCCGGAAGTCAGCTGGGGTCAAAGGATCCCAGCAAGATAAACATCTAAACATTTCTTGAATGAGTCCAGAGTAGGTGCCTGCACCACTTCTGGAGGGAGTCTATTTCAGGTCTTGGGGCCTCGAATAGTAAAGAATTTTTTCCTTATGTCCATCCTAAAATGGTCTTGAAGGAGTTTATGACCATTGGTCCTTGTTATCCCTTGGGGCACTCTGGTGAACAGACGTTCCCCCAGATCCTGATGCACACCCCTTATGTACTTATAGGCAGCCACCAGGTCCCCCAAGCCTGCACTTTTTCAGGCTGAAGAGTCCTATGGCTCTCAGCCTCTCTTCATAAAGCCTATTCTCTTGCCCTCTGATCATGCGTGTGGCTCTCCTCTGGACTCTCTCAAGCTTCTCCACACCCTTCTTGAACTTCGGGTCCCAAAATTGGATACAGTACTCCAGCTGTGGCCTCACCAAGGCTGAGTATAGCAGGAGGATGACATCCTGAGATCTACTTGAGAAGCATCTATGGATACAAGCCAGAGTTTTGTTTGCTTTACCAGCTGCGACATCACATTGGTGGCTCATGTTTAGCTTGTGGTCAATCATGACCCCCAAGTCTCTTTCAGCTATGGTGCTAGCAAGCGTAGCACTGCCGAGCCTATAAGTATGCTATGGGTTTTTGTTCCTGAGGTGGAGTACCTTGCATTTATCGGTATTGAACATCATCAGGTTTGTATCCGCCCACTTACTAAGCTTATCCAAGTCAGCCTGGATCACTAGCTTGTCCTCAGGTGTGGACACTATTCCCCAAAGTTTAGTGTCATCAGCGAACGTGGCCAGTGCACTTCTGACACCGATGTCCACATTGTTGATAAAGATGTTAAAGAGAACTGGCCCAAGGACAGAGCCTTGGGGGACACCACTGGTCATGGAGTGCCATAATGATTCGCTACCACTGACTACTACTCTCTGGGTCTGACCTTAAAGCCAATTTCCCAGCCATTGGACTGTGGTGTAGCCGAGGCCACAGTTGGCCAATTTTTCCATGAGGAGATCATGGGACACCAGATCAAAGGCTTTTTTGAAGTCCAGATATATGATGTCAATCTCTTCTCCCTTGCCCAGGTGGCATGTCACCTGGTCATACAAGAAGATGAGATTGGTCAGGCAAGACCTACCCACGACAAACCCATGCTGGCTGTCCCTCAGGATGTTGGCCTAAGCCAGTTTATCCAGTAGGGTCTCTTTGATAATTTTCTCCAGAATCTTACTGGGGATTGAGGTCAAGCTGATTGGCCTGTACTTTCCAGGATCTACTTTCCGCCCTTTCTTGAAGATGGGTACCACATTGACCTTCTTCCAGTCTTCAGGTACTTCACCTGAGCACCATGAGTTTTTGAATATTTTTGCCAATGGTTGGGCCATAACACCTGCCAGCTCCTTGAGTACTCTAGGGTGTAATCTGTTGGGACCAGCTGACTTGAAGGTGTCCAGCTTTTCAAGGTGTTCCTTTACAAGGTCTACACCGATGCTGGGTATAAATATGCCCTCACCCTGGCCGTTCAGTATCATGCTAGGCAGGGCAGTCCCTTTGGGCTAATGAAAGACTGATGCAAAGTACTCATTAATCAGGTTGGCTTTTTCCTGGGTGTCAGTTTTCCCACTTGGTTCAGCAAATGTTACCCTTGCTTTTTTTCCAACTCCCTACATATCTGAAAAAGGACTGTTTGTTATCCTTGATATGTGAAGCCAGATGGAGTTTGGCTTTCCTGATCCACTCCTTGAAGGTCTGGACCAGTGCTGAGTACTCCTCCTTGGTCGTGATTCCAGCCTTCCATCCTTTCTAAGTCTCTCTTTTTTGACGTAGGAGGTCCTCAAATTCCCTGCTGAGCCAAGGGGGTTGCTGTGCCCTTTTGCTACCCTTCCTCCGAGATGGGATGGCTATCCCTTGTGCTGTCAGGATTGCTCCCTTGAGGAGCAACCACTCCTCTTGGACTCCTCTTCCAGTCGAGTCATGGTCCCTTAGGGCCTTGACAACGAGCCTCTTGAGCGTGTCAAAGTAAGCTTTCCTGAAGGCGATGA
>NW_005842124.1:2169883-2170795 GCF_000455745.1 Alligator sinensis
AACTCAAAAAATTTTTTCCTGCCTGCACCGCGACCACCTACGGTGTAAGTAAAATAATCTTTAATCAACCTCTATGCATCCGTGCCTAATTCTAGTTCGCCGTGCCAACCCTTTCCCCGGCCCACGTGCCCGGGCTGCTGGCCACAGCCCCTCGGCTCCGACATGGCAACGAGGATGGGATACAGGGAAAGCATGATAGAACTAGAATTAGTTGAGAACTGCCCTTGGCGAAGTGGGAAACACGACGTAGCAAGTGTCATGGAACTGGAGGCACATATCGTTTACCACCAGGTGGGCATAACAGGTGAAAGGTTTATCAGCGGATGCCTTTCGCTGAAAGGAGAAGAGGGAGCTTCCGAAGACGGAGCCCCAAGAGAGAGGGAAGTGCATCTTCACCCCGCAGCATTCTGGTGTATAATGAATGATGAGCGGGTCCTGTTTAGGCCCCTCGACACTGTGTCCCTCGCCAGATTCAGCCCGGCAGGCGCAGTAAACCTGACCCTCACCCGGGAGCGTGCCTGTTGCCTAAGATGTGCTTGGGAGAGTGAAGAACCGGTGCCGATCGACCGGTTCACTCCCTTTATGCTGGCGTCTAGATTGAGGGGTCACGAGCTTCCATCCGAGCTCCGCGAAGATCTGGAGACGGAGGAACGCGCCGCGGATGAGAGGGTGGCCCCACAGTACGACAAGGGGGGAGTGTTAACTGCAACTTTTTGTACTATAACCGATCTAATGCAGAAGAATTTAAGTTTAAAAGCCCAGCTGCGTATGGCTGTTCAAGCGGTCAAAGAAGCGGCTGCAAAAGAGAATCCTGAAACACCACGACAAGATGGCACCGAGCAAGAGGGAGACCGCGTGGAAGAACTGGAAGAGAAGGGTGGAGCTTCGGAGAAACCCGCGAGAGTTCGGCCA
>NW_005842124.1:2172347-2196285 GCF_000455745.1 Alligator sinensis
AGCAATTGGCTGGCTAGCCGTATAAGAGGCTTGAGCAGTTTCCGCCCAAGTTGGAGGACTTCACATCCATCTCATGAAGAACTCTAAGCGCGCCGTGGAGCCTAACAAACTCCGCGTGTGACTTAGAGGAGGATACAGGGGCCTGATCAACCTCTAGCCTCTCCCCGTTGCCGCACGATCCCTCGACATACCCTACCCTGCACGCTCGTGGAGAGTCACCTTTCGGATTCTCATTTCGGTCGTTCCACGGAGCCTAGCAAACTCCGTGAGTGGTATCCAGAGCTCTGTTCGTGTTCGTTTAGCGGAGCCTAGCAAACTCCGCTCGTGTGTCTTCGGTGGAGCCTAGCAAACTCCGCTTGTGTTTGTCTGTAACTGCAACTCAAGAAAGTTTTTCCTGCCTGCACCGCGACCACCTACGGTGTAAGTAAAACAATCTTTAATCAACCTCTACGCGTCAGTGCCTAATTCTAGTTTGCCATGCCGACCTTTTCCCCGGCCCATGTGCCCGGGCTGCTGGCCACAGCCCCTCGGCCCCGACACGAGGAAGCTTTATGACTGATCGGATTTGGCCGAGTGCTCTTTCCTGCAGGTGGGGGCAGCTGTGGCTCCTGCCCTGGGCCTGTGGGGCAGCTCATCCTGCTCTGGCTACTGCCTCCTGCTGTGCTGCCCATAGCTTTGGAATAGGGCGGGAGGGGCAGGCCATGGGAGGTGCCTGAGCCCAGGGCCCCAATATATCTTAATCCACCTCTGCATGTTTCAAGCTGCAGGCAAGCAAGGTGATTTTAACCACTGTGTTCTTGATGAAGTGTAAGAGAACAGGAAAGAACTATCCACAGAAGAGGAGGCTGTGGTATTTGAAGTGAAAGAGAACTGAAGGCACAGACATGCATTCAATACATAGGGACAGAAGAGACAGATGAGAATTTTCAGTCTTCTTCAGAAAGAAATATAAGATTTGATGATATTCTGGAAGTTTAATAGGAGCTGAAAACAGTACTAAGATTAGGAAGCTGGGTGATAGGGAAGCTGATTCTGTTGTCAACAGCAGGGGAGCAGGGAACAAGAGGACGATTTGGGAACTGACGAGCTCAACTTTTGTCTGGTAGTACCATATGGCAGATACTTGGAGAGAGACACAAACAGAAATGTAAGAGTGGACAGAAAGGAAGTAGAGAGAGACAAGTGGGCTGTAGATTTGAGTAATTGGTACAGACATGGCAAAAGTTAGGACATGCCGGTATGGAGGTTATCTGTGCAATCTTAATTTGGCCCCCTTCTACACACGTAACATGGTACAGTTTCTAATTCCATTATACTGTTTTCCAGAGCACCTCTTCCTCATTCAGTGCACAGGAGACAGTGGTCACTGAAGGAGAAGCTATTCACTATTTAATTTCATCCTTATTATTCAGCGTGTGACCTGTTCTATTTATGGCACACTATGCAACACCTGCTCTGAAGGCCAAATAATTCATTTCCTCATGAGATTTTCTACAGCACTCTTCACTTTGGCATCTGAGCGCTTCACAAACAAGAATGAATTTCTTTTCAACATACACGTGAAAGGAATACTTACTCATTACAGATGAGGGAACTGAGGCATAGTAAAAAGGTATTGTAATATGAGATGCCTAGGACTTGACATTTTAGAGTACTTCATATTATACAGCAGGGCCAGAAGCCTTTTAGAGGTGTGGGTTGAAGCTTACAACCTGACAGCCATTGTGGCCCAGAAGTCTGCCCAGTCCCCAATGCTAGATCAGATCTGGCCCACAGGCCATATGTTGTAGACCGCTATTACATAGCAGGAGCTGTGAATATGTTCAGTGCTGACTTAAGTTGCAGCTGTGAATGCTCAATATTCTTGCAAATCAAAACTCAGGTCTCTAGTCTGGCACCCAGAAAGTGAGGAACATACAAGCATTGATTGTTTATGAAAAGCTTAGCTTGCCCATCATCACAGAGAAGCTCTGAAGCACAGGGAGGGATACAACTGACTTTGCCAAGGCAGCATTCAACTGCCTTAATTATAAGGCTCATTTCCTGAAGCCCCCTGCCTCTTTCACCAAACACCTTCTAAATTTCTGCAACAAGTGAGGCAGGAGTCCTACAGACAACAGAATTACAAACTTGAATTCATCCCCAAAGGACGTCTCTTCTGTGTACTGAATGAAGTAGGGGCCTGTAGTTAAGGACTGCATCATGTGATTAAAGACTGATTCACAATACACACATGTGTGGAGGTAGAACTGAGGTTACACAGACCTTTGTTCTGTTATTTCCTACCTTTGGAGCCCCATATTTTGCAACCACGGTAATATTCTTTTAATATAGCTGATAATTTCCCAGTGTTTTTTTTCTTTTTAAACAGACAGTGAAACCAAAAATCCTATCATGCGGCACCATACTGACTCCCATATGGCTCAAAAGCAGGGTTCTCTATCTCTTGAGCAATGGAGTGACTGAGAGCAGCAGCCAGTTGTCATCCTGTTGGATGAACCAGCAGTAGTGGGTGAAAAAATACCTTGCTAGTGGGTTTCATAGATATTTGCTGACAGCAGAGGAATGGTGAGGCTCAAGGAACCTAGGCTTTGGAGTGGGGCAATTACTCTTCGGCCTGTTCCCCTCAAGCATAACCTTTTCTGACCTATTTCCTCTACTGTCTTTTTTCTCCCTTATCAGGCCTTGTTTCCTTACCCTGCCAGACCTAGTTCCTTCATTCCAAATTCCTCTTTTGTTTTGCTTCCTTTCCCCACTCTGCCTTCCATTTGCTTCCTTCACTTGGTCTACCCATACAAACAGCTCATAGTCCCATTCTCAGTATTATCCACCTGGCCACTCCTTGCCCCAATCTCTTCGCCTAGCCTTTCCCAGTCCTCTGTATGCTTCCTGCTCATCAGCTCTATCCCGTTCCTCCTCATCTTCCTGCTTCACTAGAAATCTCATTGTCCAGCTAACCCCAGGTAGTCCCCTGGCTTCTCACGTGCAGTAATCTTAGCCCTGCCTGTTTTCCTTCCTGGCTCCAGTTCCAGTCTCCTTACATATCTAGTCCCTGTTTTCTCTGGCTCCTAAACCCAATCTTCTTGCCAGTCCAGTCCTTATTCATCCCTTTTCATCAGAAAAAAAGGCTGACTAATGTCCTCAACAGACTCACTGTAGTTATAGCTCTTCATTAAGATACTGACTATAATCAAATGTCATGCTTTAGGGCTTCAGCTTCCACCTGCAGGGGTAAGGAAACATTTTTGTTTCTGATGCACAATTAGCCAGACGTATTCCAAAGGGAGAATGCTCTTCTGAACAATCTGAGATAGGCCATAGCTGAGATAGATAATTCAGATTAGTTTGTGTAATACACAATTGTGAATTCACAAGTGCTACACTGAATAGACTTCTGAGCATTTGAACAATTTAATTGTAGACAGGGTAAAGGCATTGTTCCTACAAAGTTATCCGAGACAGTGAATCTGAACTGTACTTATATCACTTAATGCTTACTTCTATAGCTGCTTAATAGTACGAATAAAAGTTCTGCTACCTGTGGTGGCATCATTGACACCATAGCTCTGAATCTACCTGGTAACAGTCATATCTGAACTGGGAAAGACATCTTAACTGCCGGGTGAAGCTTGAATGCCAGGATCAATTTTCCCTTTAATTTATATTGGACATTCACTGAATTGAAAAGTGATATCAAGGAGACCAAAACACAGAATAGATCTGCACTAAATGTTCCTAGCCTATGTACCTCAGACTTCAGGAGATGGCTCTGGAGACTGTAAAGGCTATGCTTCCAGGCCTGATTCATCAGGAAACCAGAATCCTGGTGTCCTTGAGATTTTTCACACTCTCCATTCTGGGTTTTTTTTCAAAATTCCTGAAACTCTCCATAGATGAAACTCTGGTTTTCTTTTAACCAGGCAGACCAATGTGAACTTAATGGATACCTGTAGTTTATTAAAAGCAAATGATGTGAACAAAAGAAACTATTAATAGAACAAAAGAAACTATTAATAATGTTCAAGAGCTTTGCAACTTGTGCAGCTTTAAATCATGAAAACAACAAGTATTCTGAATGAAAGCCAGTCCCAGTAAGATAAACTGCGGTGGAGGATCAACTATTAATCCCATTACCTCTGCTTCAAGGTTGTATGGATGCCACCTGATTTGTTTTGGACTGATAGGGGGAGTTGTAGTCTGGTAAAAAAAACAGGAAGAAAGGATTAGTGTTGTGTTTCTATGTAAGATTAAACAACATCATTTTTCTTGAAGGAATTGAGGTGCTGAAGGAAGGGTACATGAGATTATTTTTTTTAATGAGATTGGGCTCAGTTGTCAAAGGCTGGTATGAAGTTTTTGTTCAGAGATGTCTCTGCAAATCTTCATGGCCATTTTCATGTCAATATCCATAAAGAAGATATTGATATGATGTTTAAATCATTTTTTAATTGAAGGTGTTAATTTCTTTTTCATTACAGTAGATGCACAGACTTGGCCCTCTACTGAAATATCCATCAACAGCTTAGATACATAGCTGAAACTGACAAGACAACCTAACAAACTATTTACACAGTTTTCAAATTCCAGTTGGCAGGATATCAAGTCCCAGGCTCAAGCCCAACTTCTTCAAATGGGAAAACCAAGTTCCTAGCCTATTTCATTCTGAAAGAAAAGAAGAACCCCTTTGGGACAGAAGGGCCCCCAAATTCCTCCGTAGAGGAAACAAAATAGGCCAAAATACTGTAAAGTTTAAATCAAAAGATTATGTAAGCCAGTGAAGTGGAGGGTATAAAGAGAAAATGGAAATACTTTCAGACAAAGAAAAACACATCACATGGAGCCCAATTATCCCTCCAGGAAGGCACCTGCCATCTATTTTGGAAATATTACACTATAACTCTCTTAAAATTTACTAAAAAATGAGGATATGTTGGGTGGAGCCCCTTGTTATGCACTCCACCTTAATAGCAGTTCAAGTTAGGATTAACAAATGACCTATTTTGCATTTAAAGACATTTCTTCCACTCCCTCAGCTTCAGACATTTCTTCCAATCCCTCAGCTTCAGCCACCACCTCTACCTTGTTCCTCATCCTGTCCAAAGTTTCTGTTGCCCTTCTGATATCATTTCTTGGATGTCTAGTGAATGTTGGTTTCACATGTTAAATAATGCTGGGAAGTGGAAGCATGAGTGATGGAAAGGTATGCTATTTAAAATGAACTCAACCTCTCTTCAAAAACTTAGTTTTATGTTACTCCCCTTTTCCCCCTCTTCCCTGTCCCACCTCTTCTCTCAGATACTCCATTTGAGTATTAAAAGTGAGTACTGGACACCTGATGCCCAGTTTTCACTGGTCAGTCATGTTGATAGGAATTTAGCTATGCCATTTAGCCAACAAAAAGAAAGCATTGTGATGTGTAAGGGTACCAAAAAATGTTGGATTCATACCCAGGGTACCTTTTTCACATGTTATATAGTAGGAGTTATGGTATCTTATGTCAGAAACAGTACCTCTTCAAATGGTTTTTTGCTCTGGGTGGGACATTAATCCAGTTCTGATTAAAGAGCAACTGCTAGCTATTTTCTCCCACTGACTTTATCTATTTTACTTCAGAGAAACGTTTAACAAGCTAGGACTGCCATTAAGCAAGTTTAACTGACATGGTTTGTTCTGTGTGTCTAATTTGGTGCCTACTAATCAAAATATTCTCAGTGTCACATCTCAGGTTCCATTCTCCCCCAGCCTGTTGAAAACATCAAGTCTCTTTTCAAATTAGTTGGCTACATGCAGTGCCAAACCAGATTGCTATGGGCTATGTCCTCTTATTACAGGGTTTGCTTATTAACGAGGCTTACTGTAGCAAAATATAAACATTTAAGAAGATTACCACTTATCCAGGATCTGTCAGAGCACTTCTAAAGCTGGCAGTTGCAGTGCCCAGGTTTTAGCAATTTCTAATCCAGTTCTCTAACTACTGTTGTTTACACCTTCTATTTGGAAGCCTTGTATGGTTTAATCATGCATTTCAATAACCCGGTTGCATATGGGAATAGATTTGAGAAGCAGATAGGTTTTACCCGAAAGTCTAAACTTCCAGGGAGGTTCCGTATGAGCTTCTTTTATCCAGATCAAGAAAATCAGGAGTCTGTTTGTACAGTTAAATCACAAACACTGTAAAATATATAGAAAAATGAAAAGGTCAGTTGAGGTTCTCCTTTTTCTTTTAGCACCTCACCCACACACTTTCAGAAATCAATTTCTCTGATTGAACAACGTTCAGATTTCCTCTTACTTTTTGTCAGGCTCAAATGTATTGCAGGTTCTTGTTGTTTAAGTATCACAACCTGGTTTCCTATTTTTTCCTCACCATCCCAAGAAATTCCAGACCTGCGCTGTGAACAGGCAGTAGCATAACTAGGATGGGGCAACTGGGCACCAGCCCCTGCCACCAACTATTGAGGGAGTCACCCCCTGGCCCCAGGAATCTTTGCCACAGTGTACACCACCCTGTGCCGCTCTTGCCCAGACACAGGAGCCAGACAGAGAAGTGCCACACCCAGCAGTCTATCTGGAGGTCAAGGGATGAACAAAATCATGCTCCCCCCAGTGCCAAGGTCATCTTTGCTGCACCAGGCACAGCCCTATACCTTGTAACATATTTGAGGGCAAGGGGAGCAAGTGGGGCACAGGGATGGGTCTTAGGAGCCCAGCCTTTGGGCTGTGTCCACCTGAGCCAATGCTGCTATGGCAGCAGCAGCCGCCTTCATTCCATGGAGAGCAGCAGCAAGTAAGATTTCACTCCTTCTCCCTTCTGTTCTCCCTCTTGCCTCCCCACTCTCCAGTGGTCAGCATACCCACCAAGCCCTCATCCCTGGTGCAGGCACAGAAGGAGCTCATTATACCTCTGTGAGCACATCCACAAGTTGTCAATCTTACTTTTGTAACAAGAATGAGTGAAACAAAATATGTTTTCTGGGCTTTTGGAAGAAGAATTTTGTGTGAAGAATATCAGCCATGAGCTAGACAGACAGAGGATCCAACAATATTTGAAACAATAGGCAGAACAGGTTTGTCTGAAGATGAATTATTACGCTATAAGGTACAACCATCTAAAAGGCATACATAACATATACCTAAGAAGCACCCAAGAGAAGGTGATGGAAACATCTTAACCAAGGAAAGTAAACTTGGAAGTTAAACACAAGGACAGTGCTGGCAAATATCAGAAAGGCTATTGAAAATTTTAGAAAAATCTGAATTCCAAGGGTTATCTTTCCAAAGCATTGTGCAGGCAATTAGCCACGTGACTTACTCTGTAGTCAACAGAAATCAAAAGACTAAAACTTGCAAAGCGTTTTGAAGATTTCCATTGAAGGGGACTCTGCTCATTATGTGAAAGTATTTATTTTATTTCATTAAAACTTGTAAACATTGTAGTTCTCATTCTTTTTTCTTTAGTCTGTTGAATAGCATTTGCTCTTCTATAGACTGTACACTATATACATGCCTCTTTCTATTTATTCTTTGCGGACGCTGACAAAAGAACACCAAACTTGGTGGGCCAAATTCAGCCGTGGGGCAAGCCCACTGATTTCAGGGACAGCAGATCCAATACAGAATGTTTTCAGATTCAGCAGGCCACACTTTGAAGGGTTTACACAATAGGTATATTTAGTCCCTCCTTTTCTTTGGTGTGCTTTGGAAGACCTGCATGGATCCAAGAGTATAGACTGAAATATCTGCAGAGATTATCATTAAGAAAGTCAGCAATGCTGCTTGTTTGGACCTCATAATGCTCTAATCACTTGGGAACTGTGGATCAAGGAACTGTTTCAGCTAGCAGCAGCAAGAATAAAGCAGCAAGATCAGCACCCTGCCATAGTGGTTAGGTCACTCAGCCGAGAGGGAAGAAATGTAAGTTTTGGTTCCTGTTCCCAGGACTATTAATGCATATTACATTAGACAGTCATTGGCTCAAAAACAGATAAATCCTATGAGCTGAGACCAGAACCCAAGATTCTCTACTCCCAGCTGAGTGCCCTAAATATCAAGTTACAAACTTAGGCTCCTTTTTTCACTTGTCTCTTTCTGGTCGTGTGAATTTTGTGTCCCTTTCTGTACAGTGACACCATTCAGCTATTCTATTACTTGGTAGTCAGGGTACTCTCCTGGGAAGTAGGAGAGGTAGGTTTGAATCCTCTCATGGTAAGAAGGACCTAGAACTCAGATCTCCCACACCCTGGGGGAGTATCCTAACCACTAGGATAATATATAAGCAATCCCTTGGAATATGCCAGGTCTTAGCTTTCACTCATTTTTCACTGCCAAAAAACAAAACAAAACAAAAAGAACAATTCTTCTGTTGCAAAGAACTCAGAAAGACCACAACAGGGCAGAATGTTTTTCCTATTTGAAATCCCTGGATTTATCTTGTGAAAATTTGCATACCTAACAGTGCTAACATTGTGTGACACCCTGTAACACCCTTGAAAGAATGTCAACAACCACAGCACCCTAGTTTAGAATTATTGATATAAAAACTTGGTGCAAACTTTACCATGTCTTCTTCCTCCGGGAATACTTTTGAGTTAAAGTGACTATGCCTCCTGTATTTTGTGGTGATCTCTATGCTCCCATTGTGCACTAGACAGGCTGAACAGACTGGGCTCCTCATGAACTTCGGCAGAGTTGAGAATGATACATGGGTGGGAGCTTGGTGCCAAGGTGCTCAGAAAGGGGAAAATTTATGCACATGCAAGATCCCAGGGTCATGCACCTTGGGATCCTGAAAGTCTACAATGGAGGTGTTGAATGCATTTAAGTTTGCAGTTACTTGAGTAGGGGCATTCTGGATTAGTCTGTGCAGCTTAGATGTAGTAATTTAGGTACCTAGATAATGAATCTGGTTCTGACCCTGTGCCCTTAATTTTAGACACTGAATAGTAGGTGGATGTTACATATGGAAACATTATTTAAATAAGTCTGATCTGTACAGGAGATACGTTTGACACATGTATTTACCTGTGAAGCCTGCAGGGCTAGTGCAATAGCTGTGGTGTCCAACATGCAAATAACAGCATATTGTATTAGTAAGATCAAATTCCAAGTAATCAGAGCTAGGTACAGACATACAAAAAGCCCAACAAGGAATCGATTTAATTTACCCCATTTTCTGTAAGCAGTATAGTTTAGATCAGTAGTTAACAGAACACACATTCAACCTTGGTGGGGGTGCAAATCATAGACTAGGTTCTGCCATTTTTAAACCAGTCTGTGTGTGCCAAACTTCTGTTGTGTTACAGATAAAGATTAGTTTTGTGTGCCAAACTTCTGTCTGTTACAGAACCACCTATACAGGTAAAAGTGTAATGTCTGTACCTGGCCCAGGAATATACGCTAAAATGTCTGCAGAGATTATCACTAAGAAAATCCTATAGAATCCTATATCCTCCCCCAAAGGTTGTTGTTTGGCAAAGCTTTCACCTGAACATCCCATTCAAGAGAACTAAAGGAAAAATCTGGCAAAGTGGGAAAATAAGTACAGAATCTTTTTTTTAACCTCTAAACCATAAAATATGTTCTAGGGCCTAAATAATGAGACAAACTTTGAACTCTCTTCATTCTTATGCATGAATCCAAAAAGGCAAGAATTTAGCCTTTGAGGTTTGAAGGAAGTGTTATTTTATGTTCCTTTGCAGCATTCATAATTCAATTATAAATGTGCTGTAGGCTTCAGAGCAATTCAAAGGTGAGAAATGAGAGGCAATCTGTATTGCATTGAAATGATAAGACATGGCAGACTTTCTTAGGCAATCAAATTCATGCAGCTGTGGCTTTATAACAATTAGACACACCTGTAAGATCAACACCAGATGCCAAGAAAATCTTCCCAGGACTGAAACAATAAACATTCTGACATCATGTTCATCAATTTGTTTTTAAAATGCAAATGCCTGAACAGAAAGATATTACTCTGATAAAAATTCCACCATCTGAACCATAAAATCAAGTGTTTTCTATAGGTTGCTTCTCTGGACAGCTGGGAAAACATGGTCCACTGCAGAAAAAATGAACACTTAAAAGCAGCCTGCAGTGCAGGAATTGAATTTACAGATGTCATGAGTTATGTTAGTATGATAAAATTGTTGCAATCAAAACCACTGTCCCACAGTTATAAATAGAAGTTCATTTGAAAAGAAAAAAAATCCATTTCAGAAAAACCTCACGTTTCCCTTTCCAGAACCATTTCTGCAGCTAGATTTCACACTGGACCATATTACCTAATAGGCTAAAACAAACAGAGTCTGAAAACCTGAGTACTGGGAAATCAATGTAAATTCAGCAGCTCAAATTCTTTTTTGTTTTTAATCAGTCAAGATGAAAAGCTCATAAAACTAAACAGAATAATATGCCATAATGAGACTTATACAAAAATGGGGTTTCACTGGTGAAGAAACTTATTGGACAGACACTTGCTATGCACTCCTTCCCCCTCCAAAAGTTAGATTCAGAACCAGACAACAGGAGCAGAACAAATGCAGATGACCCGTAGTTCATGGACTGATCAGTTTTCTGAGATACTACCGTCCTTATGGGGTTTCTCTAGAATTAGACCAGCCTAGATTTGCAGTCCAGGCAACTTCAACTCCCAGTTTCAGAGATCAGATTTGGTCTTCATAGATTTTACCCAAAACTGTCAAAGTATGAAATCCATTCAATGAAAGAATAAAAGAAAGAAAAAATAATAATTTTAAATAACTGAATTTAGAACTATAAAATTAGATGCATTGTATAATAAATAAATAAGACATAAGGGCTACAGTGTATTATAGTAATATATGCTGAACGGTCAATTAACAAGCACTATATTTATGCAGAACATAAATATGATATGTAAGCAAGCAGACAGATAGTGTCTCAAGGTCATTGAAAGTGCCTTCCAACAACATTAATATAAAAGTGACAACAGAGATGGTATGACATTTTAGCTAAACAAGTGCTTTGTATGAGCCTAGCTGAATAAACTGTTTTTCAAAAGGTACTTAAATGGGGTAATGCTCTGGTAATAAAAAAGGCTAATAACATTTTTTTTCCATACACAGAGCTTCATTATCCACTCTGCAATCCTTGCTCTGTTTCTCCATTTTTCCCCAGAGGAAAATGGTATATAGTTTAGTCAGTTAGTTCAATCTAAAGAAGAGGCTTATAAAATGTAAAGAGATTATTTGGCATTAATTCATACTGTGGGGATTACAGCATTGACAGAATACATAAGGGTAATAAACTCAAAAGCTTTTTCTGGACAATAACAACACCATTACCTTTATTGGTTGAATGGCTGTCTTGCTTGCAAGTAATAGCACAGATATTATGCAGTGATAATAGGCATAAAGAAGAATGTGTCACTGGAGTTATATAAAATACTCTGTACTGATTGTGCGCTAATAAATTACTAACTCTTATTCTATTCACAAAAAGCAATTTGTCCAGAAAGAGCTGTCAAAACATTTTTTGCCTATGTACATGAACATACAACTTTGAAGTCAAAAGGGATTTTGCACATTATCTGTTACACAAACACACACACAATTACTTAAGAAAAATAGTGAAGTATGATTCAAACTTGTGAATCTGCTAACAATATGTATTCAGCATGGACCCAACCCATTACTCCTTACTCATGTGAACAGTGATGGAGAATTTGGACTCCATGTAAGCATGTATGTAATCCTATACTTCCTGCTACCTAAAGAAATGCAACCCAGATGCAAAATACCTAAATCAAGTGTTGTAAGACTGAGGTAGCTGAATAGGAATTCTTATGATATGCTTGCAATGAGCAAAATTATCCTTTATTGTTGTGCCATTACCTAGGCTTCTTTTTATTTTTTTCCCTTCTAATTGTGTAGTGTTCCAAGGGAACCACACATAACAGACCCAAAGTCGATCTATGATCATAGGAAAGTAGGGATTGAAGGGACCTCAGCAGGTCATCTAGTCTACCCCCTGTGCAAGGTAGGAGTATCCCTGACTAAACCACCCCAGTCAAGCGTCAGACTGACCCATCTCTTGAAAATTTCCAAGGATGGAGATTCTACAGTTTCTTTAGGTAGCCTTTATGACTCTCATAGTCAGAAAGTTCCTCTGAAACTCCAGCATAAATTTCCCCGCTGAAGCTTGAAGCCGTTGCTCCTAGTTCTGTCCACTTGGGCATAGAGAAAAGCCCATGTCCCTCTTCTCTGTAATTGCCTTTCAGGTGTTATGATGACTATTATTAAATCCCATCTCAGTTTTCTCTTCCCCAGGCTAAATAAATCTAGTTATTCTAGCTTTTCTATACAAATCTTGACTCCCAGTCCCTAATTTTTTTAGCACTCTCTACTTGACTCTTTCCAATCTGTCCACATCTTTTTTGAAAAAATGGACCCCAAAAGTAGACACAATACTCCAGGTGAGGCCTCACCAGTGCTGAATAGATGGAAGAATCATGTCCCTTAAAAGTCAGAATGGAAATCTCAAAAATATTTATTGAAGGGAAAATACTAATACTTGGCTCTATTTGTCACGCACCTATTGATGCATGATAAAGTGCAGTTAGCTTTTCTGATGACTTCATCACACTGATGACTCATGTTCATCTTGGAGTCCACTAGGAGTCCACCATGTCTTCTGATAAGGTTAATTTTAACTGTGCCACAAGGCCTACTACTACTTCTACAAGGCCTTGCTAAATTTACTAGGCCTCACTACATACAAGGCCTCACTAATCTTTGACTTTAATTAGGCTCTTAGCAGCAATATACAGCTTACAATACATGAACAAATGACAAGAAACACCTGGTTTAATCCTCACAGCATTAAGCAAGCACCTTAGACCCAATTTTCATCTGTCACAACGGTGTCTCAAAAATCAGGTTTATCCCACATTGGAAAGAAGAAAACAACTTGTGACTGTTCATGATGCAGAATTGTCTCAAAATACCTGGGTCTGGATCCAAAAGGGCAAGTTTCCAAATCTACCCTTTTTTCTACTCTGGAAGTGAGGCAACCCTGGACCTGAAAAATGTTCTCTTCAGAATTTAGAGTTCTCCATAAAATATTCTGTGTCAATAAAACCACATATTCCAATGAAACACACATGTTAGTAAATGCTCTACTGAGTATAATTTCTAAACAAAGCAATCAGTGGGACAGTTGACACTTAATGACTTCCTCTACTTCAATGATCACTTGCTCTGGATGTCTCTAATAAAGGTACCAAGTAATACCCTGCCAGGCTCTTCATGTTCCTTGGAAAGCTTATTTTACTTATTTCAGATGTACTTAGAAAAAAATAAATGACCTGGCTCAAGTAAATAAACACACAAAAAAGTCAAGGCTGCCGAGTTCTAACAAGTCTAGAGGCTGACATTGTTTCTACATGTCTTAAATCACAGAGTAATGTACTGTACTGATCCTAAACCACCATGCCATAGCAATATAAGTAAAAATGGGTGTGACTGCATTTCAGAAATATTTAAGCTAAATAATTTTATAATGAGACATCATTAAAATTCACATAGCCTTCCCTCTTGGGTGGTTTGATCAAATGATCATGGATCAGCTGTAGAATGAAGCTGGCATGGGCATGGACAAAAGAACTTTTAATATGTCAGGCTCCACTAGAATTTTCCTATGAACTGCATCTTTACATTTCTAAGGCTGCTCCTGTAGTATAAAGTTCAGTTGATGGTTTGTGCCAGGAGTTTGATACCCACTTTCAAAACAGACAAACACAGTGTGTACCCTCTTATTGGGCCAAATATAATGTCTTTGTGGTAGGCTTTTTATTGACTTGGGTGGGCTTTGGGTCAGTTTACAAAGTCTTCTGTCCTTTACTGCCTTCTCATTTTCTTCAATTCAGGGTTCAGTTGAAGTGAAAGTATCTCTTTGCTCTAGAACAATAGAACTGCCACCTCTCCATGCTAAGAAAAAAATTCCATACCTTACCTTTGCAATAAACATATTTTGCAGCTTCCTCAAATATTCTTACTGTGATGCCAGGTGTATTATTCCATGGAGTCTTGTGGGAATGCTAAAATAACTCAGGGATATCATTAAGTGTCTACTGATATACTCCGAAATCTCCTCTGTTCGTAAATGAAGCAAGTTTCCCTCTAAACCACTAGGATTACTCATTGTGAGTACAGCAAGTCATTTGTGGCCCAATGTTCATGACCCTTCCTTTTGTAACCATATTGTTTAACATTCTTCTGAGCCCGGGCCACCTTAAGATGAAACTGAAGCCAGAGATGAAGTCCAAAATATTATTTCAGGTATTAAAATTGGCAACTGAGTGAAATCATTCTCTGAGGCTGGGGAGGAAGCTGAAATGAGAGTATAAGTGCCATACAAGTTCAGACTAATCATGCATCTGGCATAGACTATAGTCTCCAACAGTAGCAAAAGTAGATGCTTTGAAGAGACAGTATATGAACAGGACATGTCTAGAGCAATCCAGCCCCTGTCATGCCCTCCCTGAGAAGCACCATCATTGGTTTAGGAATGTCAGAGAACACATCCCTTGCCATCCTATCTAATAGGTATTAATGGACCTGTCATCCATAAAATTTGTCTAAACCCTTTTTGAACCTGGTTATGTTATCTTCCTCTACATGTTCTGCAAGTTAACTACAGACACAGTAAAATGTATCATAGAACCACAGAAAAGTAAGGCTGGTACAGACCTTAGTAGGTCTTTAAGTCCAACCCCATGCTCAAGGCAGGACCATCCCTATCCAAGCCATCCTACTTCCTCTTGGGGTTTTTTTTTATATTTGTCTCCTGTTAATTTTAGTGGGTGTCCCTTAGTTCTACTGTTCTGGGATGGGCAAATAACAGTTCCCTATTTTTCACTGACACCCTGTATGATTTTATAGATCGCCGTCATATCCCCACCCCAGCCTTCTCCTTTCCAGACTGAAGAGTACTTAACTTTTCAGTGGCCACGTCTACACAAAACGCTGACTGTACAGTAGCTTGTTACTACTGCACAGCAGCATTGTGTTGCATGAAACGTGACATGACACTACTGCACAACAGTAACAAGTAACTACGCTGTCAACATCACCAAAAAGCCATTCAGGATGCTACTGCACAGTAACACCAGTTACTACACAGTCATTTAGTACTTTTGTAGGCAAGTACTAAATGACTGTGCAGTAACAACTGTTCAGTCAGCATCTCATGTAGACGTGGCAAATCTCTCTTATTTTGGCAGCTGCTTCATACCTGTGACCATCTTTGTTTCATAGTTTCATAGCTGCTAGGGGCTGGAAGGGACCTTACAGATCATTGTGTCCAGCCCCCCTGCACTTGGGCAGGAAATACTGCTGGGATCAGATGACCCCAGCAAGATGGGCGTGAAGAGGCTTTTTGAAGATGGCCAGGGTGGATGACTGTACCACCTCTGGGGGGAGCCTGTTCCAAACCCTTGGCACTTGACTTGTAAAGAAGTTTTTCCTTATGTCTAGCCTGAAGCGATCTTGCCCTTCTCTGTACCTTTTCAATTCCATTACATCTTTTTTTCTATGCAGAGACCAGAAATGCATACAGAATTCAAGATGTGGGTACATCATGGCACATCATGGATTATATAATGGCATGAAGATGTTTTCATTTTGTTTGCAATTCGCTTCCTAATGAAGCCCAGTATTTTATTGGCTTATCTGGTCACCACTGCACATTGAGACAGTGTTTTTAGAGAACTGTCTACAGTCTACAGACTCTGAGGTCTCTTGCCCAAGTCGTTAACAGCTAGCTCAGAGCTCAGACTTCTGTGCATACAATAGGCCTATGACCAGGGTGGTTGGTTCAAGAGGGCGTGCCTGGACAGGAGTTACTGCCGTGAGAGCCAAAGCATCAGTCAGAATCTGAGGTATGAAGCCAGAGTTTGAGACAAGTTTGTGGTTAAGACAAGCCATTGCTCGAGCCAGGAGGTCCAAGCCAGCAACAACCTGGAACAGGCAGGGCAAAAACAGAGCAAACCAGGACAGAAACAGGCAGACACAAGAGTCAGAACAAAGGGAGGCAGAAACTAGGCAGAAAGAAGGCACAGGCTCAGGGTAGACAAAGTTCAAAGGGTTCCAGGCAGGCCAGGAGGCACAGTCATACAGTCTGCTTGCTCAGACAGTTCACCAGTCTGCTTCAGACATATAGGGCACATCTACATGTTGCTGTATGGTGATGTTACTATGGTGCTGTACTTCCTTTTGGAAGTACTAAAGCACAGTGCAGTAACCGCCTGTACTGAGCTGAGTGCAGCGCCCGGTTACATTTTGCTGTTATGTCACCGTAGCAGTGGCTAAAACGGGGGAGTGTGCCCCTACAGTGACATAGCTGCTGATCACATGCAGACCCATGTGATCAATATGTCACCATGGCATACCATATGGCGATGTAGCAGAAACATCCAGCCAGGTAGCAGAACATACAGCCAGGTAGCATGTTACTACATCTCTGCACAGCGATGTGTAGACATGCCCATAATGTCTGAATAGGTAGGGCCCTCTTCCTACAGCCTCTGAGGATTTCTCTGCCTAAGCTCTGCTTACTTCTAGCTGGGGCCTGGAACTGGATCAGCCCCAGCTGGGTCTAAGCTCGTTATATAGTTAAGGTTATTTCTTCCCCTCTCCCCCCAATGTGCATGACCTTGCACTTGTCTACATTCAAGTTCCTCTGCACATTTTTGCCCACTCACTCAGCTTTGTGGGATCTTTCTGCAGGTCATCACCAACAGCTTGGGATTTTACTACCTAGTATAAGTTAGCATCATCAGGAAACTTGGAGATCATTGTGTTCTCCCTATTCCCGGTCATTTATGAAAATGTTGAACAAAACCAGGCCCAGAACAGATGCTTGAGGGACCTCAGTATTGATCCTCCGCCATCCTAACAAGTAACCTGTATTTACCCGACTCCAAGATAACTTTGAATTTAAGATCGCGCCCCCCCCAGTAATTTGATTCTATACAGGGAAAATTATACATTTGTTATAATTTTCCATGTATCAAATCTAATTATTGGGCAGTTGTCTTAAATTTATACCCCCCACACTGCTGTGCAACTGCAGGGGTAAAAGCAGTAAAGAAAGCAGTGGCAAGAGGGAAGGCATCCTGGATCCTCCCCCACTTACCCCACCCCAGTGTCTGACCCCTGCCACTTGTCCCCTCCCAGTGCCTACCCCTGCCCCCCACCATGTCCCCTATGTGGCAGCTCTGGCTCAGGCTCCAGCCTCAGCCAGGTAGCAACAGTGGTGGTATCAGCTCTGCCTCCAGCCCCTGGCCAGGTTGGGGCTAGAGCTGAAGCCAGAGTGGCACAAATTCCCCTGCCACTGTGCAGTTTCCCTTGCACCCCACCCCACCCCACCATGAGGTCTCCCCTGCACTCCCCCACCCCAGCAGCACAAGGGCTCCCCCATGGTCTCCTACCATGCACCCACATCCCCTGCTACGTGAGCCACCCTGAACCACCCTGGCTCCATCCAGCCAGACAGCAGCAACTCCAGCCTCGGTACTCAAGTCTAAGGTGGGGCTTTTTTCCCTCATGTTAAAATAGGGGGGAAAACCTCATTGTGTATTTGAATAAGGGCTAGCTGTTAACTGTGTATTTGAATAAAGGCTAGCCTTTGGTGAGGACCTTGGCAACAGCTTTTATTTAAAAAAAAACAAATATATTAGCTGTATCCCCCTACATGCTGGCTAACACCCACAAAGAATTCTAGTAAATTGGTGAGGAAGAATTTCCCTTTAAAAAAACTGTGTTGACTCTTCCCCAGCATATCATATTTATCCATGTGACTGCTGACTTTAAATTATTTATTATAGCTTCTACGAACCTGGCAGAAGTGAGATATGGGTGTTTCCCAGGAAATCTTGCAAGTCTGCCTTTAACCAGGAAATTATTACACATAATTTAGAGATGAGCCTGCAGCTGCACCTTTTATCTGTTAATGGCGGCTCTGAGATTCTTTGGTCTCCTATTTCCCCTTTTCACTTTTAATTAATATTTACACAATATTCTTATGAGAAAAATGTAATACACACCTATGTGCCTATATTTAGAAGGGGTTTTTTTGTCAGGGGAGTCATATTTGGCTCATTTTAAACAGAACCCAAATGAAAGTAGGGCAGAATAGGCTAGTATATTATTATGACTAATTATGAAGAGTTTTTCCCTATTTCTTCAGACCAGGCTGCTGTTCATTTGGGAAACATCTGCCTATAAACGCATTAGCTGAAATGGCCCATTCCATCTCTGCAAGATAAACACAGACCTTGCAGTTTCCTTTTGTCTTCTTCTGATTACAGTTTTCCCTAGTATAAAGGATTTCTTACCTCTTAGAATTTCTTAACAGTATAGAATCTCCTCAAGGCCATAACAAGAAGAAAGGGAACTCTACCTTGAATGTGAATTAGAGGTGTGATAAATAGGAGCAGAGCCAGTGTTGTCAAGCACAGTATTAAATCCTGCACCTCCTCCTGACCTGAAGGGATTACTATCTCTAGAGGCTAGAAAGTAATTCAGTCTCAATACTCATTGAATAATTGGGCTTTCTGTTTGAGGCTGTCACCAAGGTGCTAGTTACAGTGCATAACCACATTCCAGCTTACCTTTGTTCCTGGGAAGTGATTTTTTGTTTTTAACTCTTACGAGCCAGATTCTGAGCTTGGGTAAACCTGTGTAAATTCAGAGTAAGTCCACTGATGGCATTTAAGTCATTTAAGATTTATACAGCCTTAAAATTAAAATATGTTATGCAGTTTCATTCTGGTATAATGCAGGGGTTGGCATCCTATGGCCCATGGGCTGAATCCAGCCTGAGAAGCCATTTGATCTGGCCCATGGACTTGGAGCTTCTGTAGCCAAATTGACCCTGTTAGGGTCAGAGGCAGGCAGATGCACAGAAGGTGGATGCTAGGACCCAGCTGCCACTGCCACAAGCTTTTTCCCAGCAGCTGCACAATGAAAGCACCCACCACTGCTATTTTTTCCCATAGCAGCATGGGGAGAGTATCTTCAGCTGGCACTTTGCCACACAGTGACAGGGGGCTTTGGCAGCAGTCACTTGCCCCTCTGCCATGAGGATGAGCACTGGCTACAGACACTTTCCCCATGCTGCTGCTGGGAAAAGAGGCAGTGTCAGGCACTTTCCCTGTGCAGCCACAGGAAAAAGTGGTGGTGGTGGCTGAGTCCTAGGGCTGGCTTGCCATGTACCAGCCCATCTCTGGTCTGGACTGGATTGGTTTGGCTGGCAGTCTGAAAAGGCTGCTGACCCCTGGTATAATGAAAGGATAGCAAAAGGAGGGTACTTGACAAAAATTCAAACCAATGGGTGATTAGAGAGGTCAGGGTGCTGTTAACTGAAAATAAAGCAGGAGGTTAAAGGAATAAGTTGCCAACCTAAACCTAGACACGCTGAGTCAATACAAACCAAATGTCACTGGGATGAATTCACTCATTTCAGATGGTTGTATTGAAACCTGTATAAAATTAGTCATTGGTCATGTGGATATCACTAGAACCATCACCATGAATACTGAAGGTTTCAATAAAAATGCTTTTTAAGAGGTCCGCAAACTATGCCAAGGTATGGCCCTTCTCTCTATTAGGATAAATGGCTTTGCTGGATTGTAAGGCCTTAGCTTACTTTTTTCCTACCTATCCTGGTTGAGAAGAAGGGACCAGGATGGGGGATTCAGTTGCTTGCATGTCAATTGAAATGCTATTAATAAAATTACTATCATAAAAATAACCCTAATTATTCTTGAGTCCCTTTCTATGGAGAAAAGTGCAACCATTTATCTTAATTATATTTGCCATGCTTGGAGATAGTACATTTTACAAGTTGATAAGTTTGTGCATTGATACCAATTTGCTTAAAGAGAAGAATGCAACCTATTTTCTTAGGTATTGCCCTGCCAGTTATGGTTTTCTGCCATAAATTACTACTTTCTGCCCCTAACCACAGGAAAGTTGTTCAATTTCATGCCCTGCATACCTTAATCACACTGATGTTCTTCTTCCTTCACCTGCCTCTTCTGTTTGTTTCCCTCAAACTAGTCTACCAACGCTTAATACCCCAGTCAACACTATACTGCTTTTCCATCCTGCTTTTTCTACAAAGTACTTCCCCTTGCTATGAAAACAGTAACACAGTGGGCATGTCTACACATGCATTTACACCAGCCTAGATTTATTGTGCAGTAAGCTACTGCACAGGATTTTTGGGTAGGTGTCTACACATGCAGAGATTAGGGAGAAAATTTGCTGCCAGGTCCCTGAAGCCCTGCATCATGCCCCTGTGGCCACCAGAGAGCTCCAGGCTCTGGCTGCAGCTGCCCGCACCCATCTTTAGAAGCCAGCCCCACTCTCTGCTCTCTGGGCAGCCTTTTCCTTGCCCAGTAAGAGCATTCCCAGTGCAAAGGCAGAACATGGCAGCTCCCTCCTTGCCCACTTTGTGTCCCCATGCCACGGCTGCTCCAGCCCCTGCCACTCTCAGCAATGACCACTGCCCCTCTGCTCCAGCCTCTGCCCCAGGCAGCGAGAACAGGCACCCTGCACTCCTGCTGGCCATGGTGCTGGCCCTAACAGGAACCCCCTCTACCCAGGCCCCAGGAGAGCTGTGTACCTGCCAGCAGGGGCCAAGATACCAGGTGCGGGAGGCTCTGGCTGATCACATTCTCCTGCACTCCCCACTCTGGCCTGCTGTACCGCTGCCCACAGGCCCTCCCACCCCCACTGCAGATGCATGTCAGAAGAACAAGTCTTTATTTCCCTCACATACAACAGACCCACCTCCCCAACACCACCAACCCCACCCTCCAACAATAAAAAACCCTCTTCCCCATGGAAACTGTTTTGAGGAGTCCTAAAGCAGGGGGCCATGGGGTGAGGGCACCTAGCGGGCAGAGCCCAGGGACACGTAGCCAGCATCCCAGCCTCTGGCCATTCCCCTGCGGGTCTGCACACTATGATAACTGCGGCAGGTGGGGGGCTCACCCAGGGGCGATGGTACCCAGGACTCCTCTGGGGCGGGTGGCTCCCCCTTAGGCTGGTGGAGTCCAGACTCAAGCAGGGCTGACGTCCAATCCTGGTGCCACCCCAGGCAGCTCTGGCTCCATGCCCATGTGGAGCCAGGGCAATCAACAGGCCTGGACCCAGGCAGGTGGTAGCAGACCTGAGACAGGAGTCGAGCCAGGGGCTCCTGGTGGTGGGAGGTGGTGAAGTACCTCCTCCCAGGCCTAGTACCCTGCAGTTTGGTTGAGAGATTCCCATGGGAAACAGAATCAAAGACTTTACTGAAGTCTAAGTAAATGACACCAAGCTCATGTCCCTCATCCAGAAGTTTAGTTACCTGGTCGTAGAAGGACACCAGTTTTGTCAGGCAGCCTACCCTTTACAAAGCCATGCTAGTTGCTTCTTAACACCCTATCAGTTACCAGCTTATAATTAATGGCCTTTTTAACACATTTTTCAAAAACTTTACCCAGGACCAAAGTCAGACTGACCAGTCTGTAGTTTCCAGAAGTCATCCCTCTTCTCTTTCTTGAAGATGGGCACTATGTTGGCCCTCTTTCAGTCATCGGGGACCACTCCCAAGTTCCACGACTCTTCAAACAGCTTTGCCAGTGACACTGCGATAAGCTCAGCCAGTTCTTTCAGGACTCTCGGATGCAGGTCATCTGGCGCAGCAGACTTGAAGACATCCAAGTGTTGTAGGAGATCCCTCACCTGCTCAGGACTGATTTCATATAGTCTGTTGTCTTCCCCATATTCCCTGGGCCTCTGGTCAGATGAACAGCCCCCATTTGATTTAAGGAATACTGATGTGAAGTAGGTGTTTAGGAGTTCCATCTTTTTGTGGGGATCGACTGTGGGCTGTCCCTGAGTATTCAGTAAGGGTCCCACACTGGAGCCCGATTTTTTCTTGCTCCCTATGTATCTATACCCCTTGGCTTTTTAAGTCTCATATCTGCAGGCCCTGGTGACATGGGTGTCTTCCTCTCTGGTTGCTGCACCATTCTTACATTACTTGTATGCTTCTTCTTTCTTTTTCAATACTTCCCTAACATCCCTGCTGAGCCAAGTAGGTCTCTTGGCTCCTTTCCCACTTTTTGCCCATGTGGGGATGGCCTGTTTTTGGACAGTGAGAACTGTCTTCTTAAGGAAGCACCGCTGTTCCTGAACTCGCAAGTCGTCCAGTCGCTGGTCGCAGAGGGCCTCTCCAACTAGCCTCCTGAGTTTGGCAAAGTCTGCCTTTCTGAAATCCAAGACTTCTGTTCTGCTGATTGATTTCCTAGTCTTATGGTGAATGGTGAACCTAATCAGGTCATGATCGTTGTTGCTCAAAGTACCACCAATCATCAGGGCATGTATCATGTCCTCCCCTTTGGTCAGCACTAAATCCAGAGTAGGCACTTCCACAACCTGAGTCAGGAACAGATCATCTATTGTTGCCAAGAAGTTGGCTGACCTGCTCGACTGGTCCTCTCAACAGATGTCAGGGTAGTTGAAGTCATCCATGACAATCATGTCTCTAGTGCTAGCTGTCTCAGTCAGTTCTCTGGAGAATAACTGATCACTCTTCTCTTCTTGGGAGGGAGGCCTTTAGTAGACTCCCACCATCAGGTCTCCCTCTCCTGGTCCACCTTGTATACTGACCCAGAGGGTTTCAAGGGACCCTACCTTGCTGTCAAACATGACCTGAAGGGAGGGGTACCGCTTTTTCACGTAAAGGGCCACACCTCCTCCCATCTTCCCAACCTGAGCCTTCCTGTAAAGCCAATAGCCTTCAATATTCACTGCCCAGGTATGTGCATCATCCCACCAGGTCTCTGTCAAACCAATCAGATCAAATTCCTCATCTATCAGGAGTGCCAGTTCCTCCTGTTTATTTCCAATGCTTCTGGCATTCCCATAAAGACACCTGAGTTCTCTTCTAGTCACCTCAGGTTTCCTGTTATGCTGCCAGGGTCTCAAGATGCCAGTACTTATCTCAAGGGCGGGCAATTATTTCAGGCGGAGGGACACTTGATGAGTTTTGGCGAGCTGTCAGGGGCTGCATGGGTAGCCCCGCCCCTTCAGTTGCCCCACCTCCTGGTCACCATCTTGGAACCGGATGTCCCATCCCCTGACTTTTGCCACCAGAAGCCCCACCCCCTGACCCCTGACCTTTGCCACTGGCAGTCCCTCCTCTTGCACAACTTACCAGGTAACAAGGGGTTGTGACCCCTCTAACATCCTTCCCCAGCAGTGGAGTTTCAGGGGCATCAGACCTCCCCCAGAACTTTCCCCCTATCTGTGCCAGCTGGTCCCAAAAGGAGGAGGCTTCGTCGTTGCTTCTGCTGGCCAGTGCCGACCCAGTCGGGTTCACCCCATCCCCAGCAGCACCTGGGAAGCTGGCCTCAGCTGCATGCTGCTCCGGATGGGACGGACCCAGCCAGGTCTGCACTGGCCAAGAAAGGCGGCATGCAGCTGAAGTTGACTCCTCACATGCTGCTGGGGATTGGAGGAGCCCAGCCGGGTCTGCACCGGCCAGCAGAAGCGGCGGTGGAGCCGTGTGCTGCTCGGGATGGGATGAGCCCAGCTGGAGCAGCAGGGACTCAGCTGCACTTCCCCCTTGCTTCTACCAGTCAGTCCTGAGCAGCACATGGCTCCACCGCCGCTTCTGCTGGCCGGTGCAGACCCGGCTGGGCTCCTCAATGTCCCATAATAAGTTCATCTATCCCATAATCATCTATCCCATAATAAGTTGAGTCTAACTTAAAAGGTCCTGACATCCTGTGGAAACTTAGACGTAACGGTAAAATTGTGAAACTGCCAATAGTTGTAAGACACGCTACAGCTCTTTGTTTAGGTAAGCTATAAAAGACCCTCAGACAAAGACTGGGGGTCGACAC
>NW_005842124.1:2196369-2201052 GCF_000455745.1 Alligator sinensis
TCCCCACACTGGCGCTGCAGGTTCTGGCCCAGCCTCCCCCCCCACCCCTCTCAATCTGCAAACATGGCCTGAGCCAGGGGTGGGGCAAGGCCAGCTGGGTCAGGCTGAGGTCCAGGTTGGTTGCCTTGCAACCAGAACCCAAGGAAAAAGCCTCAGGTGCTACAGCCGGTGGCTGGTGCTGCCGGAGGCTTTTAGAGAGGCAACTGCCATTACGTGGGTTTTGAAGGGTCTCCGCGGGCCAGAGGGAAGTGCTTGGTGGGCCAAATCCGGCCCACAGGCCATATTTTGCCCACCCCTAACTTATCTGGATGTCCATTACTTGAGTACCCTCCCGTGCATCATTGTGGTTAAAGGATTTGTGTACAGCAGTGGGATGTTCTCCCCCACCCCTGGAGGTGCCTTGTTTATAGCCCTCATCAACAAGTCGGCAATTCTTGTAGCGAAGCGTTTCTTCCCTCTGGTTGTGAGACGAATACTGTCCCTAGCATGTAGATTGCTGGAGTTAAACTGCATACCAAGGTTAAGGTATCCAAAGCCCACATGGTGACACCATCTCCTAAGCTTATGGTTGACCTCCTTGATGCACTCCTCTCTCCAATGGCCATGACCTCTCACTGGGAGGATTGAGGAGAAGACCACTTGTGCTTCTAGTTCCTTGAGCTTTGCTCCCATGGTCTTGTAGTTTTCATGATTCTCTCAGGGCTACTTCTTGCCATATCATTGGTGCCCATATGGACAAGGAGCATGGGGTACTGCTCAGTAGGGCAGACCAGTTTAGGGATCCTTGTCATAATGTCTCTAATCCTGGCTCCTGGAAGGCAGCAGACCTCTCAAGCAAAGGGGTCTGGACAACAGATGGCTCTTTCCATGCACCACAACAGGGAGTCTCCCACAACAATCACCCTTCATTGTCTCCTTGCTGGGACCAGCTGATCCCATCTTGTCTTCAGGGCGGGGGGCTCGGATGCATCTTCTGTTGATGGTGTGAGGGCTTCATAGCTGTCATGCAGGATTATTGGTAGAGCAACTGATGCACATTGTGGCTTCAGACCTGATGTGATCAATTTCTACCCACTGTCAGTTGGGGTACCTTATTCGAGCCCGCTCATCTGCCCAGTCTCCATGGCATCCTTCTCCAAGTGCAGGGCCTGGCAGTAAGTGTCAATCTCTGCCTCATGTTCCCTGATGATTTGCAACCTGTTCCCCTCCTCCTGGAGCTCCTTTACTCGGCTCTCCAAAGTCTTCACCACTAAGCACATCCCACAAGTGGGAGTGCCCTTGGTCCCAGTATCCAGCAGATGTGCCAGGCAGTCCTTGCAGCTGGAGTCAAGGCCTCTATCTGCATGGAGGCCGGGACCATAGGCTCCATCTGGGTGGAGGCCTCCAAGGTACCAAGTGGGGGGAAGTCTATCCAGATTGGGAAGCCTAGGGGTGCAGCACATACCCATCACCATAATGTAGGGTAAACCGCGCTTATGTGGCTCCCTAGATGCTTGTTTAAGTAGGAGACTGGCCATGTGGTCCTTACCAGCTGGTCTGCTGCTGTTGGTGCTGTGGCTTGGCAGGCAGGTTTGAGCACCTGCCTGCAAAGGGATCCCCTGGCTTCCCAAGCAGGCGGGGGGAATCCCTGGGTCCCTGGATCCCTCCCTGGAGGGGTGAGAGGGGTTGGTCCCTTGTCCCCTTCACTTGAGGTATGGCACTGGGGGCTGTCCCTTGGCATGGAGGGGCTTCAACTGCCTGGGGGTGCAACAGGCATGGGGGATATCGCGCATCACTGCCGGGGGGCAACTCAGGAGTGAGAGTGCCCACCGACAGCTCTTTCACGTGCCCTTCCATGCGAACTCCCGCACTAACTCGTGCCTGTTTGCACGCTCTTTTTCACGGCTCCCTGAGGGGCTCAGGTAGGTAGGAGCTGGGGGTGGGGGGCACAATCCTCCTCAGCTCCGCTCAGCTGCCTCCCACCTTAACTAGTGTCCACCCACCACAGGCCCCACTTACCTCCCGGCTCTGCGCTGTCAGTCAGGGTCGGGGGTCTGCTAGAGGGTCCATTGGAGTCCTAGACTCACAGGGGTGCGACAGGCTCTTACCTATGCATCTTGCACCACAGCCCGGCCCAACTGAGGATTTTGCCATTGGTGGGTCCTTTTAAAAAACTGTGGACTCTGACATCATGTGAATGCACAGATTGCTGCCGGTCCTACACTGCGCTGCTCACAGGGACTGGGATCACAAGCTCTGCTGGAGAAGGGGGAAGGTAAGTGCCCCCCTCCCCCCCTGTGCTAACTTGTGCACCAGGCCTAGAGCGCGCCAGTTTGTGCACTCTGTTCACATGGCTCCCTGGGGGGTTGGATATGACCCTCCTCAGCTCCTCTCAGCTGCCTCCCACCCTATCTAGTGTCCACCCACCACTGGCCCCACTTACCTCCTGGCTCCACACTGGGGATCAGGGTCAGGGTGCACTAGAGGGTCCATCAGGGTCCTAGGCTCACAGGGCATGATGGGCTTCTACCTGTGCATCTCGCACTGTAGGCCAACAGTCAGGCCCATGCTGGGTCCCACACCAGTTCTCTGGGCCCCTGCACTGCTGTCTCTCTGTTGCCAGGCCTGGGCAGCTGCCAGCAGCACCCAGCGCAGGGGCATGGCAAGGAACTGGCAGCCATGTAGCAGCGGCTATGCCCTGCAGCACCTGCAGGCACAAAGCAAGCGGCTGGGGGGTGTGCAGCAGGGAGGTAGTGCTGGTCCTGCTGTTAGAGACAGCCTGCAGGCAGCCCTGGGGAGCTGACAGGGCTGGTCAGGGGCTGCAGCAGCCTGCAGCACCATTCAGCACCCACTTGGCCTGACAACAGTGCCCTGGCAAGTGTGTGGCAGCTTAGTGCCCAACAGCACTGATGGCATGGTAAGAGGCAGGCACAGCAAGGCTCCCTGGTGTGTGTATTCCAGTGCACAAAATGTCTGCAGGCTTTTATAGCTTGCAAACAGGGCTGCCATACAGGCATCCCAGCCCTGGGGCAGGAGAGGCTTCTAAGCTGCAGCCGTGAGGCTGGCCTCAGTCTGGCCCCCTAAAGACTGGGCAGACCCAGCAACAAATTTGTGTCTACACATGCATTACTGTGTGATACTATATGTTACTGCGTTACTGCATTACTATGTGTGATTACTAATCATGATTAAGGGTTTTTTCCAGTACAGTAAACACACATGCTTACTGCATAATAAACTAGGCAACTTTGCAGTAATGTGTCTCATGTAAACATGCCCACAGTCCTGTTAGATGGGAGATACAATATTGCTGAAGAGCTGTCAGCAGAGATTAGTGGGATGGATCCGTGGTTGCTTCCACTTTAGGACTACTCACTAGGATTTTCTGCCTCAGCTCGGATTGTGACCAGGCCCAGTAAAGGATTCAGAGTGGAGGCTGCTTTTCAAAAACCTGGGAACCACCAGAATGAGAACAAAAATCCATGACTGCACTGAAAATAATGGAAGGGCAGTGATGGTAAGTTCTGGAAACAACAATGTCAATGGCTTGAGCTAAGCTTAGTGAAAGCCAGAGGTGCAGTAAAAATGTTAATTCAGTTAACAGTTAGAATGGTCCATGAAACACAATTTGAGTCCTTTATCTGTATGATAGCATATCAAGGAAGCCTGTACTGGAGAACTCTGTGGAGAAAAGGTTTAGGCCTTTCTTCCTTTTTCTTTTCTGTCTTATTGCAAAAAGAATAGGCAGAAAAGAGGGAAAGACATTTGCCCCCTCTCTTTTTTCTCTGTAAATTGTTCTTCTTCCTGGCTCCCACTCCCCAGTTTTAAAAATTGCAAACATATGTTTATATGTTTATATATTGGATTGTATCTCTCTCTCTCTCATTTAATATGCATTTATCTCCTTAGAAAAACATCTGTGATGACACACTCCAACTTAGTAGCATTGTGTCCCATTGTAATTAGATATCTTCCAGGCCATTTGTTGACAGCCAGGTTAATTGCTTGTCATTTAATGAAGTCACTTGGCCAAAAAAAATATTTAAAAGTATTTTAATCAGTATATGACCATGCCGTGCTACCAGAAATATACAAGGTGTGGCGGGCCAGTAGGGGGCGCTCCTGCGTTGAGCCGCCCACCTCCCTGCTCCCGACCACCTTCCAGGCTCCAAGTGCCTCCCTGGGGTGCCTCCCGTCTGGCCGACCCCTTCCCTGGAGCACACCCGCTAGCCTGGGGTTCCCGCTGCCACCATCCAAGGCTCTGGACTCACTTCTGGCTCTGCACACCTTGGAAAACACAGGCCTGATCGTCCAATGGGTGCTAGACCCAATACAAGCACTTGGGGCACTTCCCCAAGCCAGAGGCTTATTAGGAAGCCTCCCTTAGTCCACCGACCTAAGGGGCCTCCTTGGCATAATTTAGTCCCACCCCTCAATAAGTCTCCCACACCGGTCACAAAGGAGAACTTTATTGATTACAGGGGTAGGGCAGAAATAGGGTAAAAGGTAGAGCAATATCAAGAAATCTTATAGGAATATCACAGGAATCCCATAGAGCAAACCAGGGTGGCGGAGGTAGCCGTTTAAACATGTATCTGGGTTACTGAAGCTAAATATCTGATCGGATCTCTAGTAGGTTACTCACTCGCATCATCCAGAGGTGCTTGTTGTTTCCTCTGGAGGCAGGGCACTCTTGGAGCATGC
>NW_005842124.1:2212261-2222383 GCF_000455745.1 Alligator sinensis
CCAATCTGCAAAGCATCCCTGGCTACCTGGGCCCGCGCGCAGGGCCGGGTCTTGCCCCCCCTGCCCAGGTGACCAGAGCATCGCCTCCCAGGCGCCAGGCTTTTGTCTGCAGACAATGTGGGAGATCCCCGCTGTGAGAGATTCAACAGCAGCCTCTCAGGCTGGCTGAGACAGATCTCTGGAGAGGGGCACCGACGGGGCATTTCTGCCACACAAGGTATGTACCTAATTAATGGTGCTGTGTACAAAATGTGATACAAGATAAATATAGGAACATATAAATAAAAATATTCACTAATAACAGGATTTTTTGCTTCAAACTTAGAAGAAGTAGAATTGGATCGTGTAGGAGACTTGTTAATCTATTGAGTCTCCTAATGTATTATCATCTACCATAAAGAAGATTGTCAAGTTCTTCAGCAGCCCAAAGAGCTAAAATAATCAAGCATTCAAGCGCAAGTGCTGATGGGACGCTGCCCACATGTGGAGACTCCAAGTTATTTTGAAATACAAGAAAGTGCTACAGTAGCAGTTTACTAATATGGAGGGAATATCTCAGATGCAACTAATCATGACTTTTGCAAGACTAAATCCCCTGATCAATATCTGAACTCATCAAAAGTCACTTTTATTGGTCATTTTGTCTCTTTTATGAGATGAATTCTGGTCCAGGACCATGGCTTTGATTTATAATTCAACCAACTTGCTATCAACAGCAAGTCCAAGAATATATCTAAAGAGAGCGAGAGAGTCAATCAAATGCATAATGCAAACTGCTAAAAAGGCAGCCAGTTATTAAGTCAGAACAGAATTTCAATCTGATTTTATATTAAACAAGCTGCCAAACTGTGTGCAAGGATATGCAGAAGGCAAGGTGTAGCCTGGCCTTGCCAGCTGTGCACTTGAATCTGGGAGCAATAGAAGTGGACTTTGTACTCAACTTCTGCCACATGTTGCCTGTCAAGGCTCCACTTGGCTTTGACAGGTGTTGTGTTACCTTCACTGGACTCCAAAATGGCGGTCAGCCTTGACTCAAGGAACTCGGTCAGTAATCACAGTTTCTTCTTAGTAGTTTATTAAGTGCGTACACTGGGAAATTCTTTCTGAAGCAGTCAAGTAAATTAGAAGCCTATCTAATTTTCAAGCCTTCCTTAAAAATGGGATCTTATCTTTTAAATCATTTAGGTGCTTTCAAAATTTTTTCCCAATGTGCTGATTTTGTTTAGAGTCCAATTAAAGTTATGATTGATTTACTCCAGCATAAAGCAGATCAGAAGCTGCCCTTTAGTCCTCATGATATACTAAGTATGCACAAATACCATTCATACTGTCATACCCACAGACGTCACCCTAAAAGGTACTGAGCATCTGCCAGTCCCATCATCTGATCAGTCTCCACTAGGTAAGATTAATTGTGACAACCCTAATTTAAGTACTTGGCTAATTATTGTTCAGCGTCCTGCTGAGTTTTGATTTTTCTTTTTGTCTTAAATTTAATTCCTTTCTGCCCAGGGTGCCAAATCCAATCAGATTAGGTTTTTCCAGTGTGACTTTGGCAGGAACCACTAAGCAACTCCACTGCCATCTAGTCTTTTCTCAGCAAAATTCTTTAAATATATTTTAACTTATATTTTTATATATGTAAATTAGATCCAAGTCTGAGTCCTTGACGGATTTTTCAGACTCAGTCCCTGAAACACTTCAAAGGGAGTAAGTGATCTTAATGTTTATTTTTGCCACATCCAGATAACTATGAATTGAGATAATTCATTTTTCATATCCTCAGAGTTAAGTGGTATAATGAAATAATAAAAATATGTCCCCTGTAGAAATGAAAATTCATTCTCTGTTGCTGTAAACAGCCTGGACTACTTATCCTAAAGGGGAAAAAAAGCAACGTAGAAATATAGCCAAAGTCAACCACAGGCACCCTAGGTGAAGCTATTTGTTGGCCTAAACAATTAAAAAGAAACAAACTCAATATTATTTTAGAAAGAAAATAATTAAAAGAAATAAATCACATTTTGAGTACCATTCTTCACCACAGGCTGCAGTGAAAATGAATAAATAAAACAGAACTTAAATGCACTTTATTTTTCTCCTCATTTCCATTTCCCTAGTCCCATCTCTCTTATCTTTCATCTTTCATTTTCTTTTCTCTTATCTACACCAGGGTGGCCAATCTGCAGCATGTGTGCCGTAAGTGGCACAGGCAGCCTCTGCATGTTGATGTGGCAAACTGGGGAGGAAACAGGCAGCACAGTAGCAGATCAGGACAGAAGCAGAAATTAGAGCAGCAAATCAGGTGGGAAGCACAGGCCAGGAAGCAGAAAGCAGAGCCACAGATTGGGCAGGGAAAAGGATGACTGGCACTTGTGGAGAGTGTAGAGCTAATTGGTGGCACACTTTTCAAAAAGGTTGGCTCCCTTTTCTCTCTCTTTTTGTCTGTTTCTCTTATGCCTTTTTAGTATTTATTATTCTCTTCCCTTGTCTCTCTTCCATTCCCTTTCCATCTATTTTTCTCCACCTTCAGTCATAGCTCTTCCCCTGCCTCTGTGCTTCTCTAGTTCCTCTCTCAGGTTATCCCTTCACTGCTTCTAGCTTCCATCTCTGAGCCCAGGCTTCTTCTCTGCTTTGACTGCCTTTCATCTAAATTTCATCCTAGGAGGCTCTGACCAGTCCAAAACCAGCAGTAGAGTTATGGTCAGAGAACAACTTTCTGCAGCTAGGAACAGAAGTTACACAAACTGGTTTAAGGGAGCAGAAACTGGTTTAAACATGTAACAGAACAGAAGTTCAGTGCACATACACCAGTTTCAAAATGGCTGAAACCAGTTTGAGATTAACTTAGTTGAATGTAGTATTAAATGTAACTGATTGAGGTCAAACCAGTTTATGGAACTTCTGTCCCACACCCCTTCCTGGTTTAAGTTAAACCAGAGTCCTGCAGCATCCCAGCATGCTCTGCAGCCTTGAGCTGGGCTGTGCTCTGTGCTCCAGAGGACAGGGCTGGCCCCGCCCATCTGTTCCCTAGCCAGAGCAGGGGTGTGTGGGGCCAGATGCATGGCCCCTAAGGTGAAGGGGGCAGGGAAGAGGTTTATTTCCCTGCTCCCTCCCATGTCCCATCAGCATGGACCTCAGCTGGGGTCTGCAAGGCAGAGGCACAGCAGCCCCTGCCAGGCATTTCTCCACTCGCTTCTCCAGCGGCAGGGACATGGCCAGCCCCTATGGCAGCATGAAGCAAATGGAGACAGGTTTTAATTCCCCCCCACTATCCCCTGTCCCAGTGGCACGGACCCCAGCCACGGGTTGCCTGGCCGAGGTGCAGCAACCTGTGTCATGGTCCCCCCCCTCGGTGCTGCAGGGGCAGGGTGTGGCCAGGCACGGCCATGGCCCCCTGAGCTGAAGAGGGCAGGGAGGGGGTTTATATCCCACATCCTTTCCCCCCAGGACCTCAGTTGGGGTCTGTCTGGCCAGGGCAGAATAACCCCTATCAGCCTTTCCCACCCTCCATCACCACTGGAGTGGTGGGAGGCATGGCCAGCCCCAGCAGTAGCCTCAAGTGAGCTGGCAAGGGAGGCAGTTTAATTCTCTCCTCCCTGTCCCACTGGCATGGACCCAAACCAGGGTCTGCCTGGCTGAGGCACAGCAGCCCATGCCGGGTCGTTCCCCCCTCACTGCTGTAGTGACAAGGGTAGGGGCATGGCTAGACACCGGCCAGCATGACCTCCTAAGGCAAAGGGGGCAGGGAGGGGGCTTATTCCCCCTCCGTCCCCTCTACCCCCAGGGGACCACAGCTGGTGTCTGCTAGCTCTGACCACCACCTCCACCAATTGCTCCTTGTAGGCGGTGAGCAACTAAATAAGCCCCATCCCTGCCCCCTTTGCCAGATGCTGGAGGGAGGAGGGAATAAACCCCCTCCCTACCCCTTTCACCTAAGGGGGCCATGCTGGCCGGCCTCTGACCACCCCCCTTGCTGCTTCGGCAGCAGGGGCAAGGGACCCTGACAGGACAGCAGTCCCTGTGATGATGTCCCAGGAGCACAAGCCTCTTTCCAGCATGTGGGGGCTGCACTGTGGGCAGGAGTGGGATGGGCAGAGTGGGAAGGGGCTGCTTCCTGCTTGTCCCTCCAGGCACATCCCAGGTGGGGGGTCCTGCAGGCCGGGGTGGAGGCTTAAACCCCTCCCCAAGCATACTCAGGCCTGCCTGGGCCTGGCCATGCTTCCCCCCATGCCCCTAGAACAGCTTCTCTTCAGCCAAGGGCTTGCTTTAGCACCCCCCCTCCCCGACTTCTGGCCTAAGCCACTGCAGGCATTTCCTGAGTCAAAAGTGAATGTCTATTCGCTTGCAAATTGGTTCAATCCACACAGGTTAGACTAACCTGAAAAGACCGAATCAATTCTGGCTTTTTGAATGTCTGTCCTTTGCATCAGTAGGGAAGTCACCTTCCCCCGTCTGCTCATTTGTAACCAAACCAAGTTCCTGGGCTAGCACTTGTCTTCAGAGCAGACCTTTTGATTTGTAGAACAGAGGACACCACTGTCTGTGAACCACAGTTGATACTGCTACACCGATAATTCAGTTTGTCTAAGGCAGGGAAGCAGGCAGGAGATGAGGTGAATATTAGTTTTATATTGACACCTGGGGCAGGTACCTATCAGGCCCAAGCTCCTGCCCGCCACAAGCAATAGCAAGAATTAACATGGGCACTATTCACGTCCCTCTCAATTGCTGCCTTTATCAAAACATAGAGCTCAGGTAGGAAATAACCCAAATGCAAATAGTGCAATAATTTACATAGCTGAGGTGACAGCTGGCCTTGCTCAGCAATTAGCCCAGGCAAACACAGTCCAGTCTTTATCAAAACATTCAAAAGGAGAATCTGCAACATTCTTTGTCTGTAATACTTTGCAGTTCAGTTCTCTTAATGACTTCCTTGCAGCTGCTGTTGAGTGACAGAGTGGAAGATGAGTAACTGAGAATAGCAAAGGACTGTGGGGAGAGTGGGTTAAAAGAGCATTCCTTTGATCATTCTCTGGATGGAGAGAGCCAGCTTCCCATGCTTGATCAAACCTCACTAGCCAGCCAACCAGTGGTAGTTCTGACAGCTAAACAAGCAACTTCTTGTCTTATTTCCTGGCTACAGGGAAAGGTCTAAGAAATAGCCATGTGTTAATGAAGGAGGAGAAAACCAGGGATTAAAAATGACTACTTGTTTTTCATGGGTTAAATGAATGGCTTGAATTTATTAATTCTGCTAACTTTCTCAATAGTGGGATGTTGATTTTACTGCACATGCAGCCCCTTCAGCTGGTAGCTTAAACCAATGAATGCTAAATATAACATTTCAAAATGTGAATATACATAAATGCATCTAATTCTCTAAATTTATTCTGCTTAACTATGCAAGAGTGAAAACAAGCTTGCTATCCTGCAGCTATTGATTTCTATTCTCTTATCCATCATTGCTCCAAGACTAGAGTTACAAACTTGCCCACAGCCCCAGAATATTCATCTCTGGGTTTTGGTTCAAATCTATATGCATCTAATGTGGAGCTGGGTTCTGACCTGAGCCACATACTAACCACAAAGGCATAGGAGCCCTCCCCTCATCTACTCCTCCTTCTATACCCTCAAATTCATGTGCAAGGAGCTGTGGCTCAAACACCAACCTGACATAATGTACCTCCAGAGCAAAGGAAAAACCATGGAGGAAACTGCACCTCTCAAAGTCATGGTTCCTTCTCCCTACACAGGTTATAAATCAGACTGCTTGCAAAATACAGCACTCCTGCGTTTACTCACAATGAGCAAAAGTGGGTCCTTAAAAGAGAACTCCACTTCCCCAACCCCCTTTTTTCTTACTAGTTTGAGATCCAACATATTTGTTACAAACTGCAGAATCAAGAACCCAAGAAAAACATTTGTTTAACAAACCTAGTGGTTTATTAGTTTGCACCAAATGTAGCCTCTTCCCTTTCAAACAGATTAGTTCCTTCAGCTGCATACATTATTCAGTATTCAGTGATTTTTAACCATTATGAACTTAATGCAAATATTCAAGATATATTATTTGGAGAAGACTGTTCAAAGTAGTCACATTATTTAGTTTCTGTTCCAGGATTCGATGAGACTGCAACAGTCTTTGGTGAGAAACCTAGAATGTGAAGTGTTCCTGGAAACATTGTAAAATTCATTTTCTATAAATATTGTGTTTTAGCGAAATGCTCAGAGAAGGAGAAACAAAAAAGAGGGCAAGAATGGCTGACACGAATTTAATTAAAAATGCAAATAAATATTTGTAAGGAATGTCCTGCTTTATTCACCCAACTGAAGCAAAGGAATTTATTATAGAAAACCACAAATCTGATACTTCCAGAAATGCAAATAAGACAAGTCTGCTTAAAAAAGAACACAAAAGCAAAACAAAAAAACCCCTTTCATTTCATCTGTGAAGAATTTTGTAATATTTTGTACAAAGACACTGAGCAAACTAACATGTATTGTCATCAACGAAAGAATGCATCCAGTGAAAGGCACTGGACTATTGTTGTTACAAATTGTTTAAACAAAGCCTTGTGTGAAATACTTTGTATTACTATAAATTCCAAGTCAGGAAATTCAAACCTGTCTCTTCTGCTTACATGCAGTTAGGATCACTCGGTACAGTGTTCATTCTCTCTCCCTCTCCCCCTCCCTCCACATACTCCAACAAAGAAAATTTCATTCTATAAAAAGAAAACTTAGTTAGACCAGTTAGGGTGGCATAAGGGAAACACCCACCCACACAAATCCTTAGAGACAAAAAAATGCCCAGCTCAGATATTCTTCCCATAACAAAATCCCCAGACATCACATTCTCTGGTCCACTGACAAACTATCCTTACAAATAAGCCCCATGTGCCTCAAGCTTGTACAACAAGCCAATGTAGACACCACAATTTGCACCTTTGGACCAGAACCCCAAACCCTTTACTTGCATAAAGCTGTTTTGCTCCTCAAGAGTACACACTGTATCTTGCTTGCAGCTGGCAGTACACACTCCTAGCTCTGCAGGCTAGTCCAGGAGTGAAGAAGGACCGTGGATCCACCTTCTTCCCACCCAGTCCTTCAAGCAGCTGGGACTGGCTGGGAATAGAAAGGGAGGGGGTCTATCATCACCAACAGGATCCCTATCCAGGGACACATCCAGAGGGGGTACGGTGGCATGGATGCACCCCCCTTTCGGTCAACGCTATGGGAGCAGCAGTTGGGGACATTTTAAGTCCCCAAAGCAAGTAGGAATTCCTCCCTCCTTTCTCCTCTGTTCTCAGAGGCACCTCCCTTCCCCTCCCCTCCAACCTCTTTTCCCCCCTCCCACCACTACTACTGTCCCAGGCTGCCTCAGGGCAGGACAACTCCAAAGCCCTCCCGTCCTGCTCCAGTCAGGCTCCATGAGGAGTCAGGCTCAGGCAAGGACAGTAGCAGTGGTGGCAGAGGGCACATTTCTCCTCCCTGCTTAGTCCCCTGGGTGTTCCTTGCTAGTCCAGGAGCAGGCTCAGGGAGGGGGAACCAACCAGCCACTGCCATTGTCCCCAACTTAGCCTGGCTCCCTATGCAGCATGGCTGGGGCAGGGCAGAAGTGGCTCTGGAGCTCCCTCCCTGATGCCCCCAAGTCAGCTGCAGAATGCAGGGACAGCGGTAGCAGCAGGTTGGGAGCGAGGAGTAGGAGTGGCAGGGGGCTGTAGCAGGTTGGGGGTAAATTAGCTCACTAAACAGTCCTTCTGTGTCCTTTCACAGGCTCACCACCTCTATTTATTGTCCTTACTCCTCTGGGGCAAGTTGCCTCCCAGCAAAAGTCAACGTGACATAAGCCATACACACAGACTCTGATGCACTCACAGCCTCTCCATGCCCCACAGTCATTATTACATTCACAGGCCGACTCTCAAAATAACAGCGCTCCAGGCATGGTCCCCAGGATGAACTAACCCAATGGCTCTCTCCCTCTTAGCACTCCACTCTCAGGCTCTCCCAGCTGTCTGTCTGTCTCAAGCTCCTGTTCCCAGGAACCTAACTCTCCCCTCTAACTTCTCCCTAGGAGTCTCTCCCCTTGGCTTCTCTTCTGGAGAGCCTTTTACCTATAGGTGGCAGGAGAAAATATTATTGGGGGGGTGGGGGCTGAGTAAAACTTAAAAGATACTTGTACTGTGCTGTTTTTGGGGGTGGGGGGCAAAGGGTGTGAGGGGCAGTGCAGGGCAGGGTGTGAGGAGCGGTGCAAGGCATGCCTACCTGACCCTCACCCCTCCCTCCCACAGGGCCACTGTGGGGCCAGCGCATGCTGGTTCTGTACGTGGTGGCATAGGAGCATGCAGAGGGGGCACTGGGTGCGGCACTGCAGCAGCAGGGCAGGGCGGTGGCGCTGGAGCAGTGGAGCCGCATGGAGCTGAGCAGTGTTGGGTGCTGCGCGACAGCAGTGCCATGGTGCTGTTGCTGGCCACGACAAAATTAGTTTTGGGGGCTAAACACTGGCCTGGCCTTTTGCCACTTATGCTTTTACCTTCCTGCCAGCTAATTATCTAAGACATCTAGCCCCATTGCCTAGGCAGCCTGTAATCGCCCCTTACACTGGGGTGGACAATTATTTCAGCTGGAGGGCCACTTAGAGAGTTTTAGTGAGCTGTTGAAGACTGCACACATAAAATCTTTCAGAAGATATCATTTTAACAAATTATAGATAAAAACAAATCATACACTAAAAAAATCATACATATACTGTAACTTATTTTAATTTTATTTCAAAGAATATTTTTGTCCTGATTTATGTCTTTTTGAATAGTATATGGAGGTGGTTTCATAATAGCTGAAAATAAAGTTTTTCTCTTGTATATTGTGGGGTGTGTGGAGTGTGCTTGTGGGGAGTGGGTATATATGGAGGATGGGAGGTATGTGGGAGGTGAGCATTGTGGGGTGGTTGTGGGGTATGTGGAACACTGTGGTGTGTGTTGGGGGGGTGAGTATATGCATGTGTGTGGGGTGCTGCCCATGCACTATGTCCTGGGAGCCAGCCATGGGTGGGGAAAGGGACGAATCGGGGGCAGAGGATGCATGCAACAGAGCTTCCCAAGTGGTGCAGTGCAAGTGCAGTCCATTCCCCCCATCTGGCCCACAGCTGCCCCCATAGCACTCAGCATAAGGCCAAATCCTGCCCTCTCCCACCTGCAGCAGCCTGCACTGCACTCCTGCTGCACCCACTGGCCCCAGTCCCACATCTGACCAGCTCACAGTTTCCTAGTAGGGCGGCTCCTGGTGCGGCTGCAGCTGCCCACATTCTACTTGGCTCCCCCAACCTCCAGTGCTCCTCCTCCTCCTGCACCTGGTGCGCCACTCCACTCTGAGCATCAGGTAACACAGGGAAGCTGTGGGGACGTGTGCTCGGCAGTAGATGCCCAATCAGGCAGGAGGGAAGCAGCAGTCAGTCAGTTTCATAGTTGGTAGGGTCGGAAGGGACCTAAGCAGATCATCCAGTCCAACCCCCTACCATGGGCAGGAAAGGATGCTCGGGTCAAATGACCCCAGCTAGGTGCCTGTCTAGCCTCCTTTTGAAGACCCCCAAGGTAGAGACAAGTACCACTTCCCTTGAAAGTTGGTTCCAGCTCCTAGCCGCCCTGACAGTGAAGTAGTGCCTCCTAATATCTAGCCTGAATCTACTCTCGGTCAACTTATGGCTGTTGCTCCTTGTTAACCCCGGTAGTGCTCAGGGGAACAGGGACTCTCCCATTGCCTGCTGGTCCCCCTTGGCAAGTTTATAGGCAGCCACCAGATCCCCTCTCAGCCTTCTTCTGTGGAGTCTGAACAGGTTCAGGTCCCGTAGCCTTTCCTTGTAGGGCCTGCCCTGCTGCCCCCTAATCATGCGAGTGGCCTTCCTCTGGACCCTCTTGTGCGGGCTGGCTCCCGGTCCCGTCCTCGCCGGGCGCGAGCCAGACCCGTCTAGTCACGGAGGCGTAATGGTTGATTGAAAAGATTATTTACTTACACCGGAGATGGTCGCAGTGCAGGCTGGACAGTTTCCAGGTACAGCTCCGCTTCAATCCTCGTTGGAGGACTATAAAACTCGGTTCCCAGGATCCTCGGAGTGGTTCA